>NW_023494800.1:11363700-11838700 GCF_904425465.1 Colossoma macropomum
ACAATTATTGATAGAGCAAGTGATTCCAAACTTTGGCCTTATATACATATCTTATTTTGCCATTTCCAAAAACAACAACAAAAACTTTGCCTTTTTAAAGATACTTTTTTAAGCTTTAACTGTTTTTTTTTGTTTAACTGCTTGAGACAGTGTGTGGATTTGCACTTCAGCTCCTCATTTTCATAACTACACACCCTCCATAGCCCTGCTGAAAAAGACCAGCTTTTGCTTGTAGCTGGTTTCAGGTGGCTTAAGCTGGTCTTTGATGGCCTAGGTTGTTGAAAGGCCAGACATCGGGCCAGACAGAATGAACCATATCAGTGCTGTTGTGCAAAAACCCCCAAATCTCCATTTTTGTTGTGTGGTTTTTTTTTTGTTTTGTTTTTTTTACTACTTTGCATTATTTGAAATCTCCAGTTACCCTTTGCATTGTGTTAAAATGTCATGATAGAAATGGTCCTAAGGCTACGTTTACATTACCAGGTCGAAGTGGCAAAATCCGATTATTTTTTATTTTTTATTTTTTTTTTTTTAGAACTTGTTTGACATGCAAATCTGATCTTTTCAGATGCGACCTGAGCCACTTTCATATGTGGTCCTAGATCGGATACGTATCCGGAATTCATGTCCTTTTTTTCCACTGCGTGTGCACCATCATTCAGCGTTACCATGGCAGCAGAGAACAGAAGTTAAAGCCTGTAAACGGTCAGCACATCTGGCCCTTTCCGCCTTCGTCTCGCTCGAATAATGCACAGCTGAGAGCTGATCAGAGGTAATTATCTTAGCAATGAAGGCTCGTTCTGCTCATTAGTGTGTTTGCTGTTCATGATGCACATGATTTAGTCACGTGACGTTACTGAGTAGGATGTGCGCTTGGGGGTTGTTTCAAGATGCCGGTTCGTTTACATTGACAGATTGGAGTACTAAACAAGCTTGAACCATCATGTCGGAAAGATCGGATCTGAGCAAAAAATCAGATTTGAGCAACGAAGCTTGTAATGTGAACGTAGCCTAAGTTACTTAGAAAAAATACTTTTACATTAACTTCCATGACCAGTTATTTCTCCTGTAAAGGTATGATTTGAGATACAAGGTTTTACTCTGCCAGTGATATGTTGATCAACCACCTGGTCAAAGTAAATCAAAACAGATCAGTCATCTGAATCTGATCTGACTGATATTTCATGGGTGATTCCAGTCTTGCCCCTCTGTTTGTTACACAGCTCCTCTCCATTGTTTTCACTCGTCACATTCTCATCTGCAGCCACATAACCTTTTTGTACCCTCCGTTGCTCTGCCGTGATGCCCTGTAATTCTTCTCCAGCCCACAGACACTGCTGGACCGGCAGTGACCGAGAGAAAGTGTCCATGACCCTCCACTTGACACCGCTTTATGAGCGATGCACTTAACAGGGCTTTTAAGAGACTCGACCTTTCTGCCTCTGGGTGCCGTGCTCTCTCAGATTTAATCTCCTTAAGAATGCGATTAGCTGATAACTGTGAAAAATTTGCTCCTGTCTGCCATCCATGGCTGCATGTCCCCCTAATGCCAAATGTTAAAAATGAAACCTTTATGCTCAAATAACATAGGAAGAGAAATTTATCTCTTAATAGACTGGGACACTTATCAACAGAAATACTTAATTAAGTGTGGAAGTTTAACTCAGATACATTATCATTGTGATTTGTCAGACATTCCAGCTTTGGTATATTAAATACGCCACTGCTCACTGTACACCATTTTTCAGTATGTAGCAGTTCAGCATTGATTAGATTCAGCAGTGATGTGATTTACTTATCAGTAAGGGTTTATGGTGTCATATTGTCTGTGTTGGGATACCAGTATTGATGTAAAAGTATTGCTTAGTTTCCATGGTATAGATAAGTAAGTAAAATGCAGTTTACTGTGTAAAATATATAAAATCTATATAAATAGTGCTCTCTAGAAATGTGTTTTTGTCTGGTAAATATGTGTCTGGCTTGGTTACACCAAAGGGAACCTTATGCAATGCTGTGTAATGTTGCCTTTGGTGTAACTTAGTGAAAGAAGGAAAAAACAAAGCAGTCTGATTAAAGCAAACAGTCAGGTTTGTAAAACATTCTTTCAGCTCAAACTACCAGCACTCAGAAATCACTTACTAATGCAGACTTTGATATCTAATATAGTCCTGTCACTTATTATTTCAGCTGATTTCTGTTATTTAAGCTGTTAGATTTCACAATCATATGTTTACATAGGAACAAGTAGAATTTAACTGGTTGCATTTTTATTAAGTAAATATGTGTAAATAAAATAACACATTTATTGAGACACTTGAATGGTTTTACAAAAACAATACTTCCAACTTCTTATTGGTGCTATAACCTTTAGAGGGCAGTGGTGAGTAATGTTTGTTTATTTGGTGTTTGTTAACACCTTTTAGAGAACAGCGGTGAGTAATGTTTGTTTATTTGGTGTTTGTTAGCACCTTTAGAGAGCAGCGGTGAGTAATGTTTGTTTATTTGGTGTTTGTTAGCACCTTTAGAGAGCAGCGGTGAGTAATGTTTGTTTGTTTGTTTGTTTGTTTGTTTGTTTATTTGGTGTTTGTTAATGCCTTTAGAGAGCAGCGGTGAGTAATGTTGGTTTATTTGGTGTTTGTTAGCGCCTTTAGAGAGCAGTGGTGAGTAATGTTTGTTTATTTGGTGTTTGTTAACGCCTTTAGAGAGCAGCGGTGAGTAATGTTTGTTTATTTGGTGTTTGTTAACGCCTTTAGAGAGCAGCGGTGAGTAATGTTTGTTTATTTGGTGTTTGTTAGCACCTTCAGAGAGCAGCGGTGAGTAATGTTTGTTTATTTGGTGTTTGTTAACGCCTTTAGAGAGCAGCGGTGAGTAATGTTTGTTTATTTGGTGTTTGTTAACGCCTTTAGAGAGCAGCGGTGAGTAATGTTTGTTTATTTGGTGTTTGTTAACGCCTTTAGAGAGCAGCGGTGAGTAATGTTGGTTTATTTGGTGTTTGTTAGCGCCTTTAGAGAGCAGTGGTGAGTAATGTTTGTTTATTTGGTGTTTGTTAACGCCTTTAGAGAGCAGCGGTGAGTAATGTTTGTTTATTTGGTGTTTGTTAACGCCTTTAGAGAGCAGCGGTGAGTAATGTTTGTTTATTTGGTGTTTGTTAGCACCTTCAGAGAGCAGCGGTGAGTAATGTTTGTTTATTTGGTGTTTGTTAGCACCTTTAGAGAGCAGCGGTGAGTAATGTTTGTTTATTTGGTGTTTGCTGACACCTTCAGAGAGCAGCGGTGAGTAATGTTTGTTTATTTGGTGTTTGTCAACACTTCTAGAGATCCGCAGTGTGTTATATTTGTTATTGTGAATGATGTTTGTTTATTTGATGTTTGTTAATGGCACCTTGAAAGGGTGCTGGTAACTTCCAAAGGTTGAAGTTTTCAGGCTTAAAGTTTAATGCAGCAACTTGTCTGCCAATTGCATGAATTTGAACAGCTTTCTTGCTGAAAAATAACCAGTTCATAATGAATTCGTACTGAAAATGGCTAGCATTATGAACCATTTACACCATTGTGTAAGGGTAGCGTGAACATCTGCAAGTGATTGACAGGTTTTATGATCATGTGATCTCACACACAGTTGAAGCAGATGCCGTTTTTGAAGAGCAATAGCAATTAGCCTGATTTCACAGAGAAAAACCCTCCACTGATCAGCTTATATCTTACAGTCTCCTCCACTCTCATGCTCAGTACAGCTGTTGTCATGTTTGTCTTCATAGAGCTACAGCTTCTGTTTTGTTTTCGTGACTGTGTCTGTGTGTATGTGTGTCTGGTGGTAATGGTGACATTTGCGTCAGCTCCTTAGCATGGCCCCGCTGTTTGTATCTCTCCCTGAGGGAGGGGGTCACCTTTCAGCTCAACAGCATGTGCAACATGGCTGCACCTCCTTATCTGTGTCCATTTCTACAAAGCAGTCCACTTGGGCAGGGGGGGAGGTTGAAGGCATGTAGCCTTGAGGAAGAGCCACACATCAGAAACATTGCTGTTTAGTGATTATAGTCATGCTTTGCTAATGAGCAAATAGTCAATAGCCTAAGAAAACTCTGTTTTTTATTATATGTTTTGAAAGGGGCCAGCTGAAACTGGGGTTTGCGAGGTGGTAGACCCTTGACAGGTGGTAGAAGCTTTGTCATGTATGCAGGTCTGGGTAGTACCATTGCACAGAATTACTTCTTAAATATACTGTTCATACTTATATCCTCTACACATTTATTCTAAAGAAGTGTATTTGTAACTCTTTTGGAGTTATCTGAAGAATTCACACATGACCGAATGCTTTACAGTTCATACCTGATGCCAGGGTTGCCAAGTCTCACGTGCTGGCTGTGAGACTTGGGCAGTCTAGTCCAATCTCATGCTCTCGTGCCACACTGGACATTTCTCATGCATTTTTACAGAACAATCCACCAATGAATCTGAACGCTCATAAAGTTTCCCACTGCTGCTTAGTTTTCAATGATTAAAACCACTCTGGACTGGCTCACCAGTCGCCCAAAGCACAAAAAATTGGAGCTCATAATAAAAAAGAATAAAAACTTGTATCTCTTGCTTTGCACACAGGAGCAGTAAGAACCAACAAAACTTTAATATGCTTGTGATTTCTAGCATTTAAACCCAAACCATTGTAGTTAGTACATGTGGTTAACTCTTTTTAACTGGTGTATATTCTATATTCTCTGTAATTGGGCTGTATTCTCCTCTAATTAGAGTGGGCTGACCAGTTCAGAAAAGAGCTAACAACAAATTAGCAATGCTGATCAAAAGCAGGACTTATCAGCTTCCAGTCTTTGCTCCTCTAAAGGTCTAAATGTTGTCATTCCCCATCAAGACAATGTGACAGAGTATTATTTGTGGGTAAGCTAAGCAAATATTGTTTTAATCATTTAATATTTAATACAAATTGGTTCTATATTAAATTGATATGTAGTGTTGATGTGGAAACGGATCCAAGATACAACTTACAACTTTTTCAGTGGGTGTATATACAGACATTTAAAAATAGTTAAAGTCAAATGTCAAACCAACCCAATACTGTCCAACCCATGACCACAGCCCCCAACCCTGAAGTCCTCCAACCTCCAATATCCCCCCCAGCCTGTCCCACTGATATGTAATATAAAAGTTGGCAGCCCTGTAATGCATTTCTCTAGAAATGTACATGAATAGTTTTAATAGTTCCTTAAAGCTGCACTATGTAAGATTCTTTTTGGACCAGGTCATACCTCACATCATATTTGGTCTCCAAATCCTCAAATCTTACATGGTGTAGCTTTAAACCAGCATTAAATACTATTTGGTCTGTCAAGCCTGTAAGAAAGCCCAAATATCTGCTTTTGATTATTAGGGCTTGAAGAATGCTATATACCTCATTGCTTATGTCTGTAAACATCCAGACAGAAGCAGCTCAAGCTGGTTTCCTCGTCGATAAAAACAGCAAAGATGAACACGCTTGAGTTTCACATCTATTATTTTCCCTTAGTCAGGAATACAATACCATATTTCAGCAGAACCACCACAAATGAGACCTTCAGTTTGCAGAACAGGTTTGTTCTTTAAGGACCAAGAGATTCTGTGATTAAAGCCTCCTGTGGCTAGAAGACTAGAGCTAAACAGCGCTCCTTCAGCACAAACCAGCTCACCTCTGCTGAGCACTGCTAAATGACAGATCAATGAGCAGATCTGTTATCAGTGATCAGGTCTGTGCCAGACTTGGGATCTAATTTAGTGCTTCCTTACATGTGACAATAGATGGGCAAAAAATGAGTGCATACCATGTAAAAAGGGTAGCAAACCAGCATTAGCATGCTAGTTACTCCCTAATGTCTAAATGAGTAGCAATTTCCTGTGTTACTGGAGTCTTTTTCATTTTAGGTGGGTAAGGCCAGGTTTGCAGAAGGCCAGTGTGATCTGGCAGATCTAAGATCATGTTTTGGAACATAGACAGACATTATGTGAGGTAGGCAGGGGCTAAGTCAGAGCCTTAAAAACTAGTAGCAGAACTTAAAATTCTATGTTCAGGTAGCCACTGCAGGTCTTTCTCACAAATATGAGCAAAACTGCAACATTTTACAGCCTCGTTAAAAAATAAAAGTGGTGTTTCATCAAATTGTTAGTCCGTATATTTCCTCCCTCTTCCTGTGCTGAAGCGGATTCGAATACTGGCACCTTGAACGATTAACCGAGCACTCGAGTACACATGCACATCCCTAGGTCCTAAATGGTGCTTGACTTGATACGTGGTTGTAGGGAAAAGCTTTTACATGATACATAAGAGCAAATATGGTCTCTTTAAAGAACCATGCATTGAACATTCTTTAGGAAAGCAAAAGCGGTTCTTCTAACCCTCCATCTGGCATCTTTGTTTGAGCGTAACGTTTTAGAGGTACAAGGTTTTCTTACGACAGCATGAGTAGCAATTTCCTTTATCACCCCAGTCTTTTCTGTTAAGTACTCATCATCTAGATTTACAGAGCTGTGTCTTTGTGGTCATACTCGCATCTCCTCCTCATCTCATGAGGCCATGACGTATTGGCACCTCTCAGTGATAGAACCACGAAGCCCTCGAACACAGAGGTATGAAAGCCAGCACTTCTTGTTGAATAATTAAAAGCATAAATCACATCCGTCTGTATTTGTGTTGTTCTGATTCCATCAGAGTGGACCTCAGGGAGCTTGTGGGCTTTGGATTGCTGTGATCATATGAGTGCTATAACGAGTGAGGCAAACTGCTGTTGGAGAGGAGCAGGGAGAAGAGGACGAGGGGAGAAAGGAGGAGAGGGGAGGAATAACGCATCGGTCCGTTTGCTCTTTGTTCAGATTGTGTACCGTGCTCAAGAGAGGCTTCAAACAGACCACACTGCCACTCTCTGCTTACCAGCAACACTCAGACAACACGGGCCAAGAAAACAATCTGCTCTGCACTCGGCCTGGGAACAGCAATGCTGTTTTCCCCGCCTGTGTTGATGCTGTTTTGCCTGTGTTACTGGAGTCTTTTTCATTTTAGTGTTTAGATATTCTAGCAGAGTGGAGCTGTTAGTTTGTCTAGGGAGACGTAAAATGGCTTGTGCAGCAGTTATTCACATTGCATAGTGTTGCTGTCATATTAAAACCTCATAACGTTCGTCTTCAGTTTTTATTTGTTATGCCAGAGTTCTCATTTTATTCGTCTCATTGTTCGAATCAGAGTCTCGTTATTAGCAGCACCTGCCAGGTTCAACGTGGCTTTAAATAAAAAGCCTTTCAATACAGAAAAACCTTCAGTTTGAAGGACAGAAATGAAGTACAGTAAATACAATGGTTTGAAAAAGGGGAAAACTTGAACAGCTGTTGCTTAGTCTGTAGTTTGTATGTTTGCTAACTAGCATAAAAGCTAATCCAGATAAAGTTTTAGTATGTTTTCAGAGAATGTGTGTAACGTACTAAAACTGTGGCTTGTTTAGCTGACAGCTAAAGCTGAATTAGCTATTGCTGGTTTTGCCACCGCATTTACTGCATGTAGAGCTTCGTTCTTTCTTTCAGACTGAAGGTTTCTCTGCAGTGAAGTGCTCGTTATTTGAAGCCGTATCAAACCTGACACCACTGCAAGCTGCAAAGAGGATGGTATTATAGTAAATAAAGTTGCTGCTGTTTTACCTGAGTTGCGCCTCCAGGCTGTGGTCATGACGACTCAGGGGAGATTTTCCCATAACTAGCTCCAGTGCCAGAGAGCGTTCACATGGTGTAATACCTTTCCCTTTCCAAAAAGGAGGAGTTGGACTGGAATGTCAGTAAAATACTTGTCATTTATTACAGATTGCAACTCACTTATTTAAAAATGAGAGTGCAAGTGAGAAAGATAATTATGTAAATTCACTAAAATATCCATAGTACAGTGCCCTCAAACATCAACACTGTGCATGACTGTAGTAAAACTGAAGGGCAAAATTGCACATGTAAGGAAACTTAATGAGTCGTACATTTCATCACAAGTCGAGTTGTGAGGCAGGTCAAAATGTGACACTACATAATACTGAGTGACCCAACATTTTTTGAAAACTATTTCACCTCTAGTTTTGACAGTTGCTCTTTTAGCATTTCTTCTCCTCAAATGACAAACACAAAACCGACTTGTGTGCTAATAATGACCCTGCTGGAAAAAGCTCCATGCTACCACACACATGATTTTAAGGTCTAATTGTGCACCTAAAATATTTTTTTTTCCAGGTGAAAAGTATAAATATATGTACCTTTTCATAACCTAATGTTTTAAAATAGAACCAAAAAAAAGGCAGGAGACGAGACGGGGTGTGTGGAGTCATTGCAACTTAAAAGCTATAATTTCAATGGATTACGTAGGTACTGAGATGTACCCTTGAGTGTACCACCCCAGTGACAAGACGGGTACTCTGTCAGTGACAGTTTTATACCTTTTTTTTCTCAGAGTGTAGATGCCTGTGGGAAACCATGCTGTATTATATTTTCATCATTTTAAAACTCATCTGAACTACTGGGACACTTAAGATGTGTGGAAAATGCTGAGAATTTTTCTTACTGTAGTCTGCTTATGAATGCCCCGTAATAATCCATTGTTTTAACAGTAAAAGGGAACAAAACATTAAGTGTACATTTAGTAAGCCGTTTACATTTAAATGAGTCCACTCTGTTTCTCTGTCAGCTCTCTTTCCCAACATGGCAGTTATCACCTTAGAAACACTGTCATCAGGTTACTTATCAATTGACACCGATATCCAATTACATCGCCCTATCACCCAGGCCTATATGACAACCACCTTCACTCCTGAAGAAGAGAAAAAGTGGCTGAGAATTGGTGTGAATAAGAGGTTGGACAGAGAGAGAGAGGTTAAGTGAGGTTTTGAAATGGAGCGTGGGTCAGTGAAAGCTGCTGGGTGTGTCAGTCTCGCATGGTCAGTCACAGTCTATATCTGTCTCTTACCTGTGTCTGATAGGCAGCATGAGCTCCACTGCATACTGAGCCATCTTCATGGTGTTTTAGCTTTGTCCCGCTTCAACTTTTTTCTCCTCATTCTTCTCCATTCCACCTCCTCCTGAAGTCAGTAGACAGACCCACTCGTGGTGGATATTTCACCAAGCAGGATGTCTCAGGTCTCAGTTAACCAGATCATTTTCGTCCAAAACTCAATCCCTCCCAGTGTGAAAAGGATAAAGGAACATTCCTATTAGACAGTCGATATTTTTGGCTAAAGTCTTCCAGCTTTACTGAGCAATCCTGCTTTGTGAAATACCCCCTGCTCTCCTTACTGTTTTTCAATGATAATGGAAAACAGGACTATTAGCATTTGGTTAAGAAGGATGTATCCGATCCCAGGGACCTGGAATTGTTTCCCAGCCAGTCAGCAGTTTAAAAGAGAACAATCAAAAGTGCTTTCCCTGGGTGGATGAATGGCTTAGTCACTCTCTCCCTGTTGATTAAGAGCAAAACAAGCAAGTGAACAGTTGTGAGTGTCTGTTAGGACTGAGGATGCACCAACATTTCAGACACCAAAAATTTTCAATCATAAGTGTACAAAAACGACAGTGTCAGCTTGTCAAATGGCAATGAGTGCTGGAAATACTGCTTACAAAGATCCCATTTTTACTGTAACTTAGAGTTATGTTTATATCGCTGCTGTTGGAACAAAACCTTGTTTCTCCAAAACTGTAACTTTACAGAAGAAGGAAAAAACATATTTTACATTTAATGTAAGTCAGTGGAACCAGACTTTGTGTCCAAGTAATTTTGGGCCGTTTCCATTGGTCTGTTCATCATTTTTCTAAAAATGTAATTAAATAATATCTGGCACTTGAGTTTAAATTTTTGGCCCAGTATGTCCTCTCAGTTTTGGTTTCAGAACTTTCAGTTTGACAGTGGTGTGGACTCAAGTCACATGACTTGGACTTGAGTCAGACTCGAGTTATGAATTTGAAAACCAGAAAACCAAAAAAGACTCATCTGAAAATGAGTCATGAAAATATATTCATTTCTTGGCATAGGCATGATCTGCATAAAAAATATATTCAGCATGGACCCCTAACCGCAACTTTGTCGATAACTTTGCTTATGATTTGCTTATTTTAGTCTGGAGTAAAATGAGAAGCACGAGAAGTTGAGTTGGCCTCAAAGTTGGAAACTTGAACTTAAATTCAAATGAGCATCAGTGAGCCTTCGCTCAGCACTTAAAGCTTCAGTCTGTCCGGAGTAGCCGGGCAGGCTAACATTTCTATTTTCTTCATAATAGATAAAAACTGAGCTCTCTTCATTTATAGGATTTAAAGGATTTTTCTGCGGTTAAAACAAGCTCAAAATTCACCATCTTCTCTGTTTTCCAACTGTCATTGTTCTGATTTCTATCAATTGTTCTTAGTTTATGTTCAGATAGTTATAGTTGCTGTCGTGTGTCTATTGAAAACACAGAAATGTTTGTCTTATTGAATTTTTTTCAATGTGTTAACCACAGAACTAACCCTGTTCATAAGGCTACATGATACCTATGTAATCTTGTCATGACAACTGACATAACCCTACATAAATGTTTATAAATGCTTATTCCAAAAGGTGTCATTCGCTATAAAGGTTACATTTGCCAATTTTGATCAAAGTTAGCTAAAGTAGCCTTTATGGCAGATCATGCCTACGTTTATAAACATTTATGTAGGGTTATGTCAGTAGTCGTGAGAAGCTTACGTAGGTGTCCTGTAGCCCTATGAACAGCACCCTACAGTAAGGTGTTACCACTGAGTGTATACTATTGTGGCTGTCATGGTTATTTCTTCGTGTATCATGAATTTAGTCATTTTGGAAGAGTTAAAATTTTAAAAAATTAAAACTTTAATGTTAATTGAAAATACTATCATAATCTCATTATACTGGCCACATTACCATACAGTAATTTTGCCGTTCTATGGTGGACTTGGGAGTCAAGGCATGAGACTTACTTGTTTCTTGCAACTCAGTGACTTGTTTCCACCTCTGCAGTTTGGTGCAGATGGAAGGTACATCTAATAATACATGAATGTCACTAAATTTAATTACATCTTTATTCATAGACAATGACCACTTCCTTTGAATGAGAGCATATGCAGTGAGTGGTTTGTATTCCTACATGAATGTGCCAGTGTTTGTTTTTAGGTTTCTGCATGTGTTGGTGAGTCATGTTATTTACAGGATGTGTCAGTGCAGGAGCAACAATGTGTTCCAAGTGTGGACGAGCTGTGAAGGCAAGGCTTGGAGATGCTTGAGAGATGTCCAGTTCTCTGCTTCACACATACCCATTCATGAGAAAGCAGAGCGTGTATGCAGGAGTAGTCTAAATGAAGGTTTCTCATGGTCCAGGACCTTTTAACACTGCTCCTTATGTTGTAGTGCTCATCAGGAAGTGCTGTTCCTGTCCTTAAGTACACATGCATACGTGATTCACCTGTTAATGTGGTCAGAAGGGTCTGAGTGAACCTGTGCTGTGATTGAGAGTTTCCCCTGAGCGCTCTCATGGCCTGCATCGCTGCTGACCCTTGGGTGACCTCAAGGAGACGGGAAGGGCTCACTAACACTCATGTCTGCTGAAATGGTCCAACCAGGCTGCTCTTGTACTCATCAGCCTTCTGTTCTCCAAATCAATAGCAGGGAGCTGTAAGCGTTTTCTTCACAGCCAGATCCATCTATACAGCATTTAAACGAGCCCACACACTGAGTGACGAACACACTTACTTATACGTATCATTATTGTGCTAAATTAAGTTTGATAATAAGTGATATTGAATAATTGAATGACTGCATCATTTGAATGTGCTGTAAAGGTATAAGCTACTAGAGGCACTGATGCAATTTTTCTACTCCAAGTTGTTTCTAAACCTTACAAAGCTGAATATCGTGATATATACTGTGTATCGTGAAATTGCCTTTGTGTGTTGTGCTGCTTTTTTGCCATATGGCACACTCAGTACCTATACTATAGGGCACTATAGGTACTATATTCCTGCTGTGTTTTTCCATGTTTTATACATTGTGAATATGCTGAAGTGATAGGGTTCTCAAGTGGCTCATTGGCCCTGTCGTCAGATCGCAAGCCATCTGCGGCCAGGAGTCCAAGAGCGCATTGGCATTGCTGTCTCTGGGTTGGTAGGATGGTCCTCCCTCTCCCTGCATCACTCATGCGATGTCAGCCAGCTCTGGCGTCTGTAACAGAATTAGCAGTTGGTGTTCTCTTCCAAGCACATTGAGCTTTCCAATGACAGTTTAAAAAAAGATGTGATGGCTGGCTTCACATGTTTCAGAGGAAGCATGTGCAGGGATTCACCCTCCCATCTTGGTAGCATCTTGTGATAAGGGAGACCTACAGTACTGTGCAAGAGTCAGAGGCCGACCTTCGTGTATTTAATGAGGGAGGTGGGGTTGGGGGGGAGAGGCGCATGCAAAAAATGAAAAAGAATAGCCGAATCTCAAAATTAAAAACTGAATTTGGATTCATATTCATATGAACATATTTGGGTCCGTCCCTAATAATTTTTTGTGCTTCAGTTTTTTAAATTTCTGCTTCTTTTTTGTCTTTTCTTTTACTTTATGCAAGTTGTTTATTTTTTATCTGATTTCCTCAGAAATATCTCCTGAAGAATTTAATACTTAATGGCTATTTTGACTCTCTAACTAAGAGCTACACTTCATGACTCAGTGACTGAAATATGCCACAATCTACTGTAACGGTAAGCAGTAAATTACACTGTTCTGTTTCATTGTATATTGTAATGGTCTAATCATCATGGCATAACAATAAAAAAGTAACATGCATGTTGAACTCCAGCACGAGTGATGCAGGAGCAGAGAAAAGCACTACCCTTTCATTTAATTGGCTCTACACAAATAGCCATTTGCTAATAATTCATTTTCTTATTTGAATATCCACTGTAAAAATTCATAAAAGCAACATATGGCTGCCTTAACTCATTAGCTTTGCTGGCTGGAGGCTAGAGCTAATTGCACAATGGTGGTCCTTTGAGGATTAAACTGAATAGGCTCTGTACAGCGTGGGGAAGGCGGGTAAAATGATGCTTGCTCGTTTCAGAAGGTTAGGCCTTGCAGGGCAGGCTTGAGATGTACCACCAAATCAGCCCCACAGGGGTGGTCTCAGGAGAGACCAACTCATCTGGAGGTGAGAATGGGAGTGACTCAACTCATGGTTTCTGTCAGAAGGGCACTCAAGGGCTTCTCTTTACTGGAGCTGGATTTAATGTTGGTGCATTGCTGTTGTTTTGACAACATAACAGTCTTATTTGATCTGTTTTAGTATGTTTTTTTGCACAACAGTGGGTGCACAAACCATGCCGCACAAATTGGTCTCTCTGTCATCAACAAGCCCAACCTCAAATTCATGGGCGGCTGTAATTTTGGTTAACGAAGCCTTTAAACACGGTGTGCTCGGGTTAATGCGGTATGAATTGACAGTGACTCAGATGATGAACTCCTCTCATTATCATGCTGTTTTTTAGGAACAGGGCACGGAACACCGGGAGGCCTTTTAGTCGCCATGGCAATTGATTTAGTGGCGTGTCTCTGTGCTGCGTGTGGAATGATTGGAGAGGGGGAAGTGTGGCAGTGAATAAAATCAGCTTTATTCTGACGATTCCTCCCAGGATATGAGGGCTGTGGAGTCACCCAGGAAAATCTTACCTGGATCTCGGACGGCAAACTGGATTCAAACGCACCGTCGGCATACACAGAAAGGTCATCGGTTATCGGTGTAGACAGAGTGGCGTATAGCTTTGTAGATTTGTGCTCATAATGATTATCCGGTAAAATGATGCATACCTTGTGTTTTTTAAAACAGATGCAAGCATGCAATTTGTATGCGAGCGAGTGCCGTGTGTATTAATACCAGCGCTGTCTGACAAGGTCATGCTTCTTAAGATGCATTAAGCAGATTAAAAAAAATCTGTACTGCAGAATAAAGGTCACTTTGGTCAGCTGCTATGTTCATGGTACAATCTGTGAGCTTTTTTTTTGCGTCTCAAATGTTAGCAGCCACTGCCCACTACAGTGGACTGTATAGTGTGGACTGAGAACGAGCTTCCGCTGCATGAACGATTGTCCTCCCATCCTCCACCCTCTTTCTTTCTCTCTCTCTCTCTCGCTCTCTCTTTTGTTTCCCCCTCAGGCTTTCCGTACCAACAAGTCCTCCCATCCCCTCACCTGACATTTAAATGTTAACGCCTGTTCAGATCTAAAGAAAGCCCCCATGACGCTCAGGGTCATTCCCTGCCATGCTGGCTCTGTCCGCCCGTCCCCCGTGCCAGGGCTTCTCTCTCTAACTGGCCCTTCAAAGCCACCCCTCTTTCTGACTCCCACTGCGACTGGACTGTCCACACACATTAAAGCTGCAGTCAACAGAGTCGATTAGTCATCGATGATGTTGATTAGCATTTACTTGAAAACAAAAGTGCTTTATAGTGCTCTATAATGTTAATATCACATACTTTTATTCTGACAGACTGCAATACACTATAGGAAGTGCAGGGGGCGATATGGCTTAGATTACTTTGTCTTACTATAAAATAAGCCATGCAGGAATTTCCTTTAATTTGGGAACGTAGAAGAATGCATTACATAACATTACAATACAGTTAACAAATCAGAGTCAAACTCAAAACAAGCGTGTCCACTCCGCAGCTATCTTGGCAAAGCACCTGGGCAGTTATTCTATACATGACCAGGCTTCTGTCTATTTGAATGAGAAGAGACCTATAAACCTGAAAGCAACGTTTTTCAAATGATGTTCAAACAACTTTTAAACATATTTGAAATCACTGATTAAAATTTGACGAAATCACAAATAGTTTGTTGCATTTGGCTAAAAAAAACACAAAAAATGTGCTTTTTCAGGTTTTTCTGTCTCTGGTGGGACATTATCCTTTGGTGGGTCTCCTCCTTCTTTATAATATCACAGCACAAATGGTGACACTGTGACAGGGTAAAATGATAAAGGTATGATCACTCAGATTAGTAGATCGATTAGATTGATCAGATTGATTACTCAGATCAGTAGATTGATTAATCAATTATAATCGTAATTTGATTTTTATGTGTGTGTGTGTGTGTGTGTGTGTGTGTATATATAATGTATATCTATATATAATGTATATATGTGTGTGTGTGTGTGTGTGTGTGTGTGTGTGTGTGTGTGTGTGTTTTTACTTTTTTCCCGGATGATCTCTTTGGGTTCTCTCATTAAAGGAGAATTCCACTGTTTTTTTTGTTTTTTGTTTTTGTTTTTTTTTCCCCTAAATGTCTACATGAATTCCAAGGTTAAGAGGTACATAATGTCAATAAATAAATAAATAAAATGGCTATGCTTGCATTTTAGACATCGTGACTTCCTGTCTCCACCACTGTAAATAAATTTGAGATGGAAAGTTTCCCTACAATGAACCGTTTCACTTCGGAATTCCTTTATCTTAACAGGTTTTTTGAAAAATCAGTGGAATTCCCCTTTAGCATAGAAACCCCAGTGTTCCACAGATTCCAGTCTCAGAGTAAATAAGCACAGGTGTGGTGCCCATGCTTGCCCTTAGCTTTCTTTGTAGCCCACTGATCAGAAACTCTCAAAGTCACATATGATTCATCTCTGTGTGACTTTCCCTCTGTCATCTCTCTCAGTTTGATGCTGTGCTCCAATAAGCCCAGTGGAGTCGCCGTCATGTCACCTTCCTGTTACTATGGTGACAAAGAATGAGCTGTTTCCAGCGTGGTTTACGCTTCAGTAATATTACACATGCTTCCTCTACTTTCCCCAGTCTATCCACCTTCTCACACACAGACACACACTCTATCATACGCATCTTGCATCCACATACATAATCTGCTTAAAGAATGAAGCTATTTTTACTCCCTCTCTCGCTCTCCCTCACTCACACACAGAAAACAGCATTGTTACTGTCCACTCTAAAAGAAATCAGGCGAACAAATTTAAATATGTAATGTTTTTTGCAAAGTTTAGCACATTCTGCTTATTACTGAGTTAAAAATTTTGGGGAAAAAACATCTGGAAAAAAAAAAATGACAACATTGAATGTTCAATTCAGCAAATGAACAGTATTTGTGTGTAAAAAGTGCAGAAGTGTGTTCTCTGTTGAAGCTGTGTTCACTTTTTTCACTTAAACTCAACGTAATTTGGCCGGGGGGCCCAAACTTTTGCACATTACGGGCAGTACTGGAGTCCTTCTGTGAACAGCTATCATTAGCTAGCAAGTTGGTTTTTTTCCCCCTGAAACTAACTTTTTTTTCAGAAGGTGATCACAGCCTCTTGTTTTCTATTGACTGTACACATGTGCTGATGTTCAGTAATAAGGTTCATCCTGAAATTTTTAGAGAATTAGCAGACCTTGATTTCACAAGTATCTAGTATGCATGTAAATGCTCAGTGCATGTATTACCAGCAGCACGTTGTTATTATGATTTCCACATTGAGAACTAGAGCTGAATCATTTGTGATAAATACTTTAAGGTAATTCTTTTCTTTAAATAAGCTTCAGGCCTATTTTTTTCCTCAAGAAAATCAGCACGTCCTTATTTTGGTATGTAAAGCTTAAATGCCAGTTTATAAGCTCTATATTACTAGATTAATTTTCCCCACTTTAAACTTGTTAAGACACGTTGAATAAGGGTAAAATTAAAAATGCATCTGTTCCAAATTGCAATTTTGATATTAGAATGATTAGTCATGCATCCTGTTCAGAGCACTCTTATGTTTACTTGTGTAGTGTTTTTTTAATACAATGTTGTGAAAATACCATAAACCACAGTAAAAGGCTCGGTAACTATCGTGATGTTGAATTTTTTACAGTGGCACATGCTTAATTGGCTCATGCTTCCAAGGCTTACAGATTTATGGCAACAAAACTAACGGCTACAAGAAGTGGCTTCCTTTTTCCAGTTCCCACTCCTTTTCCCATTCATGTGAGTTGGCTTTTTCACAAGGCCAAAGTGAATTCATACGTTTAATTCATGTTCTGCCTGCTCACAGCTTTATTCTCATTTCCACCCAACCAGTAGCTTTAATCCAAAATCTTGCTAAGCTAAATATTCTCTACATTTTTTTCTGTTTTACTTGCGCTGTAAATTTTTACCGTTCCCATGTGGCTTTATGCTTAGTTATAGTGATACAGCAGAAAACAGTGCTTTCAGATACAAAGTATAAATCAGGACTGTGGTAGATGATTTCTGTGTGCTCTGTTCTTACTGAAGCCTGTTTGTGTTGCTCCGCCCTCATCCTGCGCTTTATGCGTACCTGTCAGCCTCACCTGCCCTGTGCCAATCTAAAACTGGTCCCTCTCTCATCTAATGTTCATTTCAAGCCCAATCTGAGTCCCAGGAAAGGTCATTAGAGCCCACGCTTCATGAGCTGAGCTTGCTAATCTTAATGAGTGTGCTGTGTTAGGGGAGAGGTTTGTGTTTTGTGGCTCACTGTGCTCTGATCACTTCTGAAATATAATGTGCTCATACTGTCTCAGGCATTGGTCTTTGGAGCCTCTATGGGGAAACTTCAAGTGATGCTTTTTTTTTTTGACTGGTTATAATCAATTATAACCTTAGGATCAATGCATTGATGTGTTTTTGCACTGCTAAAGGTCTGAGAGAGCTTTATTCGTGGGTGATAGATGACACAATACATTTTCTAAAATGGAAAAATGGTTCCAGTTCTTAAACATGCTTGGCTGAGTCACACTCAAAGCCTCTATAAAATACTCTGAATACACACACATGTCTGCTCTCATTGATTAAAGTGAGTTTTATTGCACCTGGTTATTAAAAAACATTATATTGCTTGGCAGTCATACCCTGCTGTTTAAATTCTACATTTTTGCCTTATGTCTAACGACACCTTTTAAAGGAAATGTTCTCCCAAAAATTTAATTTACACAGTCTTCTCCTTAGTCCAGATATAGTCAATGAGTCAAGACATGTTTGGTGCCTGAAGTTTGCTTATTTAATTTAGTATTGTATCTACAAATATTGGAAATAAAGGAAATCTACAGTACTGTGAGTCAGAAACTACTTACTCAGTTTTCTGTCAACAGCCATTAAGTACAGATCACTTATTTTTTCCCATCCAAAAGAAGCAAGTAACGTATATTTAAAAGAAAATTATACAAAAGCCCCTAACATTATGCATTATATCAAATCTATCAGTATTTAATTTGACATGTCTAATCTGTACTCCTGTCAAATAAATAGGACTTAAAGCTTTCATCTTTAAGAGAGAGGAGAAAAACAAGCTCCGCTCTTACTTCAGATCTGAAAAAATCCACAGGTGTTTCAGTCCATCCTTCCACTGTGAAAAGACAACAGTGCTATGGGTCTAAAAGGAGGTGTAGCTGTCAAGAAGCTGTTACTGAGAAAAGGAAATAGACAAAGTTTGCACTAGAACACAGAAACGTGACATCTGAGATGTGAGAAGGTTGCATGGACTGATGAGTCTATGGCCCAATCCCATTTCACCCCTTACCACTTAGCCCTTAACCCCTCTGTTTTGCATGTTCATGCCTAGGGTTAGGGTGTCCAGATCTTTGTTGTAATAGAGGGGTAGGAAGAAGTGTTAGGGCTACATGGCCCTCCAAACAGAGTTTTTATTAGAGACACACTCCAAACAGCGTGGTATGAAGACAAACAGGAAAACAGGCAAGATGGCTGCGCAAGCAACCAAAGAAACCCACAAATGTGAGCACTTTCTCCGTTAAAAATACAATAATCATTGTATTATATTAGTTTAAAGTCATTTCAGAGTATTATGGTTCTTTTCTTCATAACAAGCATAACAGATTGGCAGCAGTTTGCTGATGTCTCAGAAGCTCGCTAGCTAATTTTCCCATTACCATTTGAGGTGGAACGGAAAAATCTGAACAGAAAGCTGGCGAATAGCTGACTCAGCTTCATATCACCAAAGAATTAGGGGTGGGTGATCATTATTTATCACATTTCCCCTCTTTGAAGGCTTATGATGCCTTAAATTTAACTAAAGACCAGCAGTGAGGTTCATGAACTTTACCCACCTCTAACACTGCAGACTGGCAGGGTCACCTACAGAGCAGTGCTAGTAGCCTGTTAATGAAGTAATGTTCTTTACTTCATTTACGTGAAAATAAAGTCGGATTGGACCCAAATCTGTAATTGGAATAACTTGTGAGAAGAAAATGCAACCAACTTCTAAGACTGAACTTTGGAGGATTTACTACATTTGGGCTGTGTGAACAATTCCTATAACTGCTGCTAAACCAGTATAATGCACAGCTGCTTGTGGCGTATTGCTTTAGTAACTAGCTTCAAAAATTCATTCTGCCACTGTATCACATGCTGATGAAGACAGCAACGATGACGACAGTGTTGCACACTGATGTAAAGCAGGCAGCATTAGTGGTGAATTTTTGAAAGTATTGGGCTGTTGGGGACTGAAACGTGAGATGTTTGTCCATGATGCCAGGCATTTCATGCGTAGTCATTGAACCTTGCTCCTGTTTGGCTCTTAGCATCCAGTGTGAGCGGAAATGAGCACGTTCCAGGTGTTTCTGATATCTGTCCGTCATTCGGAGTTGCTGGTTGATGGGTTATGACAGGGAGATGTTGAGCTTTGTGTATGGTGCCGTGAGGCTGCTCGTCTTTTTGTCAGATGACAGCTGCGTTTGTGCCGGGGGAGAGGAGCTGCTCTGTGTAGGCTGCTGAAAAATGTCCTTTGTTTTTGTAATGCTGGTTTTGTTTTTTGTGTTTTTTTGTTTAACCCTTGGGAGTCACAGTGATCACTGGTGGTAACAAAAACATGCTGTAATTCTTTGTATTGTAGCTCATTGAAACCGATTGTAAACTTTCTATTTTCACATCACATTTGTTATGGAAAAAGACATCGTTTACATGTATTTCATGGTTTTGTATCATGCCTTTATTTTGACACTGAAACAAATAGAAAATAGAAAAAGATGCAGACCCTCGCTTGTTGATACAGAAGTCACTATGTAGTGTAATTATGTAGTGAGGTGTGGCTCCACCAAGTTGACGTTGGAGTGGCACCATATTGGTTATAATGGAACTGTAATGGAAAGAAAACACAGATAAAGAAGCAAAAAAAAGGACAGTTTAAGTGCATAATGATGCAAACTTTGTTGGGTTATTTACACAAAGCATCCAAAATGGATACAGTCAGCGCCCCTGCTCAATTTACATATCTTGTTGATCTTGTAAAGTGTAAATAAGTTAACACATCCTCTACAGACAACACCATTCTGCCCATTTTAATGCACAGTTACTGTTTATTTGCTGAATTTAACATACTGGAAAAAAAATTTGGTTTAACCCTGTAGAAGAAATCCAAACTGTGTAGGAGTTCATTTAAACACAATAGTGTGTAGATCGTTATTTGTAGCTCTGCATTTGAGGGACTGTTTGTGTGTGCACGTGTGTGCGCGTGTGTGTGTAGTAATTACCTGGTAACTCTGACCTGCTGCATTAGGAGCCTCTAGCCAGAGCTGATGAGTTCTTTCAGCTCCAGTTCCCCAGGAGAATACACACTCACACACATTACATCTTGAGAGGCAAAGCTTGTGTGTGTGTGTGTGTCTGTGTAGGTATAAATATATGTGTCTATTAAGAACAATGAATGCTCCTGTTTCATGCAGCATTGACTGCACTATGAATAACTTTTTTTTTATTGATTCTGACCTTTCATAGATTACAGATCTCAGTACACAATGAAAGAAATACTCGGCTGCTTAGATCTACCATTAGTACATCTAATATGTGCAATAAATAGAATGTAACAAACACGCATGCAATTTCCATGTTTTTAAGGTGCATGATAAATTGGCAACTGTATTGTCAATTGATTAATGGGAAAACATTTGTATCTGGCACAGTGGGTAGCGCTGTCATCTCACAGCAAGAAGGGCCTGGGTTTCATTCCCTGGCTGGACAACCAGGGTCCTTTCTGTGTGGAGTTGGCATGTTCTCCCCGTGTCTGTGTGGGTTTCCTCCCACAGTCCAAAAACATGCTGTCAGGCTAATTGAAGATGCTAAACTGCCCCTAGATGTGAGTGTGAATGTGTGTGTCTGCCCTGTGATGGACTGGCGACCTGTCCTCGGTTTTTCTTGCCTTCTGTCCAGAGAGCACTAGGATAGGCTCCAGCAACCCAGGAGGATAAGCGGCTTAGATGATGAGTGGGTAGAATTGTGTAGCTATTCATTGAATAATCTGTGATTATTTTGACTGTTAGCTTAACTCACAGAACTGTTGTTTGACATTTACTTTGTTTTCAGTAGGCTGCTTCATATTGTGCTTAACAACACTGTTAACCACTGCAATGCACAGCCGCTCATGGTTTATTACTTTGTCAGTCAATTATTGAAGTTAACTGACAGCAGATAACTTTGCACCCTGACGTAAGTTAGTCACACACTAATGCTGCTGAGTGAAATGTCAGCAGTGTGGAAGTTTTTCAGTTTTAGCAGAGAACCACAGAATTGCAGTTTGCAGTGAATATTTAACTGAGGTACAGTGCTAAAGACTTATCACTAATCCAATTAATTCATAGTTAGATCAACTAATTATTATTATTAATGCAGTAGACCAAATGATATGGACACTATCAACGTTTATGCTAAATAAAATGTTTAACAAGGTGAAAATCACTTACACATCTTAACATTAAGCTGAAGACTGACTCTTTGTGTGGAAAAAGCCAGGAGAATAACAAGCGGATTGCGCTAAGTGTACTGTAAAGCACAGAGGTGGAAATGTCAAAGTCCGGGGCTGTTTTTCTTACAGTCGTGTTGGTGAGCCTGTGTTGATTGATGGGATCATGAACTTAGTGTACAAAGGCATTTTGGATGCAATCTTGTAGAAGACTGCAAAGACACTGCTCAAACAAAAATGATCTGAAATACCAGCTGCCTTTTGTAAGAATACTTTGTCAAAAAGAAAACGATAGTCTCAAAATTGTGTGTTTTAAAATAAATGTGACTTAGTTTGTCATTTTGTTTCCCAACACAATAAACTTAATACATTTTTAAGTATGGCACAAATCCCCAGATACTTTTTGAGGCCTACAGAATATGAAGTAGCTGGCATCTTTAAAGTCTTTCACTAACAGCCAGATATGGGTTATGGAAGGGCTGCCCAAAGTAGGGCCTGTGGGCGAAAGGTGGCCTGTTTGGACATTTGATTTGGCCAGAAGGTTACCCCAATCCCATCACTTCACCCAATATGAAAAAACCAAACACTGTTAAATAACTTATTTCCCTTGTAAGATTGTATTTTTTAAGTTCTTTTAGTAAAAAAAATAAATGTAATATAATCTTTATAAAATGAATATTAAAAACTTTATCTGAATCTGCCTTTTTTTAATTTGATTACTTTTTTCAGCCCTGAGCCCACGACAGTTATTGCCCTTTGGCCCGTCGAAAAAGTTAAGGCACCCTAGACTTCACATTGTGCCTAACAACACTATTAACTGTAGTAAACCGACTGTAACACAAAACTGCTCATGATTTATTATTCTATCAGTCAGTTATTGAAATGAATATGATTGGATTTATTGTATATACTTTATATTGTGTTTATAGGGTTATATTGTGAACTTGTTTAAAATGCAGAAACGTAGAATTATCATTTATTGGCATAGGTATCGTTCACCAAGAAGCATTAATCATTACTGACCCAGCAGCATGGGGGAAAGTATGAAGAGAGTGAGAGAAATCTGGAGAGAGTGAGAGTTATGAGTTAGAGAAGTGTGGAGAGGACGAGGCATGAGTTAGAAGTTTGGTGAGAGTGAGAGATGTATGGAGAGATGGTGTGTGAGTTGAGTTTGGCAGTGCAGAGGTGGAACATAACCACAGCTATGAGTGTTAATGATGAGATGAAAGCAAGTGGGTGTTGATAGGGTGTGTGTGTGTATGTGTGTGTGTGCGCATACGTGTGAGGGGGTGTGAGTGTGTCAGAGTGAGGCTAGCGGGCAGAGACAGCTGTCCAGTTGGAGTGTTGGAGTGTTGCTGTGGAGCTGGCAGGAGTGTGAGTGTACAGACCCTCACAGCCTAATCTGCTCTTTTTCTCCCTCATTTACCACTGGCTGCTGCCCACCGCACACAACACCCCCCCCACCCCACCCCGCCACCCCTCGTTTGAACCCCCCCCGATCAGCAGCAAATCTCAAAGCCCAACTCTAAATATTATTGCTGCAATCTGGAAAACTGGTTGATGACCTCCTGCAGTGACCAGCATCAGGACAGTTTATACTGGCTACCTGCTGTTATGTCAGTTATGTATTAGGGTTTGGCATCTGACCACAAAGCAATGAAGACTATGTAAGTCACTTTTGTGATGGATTTATAAATATATTGGTGAAAAATAAGCTATAAGTGACCCTTTAAACCCAAAGAGAAAATTTTTTACTATAGTTTACTGAATAACAGGTCTGAAATAGTACATTAATAACTGAAGAATTACTAAAATGATCAGGTGTTGGTATTGAATAATAGGCCTGGAGATTGAGGTGTTAATCAGTCGAGATATTCTAATGGCTCTGACCAACACAGTGAATTTTCATTTTGCAGTTTGTTTTGCACTTGAAAGAGAGCAAACTCATGGAATCTTTCCAGATCCCAATTAGTGCCTCTGTTTTTGGAGCTTGGCGATATCATTAGCAGAGAATGGCTGATAGGCCTTTTAAATGCTGCGACTCAATGAATTATTGGCTCATGTTTGCAGTTCAGTTTGTTCACCATTGATCACGTCAGCAAGGTGCCTCAAGAAGTGAGTTCAGGTTTTTCCTTTGATATTCTAATGTAGTTTTGAAATTGTAGTGTTGTTTTAAAGGGCTCATGTCACAGAATACCATTTTTTTAAATATAAGAGTTTGATGTAGTATGTAAACAGTGTTAAAGTTTCCAAACACACCACTCTATTCCCAGTCTATACATTCCATATGTGTAGACAAAGATGCAAAAATAGCCTGTTTTAGATTAATTGTATTTGTTGATGTCACAAAAACAAATGCATTTATGCATAAACCACCTAATCAGCCTTCAGCAGTTTAGCTTCACCCATTCAGACTGAAATTATGTGGAGTGTTTTGACATAGACTGCTTTTTGAGTTAGGCACAAAACAAGGCAGCCAATCAGAACAGAGCTTATGTATGTATATATATATATATATATATATATATATATATATATATATATATATATATATATATATCATAATGTCGTAAGTGGACCTAGAAACAAAATAAAATACAAGAAAATATGAAAGGTTTCATTCCATAATGAACTGTAGACCACTTTCAAGAATTTTCTTTGTTTTTATGATATATATTGTTGGGAGTGGGTTCTACACATTCAAGAAATGCTATATTATAATTAATATCACCTTTATTAGACATATAAAAAAGGCATTTTCCTTATGACCTCAGCTGTTATTCTTTTCAAAACCTCTTTATATTTATAACTGCTGCATATAGACATTTTAGTTGGTGAATATTTCATTTAAGATACGTTCGTTCATAATTCAAAAATGGTTTAAAACTAGAAAAATATCTTTTTTCATCACTATTGTCTATCGAATTGGTCTTCAATTTGAAGTGAGCTTTGAGACTTCTTGGGGAAAAATGGCTGTGGCTAAATGGAATGTCAACACAATTCACAGAATGAGGCCGACTGAGAAGGTGATTACTTTTTTCGGGGAGGCGTAAATCAGTTGAAATATATCCAAATGTTGCTCCTATTAAAGTACACAGTAATTGAACTGCATTTTTCAGAGGGTTATGATCAATATTTAACTGTAACCGTTAAGTCAAGCCAAGTCATCACTGTCAGAGCCGCAGCTTGTGCAGAATGAGGCGGTTTCTCAGCATGTGCTGTCAGGCGCTTTAGTGGAGCTTTGGGCTCATTGGATTACGCCTCCTCCGTCAGCGCTAAACTCTGGCATGGCATCCATCAGCGCCCAAACTGCCATTTCCCCTCGCCTCTGCTTCCACCCCTCCACCATTACGCTGAATAAATGATCTGTCCGTCTCGGAGAATAATTATCTTCATTATGTTACAATATGTATTCACCTCATAAACAGAGGCACAACCTCTGACCCGATCGATGTTTCATTGATGTGAACTGCTGTAGAGGAGCAGGGGTCATTAATGTGTAATGAAGGCTGTATCTCACCCAGGATTTTTTGGCTCTGTAAAATGGAAATGGATTTGAAAAAAAGAAACTCTTTCACCTTAATTAAAATACGAGCATAGTCGCAGATGAAAGGAGTCATTGTCCGCCATTCGGCACATAGTGCTTCCTGCCTTCTGTCTGTTTCTTGCGATAACATTCTAGGTAGGATGAAAAAAGGTGTTTATTCTTTTATTTTCCATTAAATTTTTCTTATCTTCACTCATAGCTTATTGCTGTCATGTTCATAGTCATTGTTTTACAGACAGCTGATGTGGTACAAGTACTTAGAATCAAGGCAATGCTGCTTTAACTAGGCTGCAGCCCACTTGACCTATTGAGGCTCCGCCCACAAATGCATTCTTTGGTTGCAACCGTTGTAAGACTGGACAACATTACACAACACTGGCAAAAATCTCATTCAACTCAATGAATTCCACATAATGTTTGAGTAATGAGAAATGAGTGAGTTTAAAACTACATTACAGAGCTGGACTTGTTGTTCAATACTAGGCAGGTTTCTAACAACAAATTTGCCAATGTTAACTTGATTACACAACAATTTTTACACTCAGTCTATCCTAAGAGTCATTTTATGCATGCAAACAAAAGGATTGTCATTTGAAATGAGTATAACACACACATCTAAAACACACATGTATACACACACTAATATTACAGTAAACACCAATAATATTACAATACAATGAGTAGTGATTTCACATACATCAATGAGTTGTGGCAGTGCAGTATTACTCATAATCATCGAATACTTGGGTTGGCTAATCAATACTTCATTATGTCAAATCAAGTGGGCTGGTGATGAAACTTAACGAATCCATATGATGGTTGAGGACATCGAGGAGAAATCTGGAACCATTATTCATTACTGCTATTATGGAAAAAAGTATTTTTTTAGTTTTTACTGTATTATTTTAATTCTAATGCTATAGTCAAACACGCACACAGCACACACACATACGTGCATACATACATACATACATACACAGTACTTGACGATTGACTGACCACATTTTTCATTAAAAAAAAGAACATAATAAGGCCTGTTTAATTGTATTTAGTGTAGTGCAGAGTGTGGAATGTTGAATAGAAAACATTGTAGTTGTAGGATTATTATTATTATTATTATTATTATTATTATTATTATTATATGTTGCAATACAGGTTCTATTTTGTCTTATTCACCTTATTAAATCTCAGAAAAACTAAATATTGACCATGTTAAGGCCTTTGTTAAAAAAGGGTCAGATTTTTATGAGTCTTGTTCTTACTGAAGCTCATGTTCAGACGAGTCTCAGGTGGAGCTGATTTGCTCATCAGAGGCTTTTGTCAGGGTTAGTTATCAGACACTGCGCCTGCTGGAGTGCACACTGTTATTAAATCAGAAGGGGGACAAATACTAAAATTCTGAAAATTATGTTAAAACTTCAAAGATTCTACTTTTCACTCAGACTGAAAATACTGTGCAAAAGTCTTCATCCATTTAAAAAGCAGTGCATGATGCTATGAGTGGACAAAATGAGCTTCAGAATGTATTTATTGCTTTCAGTAATTCAGTCAGACATTATTTTCATCGTGTGAATACAGAGTTCGCATAAACCTGAACATGAATCATGATTTCCATAAAGTGAACTCAGTTTCCAGAGTTCCAGAGAGCAGCACCTCCAACCAGTGAGTGTACATATGATATATATCACATACATACAGTCAAGGGTTTCAGCTGCTCTGCGACTGTAATCTCTTACTCCTACTCATACAGTTTGTGGGTTCTTGTGTCAGTGGAGGCTCTCGAGAGGAACTCAAGCTTTCACTTTGCTGTTGCTTTTGTTAATTTGCTAACAGGTGAGGGCTACAGTCGCTGATTTCGTCAGAGCAACGTACAGTGCATGAGCAGCTGGAACTATGGATGGTTTCAGCTGATAAACAAAGAAAAAATGCAGGGGTGTTATGAGTGTGTGGTGTTCTTAAGTGGACAGGTTCTCTGCCTCTGTCTCTGTTTCTCTCTCTCCCTCTCTGTTTCTCCCTCACTCTGTCTCGGAGCAGTGAGATGAACTCAGATGTTCTGGGTCTTGTTGTGTGGTGCCATTTTTTGTCAGATGTTCACTGCTACAAGTCAGTTAAACAGACATAAAGTGAAGGTGAGCTGGTCTCTTCTGCCGTTCGTGTGTTTACACCGGCGTGGTGTGTGTGTGTGTGTGTGTGTGTGTGTGTGTGTGTGTGTGCGGTGTGAGTACAGTGTGTGAGTGTGTAGATTGAATGAGTCATGTGCCTTGGTGTTTGTCATGAAGTGTGCCACAGGAAATGAAATGTAGTCTTTATCTGAGCTCCTGACGGAGTGACGTTTCAGTCTTAAATGAAATAGCTGCGAGCAGAGAGAGGGAGAGAGAGAGATGGATGGATGGATGCCCACTTGTATCTGTGAATAGCAGCGCTGCATTGGAGTGTGCTGTACGGCGGGATGTGTATTGACTCCTGTAAGGCCTGTACATCGTTGTATTTACAGAAGACGCATCTCAGCCACTGTGGGACGTTCAGTTCTTCTCATTCTTCCTCTCTCTGTCGTTCAGCCTTTCACGTGTATGTTCGGCGTGTGGTTGTGAACAGAGGCACTGCGAGTGGAGTGTAGAGTGGGTGTGCTTGTTAATATCTACGATATCTGGATAACATTATACATTTCTCTGTTATTCTTCTCTCTGCCCCCTCTTTCTTTTTGTCTCTTTCTCTCTCACTCTCTCTCTCCCTATCTTTTTCTTTCTTTCTCTCTCTTTCTTCCACTCTCTTTCTACCCCTTGTTGTCATTCTCTCTTCTCTCTCTGTCTTTTCTTTTTTCTTTTCTCTCTCTCCCCACTCTGTCCCTCTTCCTCTACCCCATTCAGTAGCTCTTCTCTTTTTTCCTTTTACCTTCCCTCTCTCTCTCTCTCTCTCTCTCTCTCTCTCTCTCTCTCTCTCTCTCTCTCTCTCTCTCTCACGTTCTTTCCCTCATCCATGCTCTTTTTTTACCTCTTTTATTCTCTTTCTCTCTTTCATTCTCTCTCTCTCTCTCTCTCTCTCTCTCTCTCTCTCTCTCTCTCTCTCTCTCTCTCTCTCTCACATTCTCTTTGTAACAGGACTGGCTGGGTAGCCTGTAGTGAGACACAGTCAGACATTTGCAGTAAGGGTACTTCAATGAGTCTTTACTAAGAAATGAGGATCATCTACAGACGTGTTCAGGTAACAGGAATGGGTCAGGAGCAGAGCTGAGCTTTGGCAAACAGAATGAAATCCAAACAGGTAATCCAGGTGAACAAATCCAACCAGGCAAGAAATACAGGCAAAGTCAAAACTACAGAGAATCAGATTATAAACACAGGACAAATATATACAGAAGACTAACACAGCTTATCGCTCTGGCTAGTGAGCATAAAGCTCCCACATGAACACGCAGTACCCAGTGATCTGTTCTAAAGCCCAGGTTTATATGCCAACTACAGAATCACATGGTAAATGGAAACAGGTGAAACATACTAAAAGTCATGAGACATGAAATGAAGTCCATGACATCAGAGTCACGCGATCCCCCAGAGAGTTCTGGGAGATTGAGTCTGAGAGGGAGGCAGGGGCTGAGGGAGGCGTGACACTCTCCTATCTCTCCTCTGTCTTTCTCTCTCTCATTCTCTTTCTCTCCTTTCATGCACTTTCTCTTTCTCCTCTGTACCATTCTCTTTCTCTCTTTCATTCTCTCTCTCTCTTCTCTCTCTTTCTTTTTCTCATTCTCTTTCATGCTGTTTTTCCTCTCCGTCAACCTCTGTCATATCAGACAGTTCACTCTGTCTCTGTCTTTTTCTGTCTCTCTCTCTAACTTTATTTCTCTCTCTCTCCCTTTCTCTTATTCTGTTTCTCTCTTTCATTCTCTCCTCCCTCTCTGTCATTCTCTCTCTCTGTCTGTATCTATCTGCCATTAACACTCTACTCCTCCTTCTCATTTTCTCCTCTCTCTCTTCTCTCTGTCTGTTTCTTCTCTTTCCCTTTTTCTCTACCCCCATTCGTTTTCTCTTTCCCTCTCTTTCTTCATCTCATTTTACTTTCCCTTTCTCTCTCTTGTTCTTTCTTCTGTTCATCCATTCTCTTTTTCTCGCTATCATTCTCCTTCTCTTTCATTCCTTTCATTCTCTTTCTCTCTTTCATTCTCTTTCTCTATCATTCTCTTTTTGATTCTCTTTTTCTGTCATTCTTTTTTCACTCTCTTTCTCTTTCACATTCTCTCCACTGAATCTCTCTTTTTCTTTCTCTCTCTCATTCTCTTTGTTTTATTCTCCCTCTCTTTCTCTCTACATTCACATTCTCATTCATTCCCCCTCTCTTTCTCTCTCTAATTCCCCTTCTATCTTATATTCTCTCTCTCTCTCTCTCTCTCTCTCTCTCTCTCTCTCTCTCTCTCTCTCTCGCTCTCTCATTATTTCATTCTCTAATGTGTTAAATCCTGCAGTGTAAGTGGCCAAACATATCATTACATTTCTGATTTTGGGCTGGTGGTTGTTCGGGGTTTTTTTTGGCCCAGTGTTTGGTGTGAAGGGCTCTGGTTGAGGGTCCCAGCTGCTTGGCGGTTTGTATAATGAGGTTTAGCTGTCTTTGTTGACAGAGTGCCTATTGAGTAACTCATTCCTCGCCAAGCCCCTCTCACTCTCAGAGCTGAGATTTTGTTCTGCAGCTGCCTTTTTGTCTTATCTCTACGCACCACCATAGACTCCATTCAGCAGCTTTATGTACAGCACAAAGCTCTCGATTTAACCAGAGCTGTTTACATAGGTCCAGAGTTTTCCGCTGAATCAGATGTGGCATTTAACCTAGCTTTAAGATGTTTTTGGTACAGTTATTTCTAATAACTGTACCAAATATATATATATATATATATATATATAGTATATATATATATATATATATATATATATATATTGTGTATATATATATATATACACACACACACACACACACACACACACACACACACACACACACACACACACACATCTAATTACATCGTAGCTCCAGTGTAAAACTAAAGAAGTAAACTTTAGACAACTAGCATGTCTTGGCTGATTGACTACATTTAAGATAAGGGGGATTTTATGCTGAACCATCACTTTAATTGCTCTGAGGAGCTCTGGTAGGTCGTCGGGGTGAATCAGGCGTCCTATGTTTTTGCTGCTCTCTGCTCTTGAAAGCACAGCGTGGCCTGGTGTGGGCTGGTGAGTAATTGTGTGGACGTTTGCCAGGCCTGGCCAGCTACTGCTTAGCTCAATGTGTATGTGTTTGTGTGACTGCGTTGGTCAAGCTGCTGCTGTACAGCAGAGTTCCAGGTTAATGACAGAATATTTTATTTGTCATTATAGAGTAGAGAGCCAGAGGGTCTGTGTGGTGTTGCTTCAGAATCCATCTGCCCCCCACCTCATCCCCCCCTCCCCTCTCTTTCTGTCTCTTCCTCTGTTATCTTGGGCATGGAAAAAGCCACAGTGACTTAACAAGCCACATTTGCCAGCACACCACAAATAATTCTTGGCTACGTCACATTTCATAACTCAAATGTTTGGTTTTAGGGCATGGAAGGATCTCCAAGACAGGGAGAAGTGGTAATGAAGTGAGCTTTGTTGGCTATGGCAGCACATCTTTTCAAGAAATTTTACAATGGAGCAGCGCAGTATATAGTATCACAGTATTACACTTTGCATTACATAGGCCATATTTACTATGGAGTGGGCTAAAAATGAATGAGTGCATCTGGCCAGAGTTTTACAGCAGATCCACTACAACCTGCCTGTTAAATGAAGTCAAATGCAAACTTGATCATTGACAAAGGGAAGCAGACAGAGAGATTCCCCCTTTCTAACACTCAGAATTCAAATTATAAAGGCTTTCTGATTGTCTGCAGAGCTGTGGCCTGGAAGGAACCCAGTCTGACATCCCTGCCCTAGAAGAACTGGAAGTTCTCAGAGAGGAGATGAGTCCCAGCTGCTAAACACAGTTTGGGAAATTATCTTAAGGAACATAAATTCAGTTGGAACTACCAAAAGATCTGTGAATTAAATAAAAATATGATGCAAAGAGATATAAAGAGACTTGTAATTCTCTGATTAAATATTCTTTCCTTCCTATCTTCTTGCATTACTTTTTATGAACATTGCATCAACCAGTGTTGAAGTAATTGCGCATTACCTTCTTGACTGTAAAAAACAAGCGTTTTTCACGCAGGTTTAATCGTTCCAAGTTGGTGATTTGCACAGTCTTCTTTCCTCAAAAGTGCCACTCCATAAAATGCATATTAATGAAGTTTAACACGCTAAACCCTTCAGCTCAGCGGTGCCCTCCTGTTCAGCGTGAGAGAAAGCTTCTGCACACAGGTTGATAAATCAGCTGTGGGTACTTTATGCACACAGTATGTGTTTGTGCCATCACAAACATTCAGCCGATGCAGCCTCTTTAAATGTTCGGACCACACCTTCAGCATATCACTGTTGTCGGAATAAAACCTCGTATTTCCAAAATGGTAATTTTACAGGTGAAGAAAAAAAACGTACTTTACTTTTTAATGTAAGTCCATCAAACTTTTTGGGCTGTTGCTTTTGGTCTATATATCATGAAATTTAAAGGGCAACACGCATTTTTATGACATGTCAAAAACTGAAAAATGCAGCGATATGGTTGTAGTATAAGAAGACTGTAAGGTTGTAGGAGGGAAGAGAATGCTGAGGATTTGGGCTGGAGATGTGGATGGTTTCTGAGCAACATAGGGCTGAGTGGTAGAACAGGGAGGAGGTGGGGTGGTGCTGGTGGGGTGCAAAGACGCCATCACAGGAAATGTAAGGTAGGTGTGAAGTGTCAGATTGGAAGGAGGAGGAACTTCAGGTGTGGCATTCCCCCTAAACTTTAGTTATTTCATAACTAATGTGAGCTATTGACAAACCTGAGATGTTCCAGATGAGTTTCTTGGCGACTTGGACTATTAAACAGAACTAATTTAAGTTTGATTGTGAAGGCTGATCTTTATGTGATATCAGGTGTTCAGCAAACATGTTTTCGATATATCGCAAGACATTTCACCACAGTATGTACCAGTGTAATCTCAGTGTTGTATTTTGCCCATATATTGCAGCCCTATTTGGAGACACCAGTTCTAAAGTTGCTGAAAATAGCTGTTCTGTTGAGATCCAGGGAACCTAAATCTGTGTTTTCTTTCCAAGTAGGTTAATCTTGTTCTTATGGACATGCAATATACATATGCAAATTATGTCCTGTGAATAACTTTCCAGTGCTTAAAAAGTAGCTGATGTATTTTGTATTTTGACCATTTTACACTGGTCAGAACTAATCTTGGGTCACATGTGTGTCTCCACCCCAATTACAAGGCTAATGTACTTTGTTCCACCCACACAGCTTTAACAAAACTTTTCCCCCGCAGTCTCGCTGTGTTTGAGTCAGAGAAACATAATCCAGGAGTACACTGCAATTTTAGCCCTAAATTTTATGACGGGGCTTAGTTTCATCTTCATCGGCTGCCCGTTTGACATGCAGTATGACAAGGATAATGAGGCCTAAATAATTGCCTTGTTGAGCTTCGATTGAGCGGCTGGACAATCAAACGGATTTCTGCCATGTCAGAAATTTTTGTTGCCTGTGTTTTTAGGCAGTCACAAAACAAAACAAAGGCAAAAATGTCAACATTTGCAGTACCAAAGTGCATATCAGCCAACTTTGCTCAGTTTGTCTGAATGGAGTTGTGAGGTATAAACATTAATATGGTGAATTTATTTCCATTATCTTTATTAAAATAGGCTGTAAGTTTGTCCTACCCATGTACATCTCCTGGTTTTAGTTTTGCAGTGTGGCACAGGTTAGCAAAGCTGCTATAGCACAGTTTCCTAACATTTTTGCTCGGCACTGTTGTTTTGGATGAAACAGCTTTATTGTAAATTGTCCTTAGACAGAGCTAGAAATCGCACAGTGCATGTCTGGCTTTACTGAGCGAAAGCTAACGAAGCAAACATAACTGGGCTATACAGCTGGCTCATATGACTATCTGTTATCTGCAGCATGTGTCCCTTGAATCACGTCCTGCAGTAAATTGAAAAAGAAGCTTACCTTCCTAACGTGTTTTTGGTGAGTCATGGGCACAGTGGGGATAGTCTACAACACCACCTGCTTATGTAGAGCCAGTCTTACTGATTTCTCCTCACTCACGCTGTTGCGTTTAGTTCTGCTTTAGTGACATAGCAGGCTGGGAGTGTTGGACTGAGGGGTGTCAGTCACAGGTGCTCGGAATGTTAGGCCATGCGCAAACAGTCCTCAAATAGGTCTCAAAGGCATTTTTAAGTCTTTTCTTTTCCATTAAAACTTGCTGGATTAAAATAACACTCAATTTTAGTATCATCCTAAAGCAATAAGTAAGAAGAGGCCCTACATTAATGCGATTTTATCATGGGAAGGTTGTTCTAAAACTCCCCTGTGATAAAATCGCAGTAATGCACAGCCTCAAGTGGCTTATAGCTTTATAAAACAGCAGGCAACATAAAATATGATAAAATACACAATTTTGTATGCAGAAAATAATTGAAGTTATTATTAATAATAATCAAGTTCTGCCAGAGTACGGTATCGTTGCCAAGTGACCGTGGACTGCTGAATGAAGAGAAGAACGTTTGATCACCCATCGCTGTATATCGTGGTCATTTTATGTTTTGTTTTACCACCACAAGTCTTATTTAGCACCAATCCAGTGGCGCCCTCTTCTCGTGCTGGGGCTGAATCTCAAATGGCTCCCTGCTCCCTACATAGTGCACTACATAGGAATTTAAATACTGGGTCTTGCACCCCAACAATGCAAAATACAACTGAGAAATAGTCATTTGGGATTCAGCCACATCCATACTTGATAAATGATGCACTATTTGACAGTAGAGGCGAGAATGTCTAAACTTTCACTGCCAGCACACTGTTTAGGGAGTACAGAGCCGTTTGGGATTCAGCCTGGGTTTGACGCTACTTCTGACTGAAACACAAACATTTGAAGCATGTAATCCATTCGAGTGACAATTCTTAGACTTTGGCACTGCCATTTTATAGTTAATCGTGCTGTAAGTACTTTAATTCAAGCCTGTGATATTATTGATGGAGAGTTGTTTAGGTTGTTGGCTATCTTTTAGCCTGTTAGCTAGCTGACCAGCCTAGTTCTAGTTGAGAACATAAGTTGCCAGCCCCTCAGTTTAAGCAAAAAACAGGTTCTTACTTCATCAATGTACTCGGTGGTCCATGTGAGCAGCATGAGAGTCAAAGATCATTCCATTAACATCACAAGGGATTTTATTTGTGCCGTGGCGTAATAATATACAATTCAGTTATTGTTAGTCAGTCGTAGATGTGCTTATTTTACAATGGGTTTGAATGTGGCTTAACCAATCAGATTTTAGGACCGTAACTATCCGTTTTATAAAGACCTTTTTAATATTTTACATTGTGTTCCCTGGACCTTTAACATAAAAGTATGTAATAAAAGGCTTTGCAAACTCTTGCACAGCTGATAACTTTTTAAATAGGCTTCTGCTGTCACCATCAGTCTTTCTGGGCACCAGCGTAGACCCTTCAGTTGCTTGTTTTTCTAAAGTACCAAGGAATACAGAATGAAAATAAAATGAGTATGAGAAAACATACTTTGTCATAACCATGAATCTTTTACTGTAGTAGTGAGGGCCATTTGGAGAGCGATACAGGCAGAGTGTTCTCTGCGGCTAAACACAAAAGCTCGCCGCACCTCAAAACGCTCTGAAATGAAGTCTCCTTCTCTTTCGGTGCTGTACAGTGACAGCCCTCTTCAAGGCGCCTGTTCACTGCAGAACAATAGTCATATTCAATTATATGTGTGGGTGATTGCGTGTGCGGGTTTGTTCCTGGGTTTGTGCCGTATTAAAAGTTTTATACCTCCGTATGGTTCTGAGAATAGCACAGTATATTGTTTGTGGGGTGCAGGACTTTGAGGTGAATCATACAGTGCCAAAAATGAAGAGAAGAGAAAAACATTGAATGTCTTCACAGACGTTTAATGCTTAACAGAAGTTAAAGGTGTTAAAATGGTAATTAGAAAAATCAACTTTACACAGTTTCCTCCTTACCTGAGATGTAATCGATTAGCAAAGTCATGTTTGGTGTCTGAAGTTTGGTTGACATCCCTAAATCACCACACACTTCACACACTCAGGCTCGCCATTAAGTGGCTCGACTCAGGCTTGAGACTTATGATCTATGATGAAAAAAACACAAACAGAACAGATTACATTTAAACTGCAACCCTTAATGCAATAAAAGAATAGCAGCTTTCATTTCCAACCTTGCGTTTGTGACTATCAGTTTTGCTGTGGTCGTTCAAAGTCATTACTGCAGTATCGTTCGCCTGCAGTTCGCAGTGGTGTCAGGTTTGACATGGATCAAATAACAAGCCTTTCGTCATACACCTTTAAAAAGATGGTTCTTAAAAGGTTCTTTAGGAAAGGGAATGGTTCTTATTAGAACTATGAGTTCTATATAGAACCATTTCATGTGTAAATGTTTCTTTGCATAGTGAAATGGTTCTTCAAATTGATGGAAAATGTGTTGCATATGATGCATTATAGAACCTTTTAGAAAATGGTTCTGTACAGCACCAAAAGGCTTCTTCTATTGTTAAAGTTGATACCATCACAGTAGCATTCTCCATCAGTCTGAAGAACCATTTCACCATGCAAAGAACCATGTAAGCATGAATTGGTTCTATATAGAACTCATTGTTTTAAATAGAACATTTCTTTTACTAAAGAAGCCTTGAATAACCATCTTTTTTGAAGAGTGTAGAAAAAATTTTCAACATGATGGACAGAATAAATTTTGTTTCATGCAGTGTTTAAAGGAAAGAGGAAAAAAAAACTTGAAACTGTTTGCTAGCATGTAGCTTGGATTGCAAGTATGCCAGCTATTACATGTTGTCAGCTAATCTAGCTGAAGTTTTAGTAAGTTACAGATCACATTCCTTTAAAACACTAAAGTTTCAGGTGGATTAGTTATTTTGCCTCTTTCCTTTAACCCTCTGGGGTCCACGAACTGTACCGCATGTCAAATTCGATACTTCTATATAGGTTTTGTATCTTTGTAATAATACAGCACAGAAATACGGTTCAGACATTTCCTGAATCTGTAGAGCCCTTTCCATTCCATCTCATTGTGAAATCGTACGTGACTCACATCAGGAGTTATGAGGCGATGAAGAGGAGTTGAAATACACATCATCTGCTTTTCACTGTGTGTAATTGCTGGATTCATATGTCCGTCTACATTTTAGTCACATCATATCGGAAACGCTTCATTCTTCATTGAGTTGATATCGAATACACGTGAAATGGCATGCAAAGAGTTTACAGCTGCAGAAGTTACTGCAGCAGTTTTGGAAAGTAGCAATGAAGATAACAGCATTTTCAGATGAAACATATGGGTGTCATGTCATTTAAGTGCCTTTAAAGGCAAATTTAAGAAGATATGCTAACATTGAGGAAATGCCCTTAGACCGTAGAGCAGGGCTGTCCAAACTTTTTCTAAGAGGGCCAGATTGTACTGTGTTAGAATACCTGAGAGCCAACATATTATTCACAAATGATTAAAGTTTTCTAAATATCACGAGTAGAATCTGAGCGTTCTGTGAGCTACCGTGTTTTCTATCACTGTATAAAAAACACACAAGACTTCTTTTATTGTTGGATTGTTCATTCAGAGCAGTTTGGATTGATAAGCACTTATAATAAATAATCAAATTATTTAAGAGTTAGAGCGTCTGGTCAGCTGCCACCATCAGGTGAAAGGAAGAACTTCAACGTACTGGCTGGTGGGCCACTTATACATTATAAAACAGAAGCTGGGGGCCACTTAAAATCTGTCCGTAACCCTGACCCTAGTTAGAGTTAAACACAGCATTTCCTGCACATACTGCATCAGTTTTGCCCCTCAGACTGAAAGCTTTTCTCTAATGAAAGTCGTGTCAAACCTGACAGTTTTTAGTAAGGTTCACTAATTATGGACCATATTTATCAAACTTTGTAGAGTAATAATACTGATCTAGGATCAGCTAATGCTTTTTATTCAACACTGAATAAAATCCCATGAGCTGATGAGACCTGATTTTAGATCAGTGCTCTTACCCTGGGATGGTTGATAAATGTGAGCCAATGAGACTAAACTGCAGCTAATAATACGACTAAAATTCTCTAGTAAACTCTTGATTCTCTCTGGTGCCCCAGAGAGTCCAGTCTCGACATGACTCCCAAACATCTCTGCCTTAAACCATGTCAAGTTGTTAGGTAATCTCAAATAGAATTTAGTGCATGCTACCATGTGCTTCAGTATTCTTGCTGTTGTGGATCATTTAGACACATATGTAAAAATCTTTAATTTGTAAAGACAGCATGTAATTAACAATTATAGTTTTCAATGGCTGTGGTTACGAACCAAAAAAATATCATTTCATGTGTCACTGTTACGCCTCTATCTCAGTGAAACAGCTGTGTAGCAGTGTAGACTAATCACACCCAGTGTCAGTTCCAAATGCAATATATTATTTTTGGTGCATTTTCTGTATACTGGCCTAGCTAGCTCTGTGTGTGTGTGTGTGTGTGTGTGTGTGTGTGTGTGTGTGTGTGTGTGTGTGTGTGTGTGTGTTTCTTAGTGGCAAAGTAGCTCAGGCATGTGCTAAGCAGCAGGTAAACGTTTTGCCTCAGACACGCTCTGCAAATCTTTTTAATTTGCTGTGTGCGTTTGCAGGCTGCCTGATCGCTGGGGCCTGTAATAAAGTACTGATGCCCTGGTGCCCTCCCCAAGGCCATGGCTTAATGCCACCACACTGAAGCTCAGCCACAGGGGGCTAAGGGTGCAAAAACGTCATCAACGCAGTCCATCACTACCTAGCTCTGTGGATTTGAAGAAAGGTCTGACTAGGGCTGCATTTTGTTTTGGCTTAGAGTTGAGATCATGAGTCTTACTTGCAATTTTTGACACACCTAATCTGTAAAGTACAACATGCATATTTGGTGGGTTTTGACATTGTACAGCTTACAATGTGTTCATTGATGAAATACACTATAAGCAAAGTTTAAAAAAACTAAACAAAAATTGACATTCATTACTCAATAAAATCAAGTATAGTTTAAGTAAAATTACTAATAAAATATAAACAAAATTCATGCAAAATATCCCATTTGGAAAGCAAAACAGCTTGACTGTGGTGCTGCTCCTGCTGCAAAACGTTTTTAGGTGTGGGGCACCTTTTGAATCTGGCATTATAACTCACTCACTCGCTCATGTTAAGCAGGCTAAACATTTTCCACAATAGGGAGCTACTAGCACCCCTTGCTGCTTTTACATGCCTTGTTGAAAGGGAGGAAACAGTCGAGAACCCACACCAGTAAGAGTGCATGCGTATCAGTGTCTATGGAATATCAGTGTCTAAGGGCAATGGGACACTTGGTTTTATGCACTGCAACAACATGGAACAACACCCTCAACAAGCCGTTAGTCAGGGTCATATCCGGCTATTTAGCTGGTTTACAATAGCTAGAAAGTTTAGCCAAATTGGATTAGACCATGTTTGTTTTGGCAGTCATAGCATCACACTCCATTATTTACAAGGGTAATGGATTGATTTAGGAAATGATATTGAGGAAATGAAACTGAGGGAAGGGGCCAATGATTGCCTTAAAAGGGAGGATCTCTGACCCAGCCCAACTAATTCACTAGATTAGGTTTATTCTCTCGCTGGAAGCCATGTTTGTTCTCCTTTGTTGCCATTTCCACTTGTGTGTGGAGGTGACTAATGGGGGCTAGTGACTAGTCACGATGGAGGCAAAAATGCAGATGACTGAGTTTTTGTGTGTTTTTACACTGTGCTATTAGCGTAAGATCAACTGGGGACGCATTAAGGGCCGGGCAGTAATTATGAGCATTTTGGAGTGGATGAGAGAGAGACAGAGAGACAGAAAGAGAGAGAGAGAGAGCGCACGGGTTGGTTAGGAATAAAACGCTCTCTTAGCCTGCTATTTTAATTGAGGGAAGTGACTGTACACAGGAGATTTGAGCTCCAGTCAGCTCTGAAGCTGCTGACAGTCACTCAGTGGCTCTTTAAAGAACGGTGTGTACCCTGCTGCTCAGGCCTCCTCTGCCACCAAGCATTTACAATGCAATAAAACATGCTTACTTAGAAAGCCCCACAACATACAAGTGCACGTTTGGTAAAAATCACCCGCTGCTGAAGAGAAATCATTGGAGGATTCATTCTGATGCTTTTCTGTATATTTTGCTCCTGTTAGTATATCAGCACTTTTAAGTGGAAATAATGGAAAATCAAATTTTCCTCACTTTTTATGTCTTTTTAAAACTAATTTATTTCAAAAAAGGGTTATGTAGTATGTAAACATTACTGAACTTTCAAAACATACCACTCACCAAATTATACTGCCAATGCTGCAAATCTGACCCGTAGACCACTGTAGTTGTGTTGTCATTTTGTAGTTGATGCCATGCCCTTATGCCTGCATTAGGAACTCCGGGTCTAAGCTCGATTTCTCTATGGGCTGAATGAATAAGATTTTGAAAAATCGCCTCTGTCGCACCCTGTGGTATATAAAAATGTTCAGAACCTTAAAACTAAGCTTAATGCTGCTGCTCACCCCCTGATAAGCTGATTTAGTCTGTCAGAATATCCTAATTATTATTTTAATGCTGGTAACATTTTCTGAGGACATTTCTCAGGACATTCGCCAGCTTCTTGTTCAGTTTTTCCATTTCACCTTAAATGGTGCAGCAGTTAACTTACATTCTGAACTGCTGCTCCATTTAAGGTGGAACGGGAAAATTTGAAGAAGCAGCTGGCGAAAAAGAATCTGACCAGCTTCATGGAGGAGTGAAAGGCATGATATGAGCATGTTTCTCTGTTTCTGCTTGGCAGCTGAGTAACATTAACTTTTTTTTGCTGTTTCACAGAAACGACAGGTCAGTATTGTTTGGTCCCGTTTGCTAATGTTTGTAATAGCTAATCACAACTGCTGCAACATTTAAGGTGAAGTGGGAATATTCAGTCAAGAAGCTGGTGAAAAAGAAGCTTCATAGCCTTATAGTTTTAACACTGGTAGTATTTTTTAGCCTATTAAAATGTCCTATCTAGAGGTTCTATTTACAGGCATACCTATAAATATGTGCTTATTTTACTAAGGCACAATACAGGGCAGCCAATCAGATCAGAGATCATTTACATACATCAGCATTTAAAGCCCCAAGCAACTTAAATTCATATTTTCGTTGTTAGTAGTTTAGTCTGGCTTATGTGGGCACAAAACAAATGCATACAAAGTATGTCCTGTGAATAACTTTCAAATGCCAATGTAAATTGCCAGTGTGTTTCACCAAAATTCTCCTTTTTGATGTAAACTGGGCAGTTCTCATCTTGAGTAGCGCTTACGTAATCAGTGCCCGCACCAATCACAAGGCAGATGTGACTTATCCCACCTACACCACTTCAACAAAACTGTGTTCCCTACAGTTTCTCTTTGTTCATCTTAGAAAAACTATCAGAGAATGCTAACAACCAAGCTAACTTAGCGGCATAACTAATTTATCAAGTTAGCTCATTTAACTGCCTGCTATCTGTCTGTCAACTATGCCCATTCGAATCTTAAGACCACACCTAGACAGTTCTTTCATAGGTCTGATGAGCTTTTTTTTAGACCGTATTTAGTTATATTTCGGTGGTGTTGTTTCATTCAGACTTTTTTGGATTGTTAGTATAACACTATTTTAGTATAATACTAACTCTTAGTATTTTACACTGTTGACTTTCCTGGGACTTTAGGACACAGTTACAGAAACAGCCTGTTTAATTCTAAGGGATACAGAAAGGCTGGAAAATGGTCATATAATGTTTTTGGTGCATAAAACTACACAAAGGTCATATGTGAACATCAGGAAAAAAATAAAAAATAAATAGATAAATTAGGATATTGGTCCTTTAAAAATAAGTGCTTCTAAATGATTCTTGGCTTGGATGTACAGTGTGTTTATGCGGGAATAATATGGAACCTGTACATTATGTAGATCTTCTTTAAACTGAACGTTCTTCACACTCATACATATCATTTACAAAGATGGTTCTTTAAAGAGTTCTTTGCGCAAGTAAAATGGTTCCTGTGTGATATTGTTCCAGTGAAGTCTCTTTTAGCATCTTTATTTTTACGAGTGTAGGACACAGAGTGAGTGTTGATATGAGTGTGCGTAATCACTGCTGTGTGATTGGCTGATGGTTGTGTTCAATTTGTGTTATTTCTGTAGTGAGAATTTGTATGAGTGTTATCAGTGCAGTGTGACAGGCTTGTGTGTGTGTGTGTGTGTGTGTGTGTGTATGACACTGATGGCTTGTGGCAGGCAGGATGACTCCATTAGGCTGCTCTTCGTGCGCATTGTGGGAGCTCCTCCTCCGCTCGGTGGGTCATGTGCCTCTATGGTTCTCCTTACCAAGACAATGAAGTGGTGAACTCTGCTCCTCATCTACAGCGAGCTGGAGCACAGCCAGTATCAGCGCTTAATGTGGACGGAGAAACGCCCAGCCGCAGCGTTAAATAAAGAGACATGCTAGATAGCTTCAGCAATTGAACTAGCTGTAATGGCCAGAAGAAGAGCTCTAGGAGGGGACCAATTTATCCTCATTACAGGAATAAATTGCGATTGAGATTGTTTTTTTCCTTTCAGGATAGGAAGGGGGAAGGGATTTGTTGTTGTTGAATGTGAACTTGGCTTTATTGTCTTCCCTGAGGCCACAGTGACAGGCCCTTTCTAAGGTACGGCTCCTGTAAGAGACATTTGCCGTGAGAATCGATCAGTTTCTAATTAGAGATTTATAGCATGTTTAAAATGTGACACATAAACAGTAGGTCTGTTAAAGTTATATGTTACTTTACTGATCTGTTTTACGAAAGAAATTGGTCATTTTGCAGCGCAGCTAGGGCACTGTGTACGTGGGGGTGACAGGGAGTTGAACCAACAACGTTCAAGTTGCTGGTTCCCCTCTCTTAATCAACCAGGAGTACCCAGTCAATCCTGGGATTTGAACAACTTTCTGACTGCTGGTTCATATCTCTTAATACTATGCTACTTGCCACCCCTCACACTTTGTTTTTGCCCCTGTTTTAGCTTCATGTTAAAGGCCTACTTATCATGACGTCACAGACACTATTAGTACCGGGAATTAGTTGTTAAAAAAAGTTAAAACCCTCCCAAGGGTTTTGTTCCAACTCTTGTTCTTGCCTCTTCTCTTTTCTCTACGAACTGCTCTAGTTTGCTCAGTCCTGCAGCAGCTACTTTCTGGACCTGGATTATCTACCTCTGCTGTTACACCAACAAGATCATAAAACTGTAGTAGATTATGATCTAAAATATATAAATCATGTTATAAATAAGTTTGTAGCAGCACAGAAAGTGAGAGTGTGTAATCTGAGTGGTTCTTTATGGAGGTCACTCTTCACTCACGTATGCAAGTGAAAAAAAAAATATGCTCTGTGCAAAAAAAAAAGGCACCAAGATAGGAGGGGTCATGTTTGGATGGACGCAAGACCTATTGTCTTGAAAAGTCTGTGGACTGAATCACTGGAGGTGTATTTGTTCTGTCAGATGAACAACAAAAACACGGAATTGGCCACACAGCTGCATGACTATATATATATATGTATATATATAGTCGTGCAGCTGTGTGGCCAATTCCGTGTTTTTGTTGTTCATCTATATATATATATATATATATATATATAAATATAGTTTTGGGGATGTAGGATTTGGGTGACTATTGACTTGTACTGTTTATTATCAATGGTAGACTCATAACTCCAGCGCTAAACTAAAGAAGCCAAATTTCTACACCAAATCTGAACAACAGCTGAGGTAAGTGGAAAATTCTGTAGATCTGATTTTTTTGCCAAACCACTCCTTTAAGGGTGTGCTGCAGCTGCAGTGTGAATGGCAATGTAAGATTTGTCGTGGACCAAAAATATAGGGACTCACCGGTTGCATCACAGAGCAGCTTGCAGACTCCTGTTTAGCTGCTTTGAGTGTGTGTGCTGGTTGCTAGTGCCGCACGGCTGAGGTGAGTGCGTCCCATCGGGCTGACTGACAGCCACTGTGTGATGCTGGACGCTCCTGAGAGAGCACCGTCTCTTACTGGGATGTGTGAAAACCTCAATTCCAGCACAGTGCAGCTGGTGCAACAGTAATTACCTAACAGTACTCCCTACTGAGGTCGAGACGTCTCTCACTACCTTCCTTCCTCTCTCTCTTTCTCTCTTTTTCTCTCTGTCTGTCTCTCTTCCTTTTTCTGCTGAACACAGTTGAGAATAATGAGGTCAGGATTTAGAGTATAAACAAAATTGATTTACATTTGCTGTAATTTTACTGTGCACACTTAAATCTGAAGGTGCCAAAAGAAGTTATAAGGACTGACACTGTAAAAAAATCTTTTAGTGGATGGTTCTTTGAAGAACCATTTTAATAAATGAGATGTGAGAGTGTGAAAAACCTGCATTTTTCTTCAGTAACACTTGCTACGTTTACATGCAAAGATTTTTGCCAGTCCGATTATATATATTCTGATTATAAATTAAGACTGAGGTGTTTATATGCAGTCTCCTGAACAATCTGATTGAAAATCTCCATTTACATGCACACCACAAGTAATCCGATCCAAAATTAACCACATGCATAGAGTATCGCTTAGTGTAGATGTTACCATGACAACGAGCATTACGTGAGTCCAGTCAGAGTGAGATGAGCAGCAGTGAGCAGTGCTTGTGTTTTTAATTACTTTAAAATAAGGAATAGGAATAGGAGCAAGACGTCGTGTTCTGAGACACATAAGCTGGACGTCCGTCCCTCCGCCGTCTTTTAGAGATCAGAGCATAAACTTTGTCTCCTCTGCAGACCAGTTTCTGCTCCCGCCATGTTGAACATTATAAACTTTCGCTATGACGCGACGCACATGCGCAGAACATACTTAAACTTTCCGATTGGGAATGGAATCAGATACAGGTGTTTACATGATTATTATTCTTGTATGTAATGGATTATTTACAGGGTTACCCACCTCGTTCAATCGAATGGAAACTGTATGCCGAATGGCCTCAATCGGACTAGTCTGTTCTGATTCTATTCCGATTGAGCTATTAGTCAGATTATTAATGGATTATTAGGCTGCATGTAAATGTGGCTACTGATTCACAAAACCAGAAACCACTTTTAGGTGAACAAGCACGTCAACATGTGTAAAAGTGTTTTAGGCAGCAGTGAACAATTTTTTTATATCAAAGAAGCTGCAGGCGTGTGCTTTTTCTTGACACAGCAGTCTTTGTGGAGAGCTGTGAATTGTTTTTACTCCTCCCTCCCCTTTCACTCCCCATTGCTCACTAGCAGCTCAACACAACCACAGTTTCACACACAGCGAGCCAGCAGTGTCTGAGTTGAACTAATAACAGAATCACAGGCTGAATCCTGCATGCCCCCCAGTGGCCATTCCACATAATGTAATCTGTAAATCACGCAACTTATTTCCACAGTCAGCGGAAGGCAGAGAGTGAGTAGCACTTGCTGCAGGTTACTTGTAACAGTTCATTTGCTGGAGGGGCTCTGCAGTTACGAGCTCTTCACTGTGACACAGGAGGAAATGATCAGCTTCTCTCCACTCACTCTCTATTCCTGCACATCTGTCTGTGAGTGAATAGACACTCAGCTTTAGCTAGATGAGCGTCGTAGACATTATAGACATCTATTTAGTTTCCTGTCTGAAGACCTCTGTGACGTACTGTCATTAACACTGTCTGTCTGTTTTGTGACGTTACTTTCCCATCTTAGGCAACTTTAGACTTTACACAGATACTTTATCTTGTATGAATTGGACAGCCAAAACCCTCACAAATTACATTACCGAACCTCCTCTGGTAAAACCAATCCAACTGGAATAGGGCTAGTCTAGAGTTATGTCCGTAGATTGGCTGTAGGCTTAATTTTCATAATAAGGTATTTATATGGAATTTAATTGTTACTTTACGTAGATATGTAATGATTTTCATTTACATTCTGTAAAGCTTCTAATCTATCTTTTTTCTACTTCATCTGATGTCACAAATTGACAAAAATAATGGTAGAAATGTAGTTGGTCAGTGTTTGTTCTTCAAAACAAGTACTTTCATCAAATTTGATTTGGGGGGGGGGGGTTAACCTAAAAAGCTAGCGTCCAGACTGCCTTAAATTTTAGTTATTTGAATCTCCAGTAATAAGTTTATAGGGCATAAACAGAGATTCTTATTCTGTTACTATTCAAAATTCAGTGAACTCAAACTTTTATGATGACCCAGACACTAACTTTAAGTTAAAGCAGCAATTTTGTTTTTACAGTGTAAACATTTAATGCCTCACATGGCCCAAAGTTTTATTAACACTTCTATAACCTAAGGACAGCTCAACCAGTTTGCATTGAAGTCCCTGTAGTTACTTGAATAATAAGCCTGGGATTTTAAGAGTTTAAAGAAGTTTCTATTCCACTTTTTAGGGAATCTTTTACTTTATGTAGAGCATGTGTCAGGCTCCAGTCCTCGCGGGCAAACACACTGCAGACTTCAGCGCACTGCCTCATTAAACACACCTGATTCAGCTCATCAGCTAATTAGCAAGGTCTTCATGAACTGAATTCAGAGCGTCAGATGAGGGTAAATGCTAATCACTGCAACAATTTGGCCTGGAAAGTCCCCAGTTTGACATGCAGAGGTTCTTTAAAAGGTTCTTCATGCACGTCTCGTTTACAAAAATTTTCCAAAGAACCATCTTTTGAAAGGTTTTTATGGAACCAAAAGTTGTTCTTCTGTAGCATCAGTATATTGACTGAAAGATGAGAATCTCTTTTCAACAGAATTCAATTCAAGGATGATAATTAAGGAGATAATTAAGCAGAATGTGCAAGAGGCGTCTTATGTTATAAATGTGATGGTGTAGCTTAACAAAAGTCCAGAGTGAATCACATAACAAGCTACTGAGGCCTTTAATCTGGATGTCTGTGTGATTTGTCATGACTCTAATTGATGGAGGATGTCTAGCTATGGGCACTGAGGCTTCTCGTCTATGTGTGTGTGTGTGTGTGTATGCAGTGTGTGTTTTGAGCAATGGCAGATATCATCCTCAGCTATATTTCCTGTGGCCAAAGCCAGTGGCCTCCTGCAGAGATGTACGATGCTGTCGATAAGGAGGATATTAAAAAGCGCTCTTCTCTCTCGCTGTGGCAGCTGCTGCCTCAACAGGATCATTTAGAATCATAAAACTGTGTTCTCACTGCCGCCTTACTCTCCGAGGCATACGCAACAACACTGCTAATATAGCACAGTAAACTCTCTGAGACTCTGTAATGTGTTATGTCTCCGTTATGTCTGTGTTATGTAATGTTAAGTCTCTCTGAGAGCTCTGGGCTCACAATGTGCTGGACTCTAGGATCTTAATTACTGCTGAACTTGACAGCGAAAAACTATTTCATGTTTTTCTTATAGCAGAAAGTTTGCCTGATTATGATTACGGCTCTGGGTTGTGTGAATGAACTTGCCATGTTGCCAGGTTATAAAAAGTGTACTTCCAGTTTTTCACCAGCAGAGGGCCTTTCCGTATATTCGGGAGGATTTCAGCAGGAGATAGAGGCTCTTTCTCTGTTCTCTTTCTGTGTTTCTCAGTATGTGGATGCTGATGGGGGGTAGGTAGGGGGTATGGGGGGAGGGTGTTGTGACAGCTCTGTCACATTTTTCTGGGGCATTTCTGAACAGCCAGAACATCTTTATCCCTTACAAGATATTGTCATTTTGCTGTATTTTTGATTCACATTACATAATTGACATAATAATTACATAGTTATTACATTTGTATTTGAGTTATATTCTTCATTACAAGATTAAGTCTGCATTTTGTTCGGCATGGCAGAAAAAGAACATGGCAAAAAGGTATTTTTTTTTCCCTCACAAAAACAAGACTATACTCACACCAGTAACCTTTCATAAAATTGAAATCATAATAAAGTGTTTCCTCTTCTACTTGTGAACTCAAATGTGGTGCACAGTAGCAGATCCAGGACTGCTGTTTTGAAAGGGTGCACACAAAAACACACATGATTTCATTTTTATGTGTGATTTTTGGTTTATTTATGAATCAGATTTCTGTATTGGAGGTGCATTCGAGGTACATTCACTTTTGGTGGACCTCAACCACTACTGACACAATTCAATTGGTGGTCCCAACTGGAAGTTTAGAATCTGCGCTTTCCACAGAATTTCTCTCCTCATTTTAATGAGCTACAGGTGAGAAATAATTAACAATAATGTCAATAGAGTGATATGAATGCCAAGGGGAGCTAGGAGGCTTTAGCAGATGGTATCGGAAAAAAATAGATAATTATATTCATAATTACATTTTAAGAGAAGAAAAATCTATAATTAATAATCCTTAACTTGACTACATTTTTAATGGAACGCTTACAGCCCTGTCCTCTCCTCCTCCCATCCCACTCCCCCCCTTCCTTTGTCCTCCACCTGCTGTTCCGACTCTCAATCTTTGTTCTTGTAGCTCCTCACTCCTTTTCTCATCCAGCTCTTTTATTCCTATACTCTTTTTGCACACATTCCTCTTTATCCCTTCTGCACCTCTCCATAATTTCTTTTCCCCTCTTCTTCCTTTGTCTTCACCTCCCTCTGCTCTACTCCTTGATTCTTGCACTTCTCCTCTCCTCTTTCCATTTCACTCGTCTGTTCTCTGTCTCTGAGTCCAGGGCTTGAGAGCAGGACTTGTAGTTCCCTCAGTGAGCAGCAGAAGCTGTCTTTATACCCTGCATGTTGCATTAGTGAGAGCAATGAAAGCTTTTGACAATAGTCAACTGAAGTCACTTGTATCTAATTGAATAATGCAGACTGCGAACTGACTTATCTCTCATGCTTTCTTTCATTTTCTCTTGTTCCTGTTCAGTTGTGCACAACTTGAGTATAATTTTAGCCTGGATCAGATGTTTGGTGAGGGAGGAGAGAAGACCTTCAGGCCTGTATTGTATAGTTTTCTGCTAGAGGCTGAGGAAAGTGATGTAATCGTGCCTTCAGGAACACACACACACATGCTGGTTCCAGTCCACAGGTCCGGAGGGGAATTCCACACATCCAGACTCATGTGCAGAGTGCTAGCCAGCCTCATCTCCCTGGCAACATCTAATCACTGTCATCCCAGCACACGCATTGTGATGGGATTAGATAAGATTATGCTAATTTTTCCAGAACACCCACACACGCAGAGACACGCAGTAGGAGTGAGTGATGTGAGCTCAAATTTATATTGCAATATGTTCCACTCTAAACCATCTTGATATAATAAAAAAAGTATTTGTGTTTTATTATTATTATTATTATTATTATTATTAGTAGTAGTAGTAGTAGTAGTAGTAGTGATTGTGGTAGTACTAATCGTAATAGTAATGTAGTATTATTAGCAGTAATAATAGAATTGGATAGTGGTTGTATTAGTAGTTGTAGTAGTATAGTACCAGTAGTAGCACCATTAGTAATAAAGTGATTTATAGTATGAGTATTCATTGGTTTTTCATGGATTTAATTCTAATAATCACTTAGATTTCTAACAGTAGTCTTTGGTTTCCATTAGTTAATCTAAATACTTCTGTCTAATCACAAACTTATTTCTTTTACTTTTTTCAATGTTCACTATTGTTTATTCCTCATTCTTTATTCATATTAATATTGTGCATTATTGTTTTGCTATCCAGTGTCAACCAGAGGAGGATGGGTTCACGTTTTGAGTATTGGTTCCTCTCAGGGTGTCTTTCCATTGCTTTTAGAGAGTTTGACTGCACCTTTCTGTAAATCTGCATTGTGACAACATTGGTACACAAACAAGTTTGAGTACTAACTATAAGTAAATAGTAATAGTAATTGTGGTACTTATAGCAGAAGAAATAGTAGTCAAAGTATATTTAGAGTATTTGGCAAACACTCTTATCCAGAGGTAGGCAAAGGCACTGTTGAGAATCTTGCCCAAGGACTCTTATTGGTATAGGGTGCTTGTCCAGGTGGGGGATTGCACCCCAGTCTACAGTGTAGGCAGTGGTATTAGCCACTACACCATAACAACTATGCTGCACTATACCAACTACACTACTACTATACTATTGTAGTAGTAGTAGTAGTAGTAGTAGTAGTAGTAGTAGTAGTGATTAAAAATTTCAGTAGTGATGATAGTAGTAATAGTAGCAATGGGCTAGTATTAGTAGTAACAGTAGTAGAGATGATAGTCATAGTAAGAGTAGTAGTAGTAGTAATAGTCATTAGTAGAGGTAATAATCATAATTGTGATAGTAGAATAGTAGTAGTAGTGCTGTTAGTAATAATAGTAGAGATAGTAGTAGTAGTAGTAGTAGTAGTAGTAGTAGTAGTAGTAGTAGTAGTAGTAATAACATGTGTAGTAATCATTGTATAATTGTATAACCCCTCTCAAATGTAATAAATGACACTGATGTTTATATTGTGTGCTACACTTTTTTATAAAAAGGATTGATGGTTCTGGTTTAATTTGTCTTGGAGGTGAAGCTGTGTGTGATTTATTATTGAGATTATCACAGTATTCACAATATAGTTAAATCCATATAATTGGACATCATACTGGTGTTCAGCTGAGGGGCTGTAACTAGCATGTGTTCTGTCTTCTAGGAAGAACGTTATGAAGGTGTGTTTTTGTAATGTCCAGTGCTGCTGCTTAAGACTCCTAAGACTCTCTTGGATATGAAAGAGATCTGATGCATCATGTCTTTCTCAGGTCTATTTCCAGATCTGGTGACTGGTGGTCTAACAGGCTGTAAATGAGCTGACACTGGTATGTTCTCTGTAAAATACATGGTTGTGTGTATGTGTGTCCTGCAGGATTTTGGCCACCGTGGGCTCAGACTTTGACCTGAGGACGCTGCGGGCCGTCCGAGTGCTGAGACCTCTCAAGCTGGTATCAGGAATTCCCAGTAAGTGTGCAGAGGACATTGAGCTTATGATGAAAGATCACAACTAAAAACAAAACTATTTAACTCTCTATATATTATATAACTCTCTCTCTCTCTCATTCTCTCTCTCTTTCTCACTTTCTTTCTCTCTCCCCCCTCTTTGTGTCTTTTTTGCTGTCTCTCTCTCCCTCTCTCTTTATTTCTTTCTCTCTCTCTGTCACTCTTTCACTAACTTTCTCTCACTGTCTCTTTTTTTTACACTCCCTTGCTGTTTCTCTCCCTCTTTTTTGCCATTGTCTCTCTCTCTGATACTCACTTGCTCTCTTTTTTTCTGTCTCTTTCATGCTCTATATTTTTCTCTCTGTCTCTATCTCTCTTTTTCTCTGTTGTTCTCTCCGTCTTTCTTTCTCTCTTCTTCTTTTTCTCCCCCCCCCCTCTCTCTCTCTTTCTCTCTCTCTCTCTCTGTCTCTATCTCTTTCCCTCTCTCAGGTCTTCAGGTGGTGTTGAAGTCCATAATGAAGGCCATGGTTCCTCTGCTGCAGATCGGCCTGCTGCTCTTCTTCGCCATCGTCATGTTTGCCATTATTGGAATGGAGTTCTACATGGGCAAGTTCCACAACACCTGCTTCACAGAGACAGGTCAGTCTGATGTTTCTGGTGCTGTGTTGTTTTTCTTCAACACTCCTCTAATGCTGCTGCATCACTCCAATGTCTTAAATCGGCTTAGGCAAAAATACAATTTACACAGCGGTGTCTTTCCCTAAATGAGATACAGGATTCAGACTGACTGCTACTCAGAGGGGGCCCCACATCTCCAAAAGTGGTGGGGCAAAACGTATTGGTCCCCCCTCCCCGCCACTGACTAAAAAAAAACATTAATGCCATGCTAATAACAAGTCTATAAATCCATTCATGAACAGGCTCAGTGTTTGTTTTTGTTTTGACTGCGCTTCAGGTAGTAAACTCTGCTAGCTAACATGTCTGAAGAACATCAGGCTGAATTGTTTTCAAACTCGGTTCATTTTCTAAAGTACGCACCAATTTTGCAGGGTATCAAGTGCTCTGTTACGCTCACGTTTGCCGCCATGAAATAGAAAAAATAGAAAAAAGTGTATCACAATCATATCAGTAGCAGTAAATCACACGTAATATCTCCTTGTTTGTGATTGGTTTGTCAATATGAATGTAAGCAGTCAGGTTCCTGATGCTTGCCCAAAAATATGTTCCTTGATCAATTAACCACATCACACTATTGTTTTATTGCTTGTCTCTGAGCGTTTTTAAAGAGTAAACGGTCAGAGCCGGGAGACAGTACAGCGCTAAAGTGCACTGAGAAAAACATGCTCTGGTGTTGAATTCCCTCGTGAATTAGTTCTTCAGGGCAGACCTGAATATGGGCGAAGTGTTCACCGAACTAAAGAAGTAGTTCAGTAGGTCCGCACCATCCCCAGTACATCTGAACGCGATCTTAGATCAGCAATGTAAAGTTTAGCAATGTAACATATAAACTGTGGGCTGATGCATCATGTATTACAGTAAAAACACTTTTACCAGATCAGTGAGCTGCAACTACTCACTGAACACGACCCCATGAAGGCTTTACTGTTGGGGAAATGTCCCGCCCCCAGCTGACATGGACATTCTGATTGGTTCTGCCATTGAGTTTGACTCGGTCTGTTCGGGTCTATGGGTCACCTTCTTTATGATGTAAGCATTCTGAATGAAAGTGATGGGTCTTCGCCCCAGGACTTTGAAAAGTGGTGGGTCAAATGCCTGCTCGCCACTGTGGTTCCTCCTACTGGTTTTAGCTGTGCAACATAGGTTTGCTCATTTTTATAGTGAACTGTACGTCATGCAGTATCAGAAACCACATAAACAAGTTAATTTGAGATTGAACACAGTTTATGAAGTGTATAATGATTTAGTCCTGCAGTTTGCAGCCCTTGTCCCTTGTAAGCTTTCATCATGACAGGTCTAGATTCAGTCAGTCCACGCTCAGGACGTGATCATGCTGGGATTTTGTATTCCTCGATCCTGGCTCTGGCCAGAGGATGAAATCTGACATCATTAATCAGCTGAAGATTAATGAAACACACGCCTTTGAAAATGTTAACACATTCACTCTGATGAGTGATATTAAACAGTTTAAAAGCTTGTTAACTTTCAATATGAATTTTATCATGGGAAATAAGAAATCATCACGCTTAGCCTGTGGTAATTACATCTCCTAATGTTATTATTATGTTTTGCTACCATTCAAAGAATATTAATCCCAAATGAGTTTTCTGTCTTTAAGCCAAATGCCAAGGGAGTACTAGCATATCTGCACATAAACACGTAAACCTGGATATTTGTTTGCTCAATGATTTGTTCAGAATTTAATTTCTGTTATTAATTACAGTTTTTTTTTACACACACAACTGATTTAATATATATTCCAAACATAATTTCTATTTCCATTTTTTCACTGCATAACATCCTGCTGGTTGCCTGTTGGCCTCCTCTGTAACATTAGATCCACTGTGTAGAGTGTATGCCTAGTAGCAATAATATAATAATAAGCGATATTACAAAGTTTTTTTCAGTCATAAAATACTAGTTCGGATGTCCCTCATTTTTTCTTCAATAATGTTGATGGAATATATTTCCATTAAAATGTGTATGGAAGCAAACTGGATTTTTGCAGGTGAGTAAGCAGGTCAACATTTATAAAAGTGTATTTATTGGGTTTCAGTGCTGTTTTTGTTGTGGCAGTAAAACAATTTTTTGATAAAGAGAAAGTGCTAAACTAGCAGCTCAACAGTCACATTTCACACACACACACACACACACACACACACACACACACACACACCATACATTAACAACCAGTAAAGGCACAGAGAGCCAACAGTGTCCTAGTTAATGTTCTGATAACACAGTTAAGGATTTTTTTTTCTGATTATTTTCATTAAAAATATAATATGTTAGCTTTCATCCTGCAGACAGAATGGCCACTAGGGGGCTGTAAAAAGAGCTACAATGATGGTTAAGCCAAAAAATCAAATTTACCTATTTTTTCCCTCTCTGTAAAGGTAGTCAATCAGTAATGATGTTCAAAGTTTGCTTTTTGGTTTTGCACTGAAGCAACAAGGTTAATTATGGAAATAATGAAAGCTTGTACTTAAATCATTACACATCTGCCTTAAACTGCATTGTTTATTAATCTCAGATAGACTTGCTTAGGTTATTTCCATATAATGCACTATAATCTATAAATTTTGACAAAATAGGGGAAATTCAGTAAATTAGATTTTGGGGCAAACCGTCACTTTAAACTTTAAATAAAAGTACAGACTTCGCATTTAGGAATGTAGCATACTTTTAACAAATTCATACACACTTTTTTACTGACACATGAACCATCGTTTTAAGCTATATACAAAAAGCAACAAAAAACAATATTGCTGCATTTTTAGTTGTATTTTTACACATGGCCAGATCTGGGCTGTGGTGGTAGCAGAGTGGAGTCTCAGCATTTACTCAGAGAGCTCAGTGTTTTTATTGTCTGTAGGACTGTGGAGTTCATCTCTCTTTCATGCAGATGTCTCTCACTCACTCACTCACTCACTCACTCACTCACTCACTCACTCACTCATTCACTCTCACTCTCTCTCTCTCTCTCTCTCTCTCTCTCTCTCTCTCTCTCTGTCGGCTTGCTGATATTTACCCACAACCCCCTGCAGTCTCCTTCTCAGGGGTAACTGAGGACTTGTTAAAGAGTGATAGATGACACATTTTCTCTCTCTCTCTCCCTCTCTCTCCCTCTCTCATTCTCTCTCTCTTCTCTTTCTCTTTATCTCTCTTATCTCCCTCCTTCTGACCTATCTCTCTCTCTGTGTCTTTTCTACCTCTCTCACTCACTGTCTCTATCTCTCTCCTGCTAAGATTTATCTACCATATTTCTGTGTGTGTGTGTGTGTGTGAGAGATTAAGAAAGAGGTGTGACAGGTTGTTAATGTGCAGTGTGTGTGTGTGTGTGTGTGTGTGTGAGAGAGGAGAGTTATTTCAGTGAGCTGCTGTGTGTGTGTGTGCGTGTGTGTGTGCGTGTGTGTGTGTGTGCGCGCGTGTGTGTGTGTGTGTGTGTGTGTGTGTGTGTGTGTGTAATTAGTCTGTGTTGTAATGATTCTCCTGGTGTTCGGAGGTTGAGCTGTTAACATGCACCCAGCTGCAGCCGCCACCACCATTCAATCAGCAGCATCAGCAGGAGCTGCACTCCAGTGTGTGTGTGTGTGTACACATGCTTGTGTGTGTGTGTGTGTGTGTTTGTGTGTGTATGGAGAGATGTGAATTAACTGATGGCAGTGGAAAGAAGACAGGTCTGTTAACATTCAAAGTCAGTGCATATTTGTGTATGTGAGAGCAGATCATGCCTTCAGTTAACCCCTTCATAATAGATTTGTAGCAGTTAGATGCAGCTGTTGCCAGAATGCTGTACAGAACACTGACAAATATTCCGTTTAACCTGATAAGAAAATGGCAGCAGACGTAGTCACTAAGTTTGAAAGCTAGGCTACTGAGTGTATGCTGTTGTTGATTATTGAAACTGGGTGGATTGGAATTGACAAAGGTAAACATTTGTGCACCTAAACAGACAGAAAAACAGGAACATTAAACAGAAAAATCCTACCCGTACTAATAATGTGACTTTTCACATGCAATCAAAATATATATAAGAAAGATGAATACACTAAATTCAGATCTTTTAAAAAAAACTGCTGTTTGCTGCAACTACTGGTGTTTTTCTACAACACATTAGTGAATGGAGTGTGGATGGGTCTATTATATAGTAACCTCTATGAAACTAAGATGTAGAAAAGGTTATTATGAGAGTGAGGAGTTGACGTGTGGACAACATACAGCCCCTCAGAGAACACTCTCAGAAAAAAAGGTTCTAAGGAATGTCATTAGTGCCTTTGGTTAGCCTTTTAACGGTCACCCCATTTTTGCCTAAAACAACATACCCAAAGTGAAAGGAGCACTGTTGCCACATACTTTGGGACCCACAGATTTGCTAGCGTTTACACATCTGGTGCTTATGTTGCAAATGAGACATTGCATCACCATATTGCTGGATGATTTGATGCATAAAAATTATGTATCATTACTGGGAGTGAACGCTTCAATGAAAGTGTGGCAGTACCGGTACTGTGATCTAGAAAAGGTTAGGGAACATAAATGTACCATGTTCTGTTTGTGGAAATATATATTTTAAGATACATTGACTCTATACAGTCTTCATTCCATGTATTTTATTTATTTATTTATTTATTTTATATACTAGGTACCTTTCCTATGGGAAAGTGAATGTGGTGTAACTTTAAATCTCATTTATGGTACACAATTGTGTCCTAAGACCATTGTTGTACTGTACAATGTACAGTGCAGTATTTTTTCTGACAGCATGCAGGGGTGGGATGGTCCTGGAGGGCTGGATTCCTGCACATGTTGGTGATTTTCCAGCTCAGGCACATCTGATTTAACTTATCAGTTAGCTACCACGTTTTGTTGGAGTGTTAGAGCAAGAAAAACATTCAGTTATTGACTGTGTAACTCTTTATTTTCTGTCCCCTCTGTGTGGTTGGTGTGGGTGTATATAGGAGAGCAGGCAGCAGATTACCCGTGTGGGATGGAGCCTCCTTCAAGACTCTGTCCCAATGACACGGTGTGCAGAGAGTACTGGAAAGGACCGAACTTCGGCATCACTAACTTCGACAACATCCTGTTCGCCGTCCTCACTGTCTTCCAGTGCATCACCATGGAAGGATGGACTGATATCCTGTATAGTGTGAGTAACCTTCGGAACCAACATATACACCCAAATCACGTTATACGAGCAAACGCAGACCCTCATGTACTAAACCCCTCCCAAATCCCCCCATACAGGCTTTGTAGAATACAGATTGTGTTTTAATCTCCAAGGCTTTAGTGTGTGTGTGCTACACTACAGCTCAGAACACTTGACATGCTCTGTTCTGCTTGTCTAACTCCAGAAATCTGCAGGGGCACTGACTGACTCTACCAGTGATAAAACTCAGATCCTGTGTGTTTTGATATGAATACTGAATTTGTACCAAGATTTTGGAAACCTTACACCTTGTGATAGTATATGCCTACTTTTATTGGTAAAATATATTCTCACCTTCCACATTTGAAACAAATGAGTGTGTTTGCACTGACTGGTCATTTTATAAGCTCCACCTACCTTATAGAGTCATATACAAAAGTTTAGGTACCTCTTTTAGAAAAATCAACAAAAATAGGCTAATTTGACCAGGGGTGTTCAAGCCTCTGCATATCACTGTAGGTCCACTGTACTGGTATACAATTACAGACTGTAGCCCATCTGTTGTCATGTGCAGTTTATCAGCCTTCTTCTACCCCTTTCACCATCGGTTAGTTTCAGACCACAGGACCAGCTGCTGACCAGACAGCCTCAACAGAACATTGATACTGACACGGTAGTGGAATGGTGCTGTGGGATGTACTGGTACAAGTGTCAGGCAGAGCAACGTCGAGGGCTGTTAATGCATAGGCTTCCTTAGGACCTCAGGTTGGGAATGGCCGTAAAGGCTACTGGAGTAAATAACAAGAAAGATTTGACCACTGCATCAGTGTTGTGCTGTGCTCCGCAATCAGCAGTCTGGGTTCTGAGTTCTGAGTGGGGGCAGCTGAAGGAGGAGGCATTGAAAAATTGAAACAAAAATAATAATAACCTCTATGATTGATAACCTTTTGTGTCATATCCTTTGTATAATTCAATGAAAACGGTGGGAAGCATGATAATGCAGTAGTAATGCAGATTCCCTTATATGTATCACATATACATCGTGTTAAGTGAACTTAGTTGAAGTTGAGTAGCAATTATGTTGTGAAAATATGCAAAACAAAGAAGACAGTCAAATTTATTTAGAGAGTTCAGGATAGTTTAGCACAATAACTATGTGTACCTGCACACCAGTGGTTCGATATAAGTTGAACCTAGGCTGCTACATTGAAAAAAAATGTTGCTTAAAGGTTACTTTAAATTTACTTGATTCAAATGTGTACATTGGCCTAACATTAATGAAATATGTTACATTAACATAATTACTGTGTACGAGTACTTAATTAACTGACTTAATTAAACTTGATGTAATATTTCATTGGTGTGGAACTGATGTACGCATTTGAATCATGTAAATACAATCACTTTTTACAGTGTTGTCTGACTAAGTTATAAAAATGTGAACAATACAGTTTGACATAGTTCGAAGAAGGTCATGTTCATCCTAACCTTAACATGTGGTCCAGGCTGATGGACTTTTGAGATAGTTAGACACACGGATCACTCCACTGACATGCTTATGAAGCATCTGTGACATTTTGTGACCTTTTCAGTAGTACCATGTGTGATGACAGCTTTATGAAAGGTAAAAGACTGTAAATAGAATAAACTTGTAAACATCTTGCTGGGTTTCTTAAACTAAGACCTTACCAGGATCACCATCAATTCACCAACAGCTTTCTCTGAACATCTTTCGGCAGGCTGCTAAATTACAGTATTTTTGCCTAGCAAGAGCAAAGTAAAGAGGATATGAACCAAAGGTAATCTGACAGCCACCTGACAGTAGGCTGGCTAATGTTACCTAGGTAATATGGCTATGGCTACGCTAAGCCTGTGAAACAGATAGCGACAAATGGTATTTAATATGGCTACGCTAAGCCTGTGAAACAGATAGCGACAAATGGTATTTAATATGGCTACGCTAAGCCTGTGAAACAGATAGCGACAAATGGTATTTAATATGGCTACGCTAAGCCTGTCAAACAGATAGCGACAAATGGTATTTAATATGGCTACGCTAAGCCTGTCAAACAGATAGCGACAAATGGTATTTAATATGGCTAAGCTAAGCCTGTGAAACAGATAGCGTCAAATGGTATTTAATATGGCTAAGCTAAGCCTGTCAAACAGTTAGCGTCAAATGGTATTTAATATGGCTAAGCTAAGCCTGTCAAACAGATAGCGACAAATGGTATTTAATATGGCTAAGCTAAGCCTGTCAAACAGATAGCGACAAATGGTATTTAATATGGCTAAGCTAAGCCTGTCAAACAGATAGCGTCAAATGGTATTTAACAATCATTAGCTAGCCAGCTAGTTATTTCTAAATCTGTAAATGAGGCCGAGAGTTGTCCCACCCAAACATATCCAGCCAGGGGCAAGTCTGAAACTGACCACTGCTAATGGATGGCTAACACAAAATATCCATAATACACCAGCAGAATGGAGCTACTCGGTTTGTGTTTCTTAACAAGTGTCTGGTTACTGTAGGAATGTAAACCCTTAGATGAATTTGAATGTGGAAGAAAAAAATTTTGTCAATATACAAATTGCTGTAGATGAAAATTCAGTCGTTTGACCCTGTTTACTTCTGTAAGTGAGATGTAAACATAGTATAAAGATAGATTTCTAGTAATTCCAGTGCAGGTCACAGCATCACTGTTTCCCAAAAGCATTGCAGTGTTGAGCTCATCTTAACTTTTACAGAGTGTTCAAAGTGATCCTGGCTGTGCGCCGTCTTCCAGCCATCTTTGTGCTGTGAAAGCCTTTGGGAAGCCATACCCTTCGCAGTGGGGGTCCTACAGGGCTTTTGGCTCGAAGGACTGCCCTAGCAGGCTGGCAATGTTTCACCTGGCCTCCTCTCAGTGGCTGTGAAATGCTGAAATGCATCACAGTGCCAGAACGTGGTGGGGGGGCAGCATATGCCCCTCTCCTCCTGCTTCGCTGTCAGTGTGTGGAAGAAAAGGAACACATTAGCAAAAGCTGCCTGCATTCTCCACCCAGCTGCACAGCCACACTGCCTCATTCACTCTAATACTCACTCGCCCAGTCTTTCTTTCTCTCTCTCTGCTTATCTCTCTCTTTCTCTGTCAGAGCGTTCCTCACAAACAGAGAGGGTTGTTCTCACTATAGGGCAGACAGTCTTCACACAGGCTAATGGAAACTGAGAACACACTCTGATGTCTGTTTCTTCTCGTAGTGTAGACATGTTTCTTCAGAAAACTCAGCACCTCCTTACGTCCTTCAGCATGTTCAGATCCTCTTCTAAATGGTATTCTGTTGTTGTGCAGAGATGTTTCTGCTGTACACCTGTGGAGTTGGTTCTCATTCTTCTTCTAGATGTTTCGTAGTTCCAGGGACACTAAATGTGTATTGTAAGAAGAATAAGCATGCAGAGTAACATAGAAATGCTGAAATGCAACACAAGGCTTTAATATTCTGTCACTGTCATAACATAACCATTTCGGAGATGTGAAGTTATCTATACTTTACAGAAGAAGGGAAAAACATTCTTAATATAATTTTAAATTTCTATAATATATTTTGCAGAAATATATTAATGGATTTCTGCATAATTGAATTTAGATAGAAACAGTCATTCAGAGTGGTTTGACATTAAATGCTCCATTCCAGAGAAGATCAGAATCTTTCACAGTGGTGAAACCAGGTATCTGAGGAGTTTAATGCCTCTAAAACGCTACTTCAGGGAAAATTATTATATCAAATGGTAACAATTACACTGTCTAATGCATGTGACGATAATTTTCAGCTACGGTTTTGGCCTAAAATATATTTTTTAAATGGTGCGGTACGAGGGTGTCGTAAAGGAAAGAAGTCCCCAAATAAAACATTTCTGTTCTGATTCATCACTGTTTTATTATCAACATCACATATAAAAACACATGTAGGGTTTACGTTCACAACCCCTGGTTCCTATCACCACCACTGTAAAGAAATCCAAGTGAGTAAGTTCTCTACAAGGTACCATTTTACCTTGTAGCAAAATCTTTTAGTTCTCAATACAAAAATTTAGAAAAATCATTGGAGCTGCCCCTTTAACTACATTGTTCATAAGTATATTTGACACCTACATAAGCCCTTCATTACTGCTGACCTAAAGCAGAATAAACATTTATAAAGACTTATAAGGATTCCAAATGGTGTCAGCTGGCACACAGGCTGCTTTTCGCAAGTTGACATAGTGTCAAGTGACAGTGTTGTTGACAAAAGGTTATAACACATTCTGGTTTGAAGTTGCACACAATGTAACAACAACTGAATTTGCAGCTTAGGGTATCTCTAGTGTATGTCAGTGTCATAATGCTGATGATGTAACATTACTTGCCATGTGAGGCTAGCTGGAGAATTGAAGTTAATGTCACATCAGTGAGTGCGTTTACATGCAGTTAATAATTTGATAACTGCAGAAAATCAGATTTTGTCAGAAATCCTATCATCACTTTTTCATACACTTGAGTAATCAGATAATGGAAAATTCTGGGTGTACATAATTCTGGCAGTAATCGGATTTCTGTTTTGCAGCCAGCCAATAAACTCACAGAATAAAACGTGATGTAAACATAACGTAAAACTCAAAACTTTAGGCAAAGGCTTCAAACATCAAACCACTTTACCTGAAAATATAAACATACAGCATCTGCAAGATAAAGAATATTTAAGCCCTTCATTTTGTCAAACATGTAGATGGTTTCGTGAGTGCTGTTTTAAACGCTGCTTGCTTATTTCCATTACCGTGGTTTGTTTTCGTACATACACAAGAGAAATCTGTAAGAAATCAGAGTAAGAGTACACATGCACTGAGAAATCCGATTACTGAGCTAAAATACAGCTCTCTTAATCTGATTTCTAGACCTTACTTTGATCTAAGAAATCGGAGTATGCTGTTTACATGATCATTCGAATAATCAAATGCAGAAATCCGATTATGATCTGATTATTAAGTACATGTAAACGCACTCATTGTTATGTCACATTGACATACCAGAAAAACACCAAGCTACAAAGTCTGTTGCTTAGAATAAGCTTTTATAAATGCTTATGTCAGTTGTCTCAGTTAAAGGAGAGTAACCTTTTGTCCACAGTACAGCAAAGCATTTGACATGCTTTAACAGCATGTAAGCAACAGCAGACAAGATGACCTTGTTTGTCTGAGTGTATTGCTGTGCATAAGAAGTAATTTCCGTTAAGTAATGTAATCAGTTCTGCAGAAAGCATGTCTTCTTATGTACGCCGGTTATGACTGGAGAAATACTGCTCTGCTTTACGCAGGCCAGTGGGAGGGATACAGCCAAATATCACCTTATCTGCACTTTTCAGCACCTACAATTAAACATATTCCTCCAGCCCAAAGGCTCAAACTTATTAGTGAGTGATTTGCTGGTTTATAATTGGCCTGTTAGATACGTCCTTTTACATAAAAGGAATGTAAAAATAATGGATATTGCAAAAATAATTTTAGTAATTTCTCATTACTTCCACACAACGACATTGATGCAGATGATTCCTAATGATCATTTGTGTTTTACTTCCACCCACTCTTGAGGAAATGATGAGGGAGGGGTGGGATGCCATAGTACCATTCTGTATTATGGTAAATGTAATTTCTTCAAGTAAGATATGTTACTGGATCAATACCCCTTTCCTGTTCCTGGAACAACATTCCTTTTAACCAGTCACTGCCATCTGATGTGTGTGTGCATTTCCATTAATATAATTAAGCAAAATGACTAATTTGTTGAACAAAATGTAAAATTGATTATCTTTAGCTGGAGTCAGCCGTGTAAGCCCAAAGGAGCATTCTTACCTGTTTGTATACGAAGCTAGCTAACATTAGCTGAGATGTTCACAAAGCTCCTCTAAAATGTCCAATTTTAAAGGGAGAAAACATTGTGTAGCTCATTTCAATTTCAAGAAACCAGCTCTTTTATTCACTGGAAAAATTGAAGCTCCACATCTTTCATGATTTATTTAAATAAAGAGTCTTAACTAATGTTAGCCAGCTAGCATGCTGTAAGACATCCATCCATCCATCCATCCATCATCTAAACCGCTTATCTTTCTGGGTCACGGTGGGGTGCTGGAGCCTTTTCCAGCTGTCATTGGGCGGAAGGCAGGATACACCCTGGACAGGTCGCCAGTCCATCGCAGGGCAGCTGTAAGACATTAGCAATGTTAATCCAGGGTCATCATGACGGTTTAAGTAATCTGCAGATTTTGAACCAACACTATTGTTTTCATGGTGATCCTGGATAGATTTGCTAATATTGATTCAGAATTATCTTCATGTTGATCCTGGATAGATTTGCTAATATTGATTCAGAGTCATCATCTTCATGTTGATGCTGGATATAAATTTACTAATGTTAATTCAGGACCATCCTCTTCATGTCGTTTCTCGATAGATTTACTAGTGTTAATTCAGGACCATCATGTTCATGTTACCAGATAGATGTACTAATGTTAATGCTGGACTTCATGTTGGTCCTGGATAGGTTTGCTAATGTTGATTCAGCATCATCATCTTTGTGTTGGTCCTGGGTAGATTTACTAATCTTGGTTCATACTGATCCTGGATAGGCTTGCTAAGGTTGATTCTAGACCATTACCTTCATATTTATCCTGGATTAATTTGCTATAATGATGATATCCTAGACTGACACTGAATGTGGCAGTGATAGTCCTGAATTGCTGTTGGATAATAGCAATTAAATTAAAGGAAAATGTGTAGTGTTGTCAGAAAGAAACAGGAATATTCGATTCTGAAATGTAATTATCAGTTTCAAGTTAAAATATGATGCATTTAAAGTAATATTTAATGTTTTAAATATTAGGAGGACATCTTTGAACAATGTCAAAGCATGTTTGCCTTAAGTTTGTTGTGCTGCAAAGCAGTAGCCATAAATTGCTGCCTAACAGAGTTTCAATTACCATACACAGTTTCTCATAATGTCTCAGCTGTCCTCTACTGGGGCTGCTCAGAGCTATTTCTAACATAAAGGTAGGCAGTTTTCCAGATTGTCACACTGTGTGGAGTTCCTCTTTGGGTCCACATCCTTTTAAGAGTGTTTACTCACTTTCATTCGTCTGTTAGATGTATTTCTTTTGTATTGATAGGAGATTTCAGCTCTAGTGGTGTTTCCAGTGCCTGCTTATGGGCCTGTGCAAAGAAGCTATGTAGGCATCGCACATGCTAGATTTTTCTTTCTTCCTCCAGTTCAAATGACTAAATGTTAATGCAGAGTGATGCTGCATTCACATGTTTGTGGTAGACCGACAACAGCAAACCAGATATTCCACAACGTAAATTCTGGTACTGAAGGTGGCGACGTTTTGCAGACCTCAGTGATGAGACATTGTATGGTATGTACTATGATAAGTATTGTACAACAGAAATGAAAAACAAACTTTTTTCCACCTTAAATAAACAGTCTACCAAATTAAATCCCTCCTCTCATAATCATTCATTTTCACTGGCAGCAGAGTCACCATGCCAACATTTGCATGGCTTCATGCCTTGATCAGCTGCATACTGCTGTGAGGTGCAGATTGACTTCTTTTTCAATGCAAACATGTGAATGCAACATGAGTGTCACCCTTCTTATATTGTGTTTAGAGAAAGCTCTTGGCAAACCATTAAAGTTAGACCTTCAGTTCGGGCCATAAATGGTATTTCAAGTATATAAGCACTAAGTTTAGACTGGTGCATGTACATTTTTTTTTACCTTTCTAGATAAATAAACATGGACATTTCACTTTTATTTATACAGCTCAATTAAAACCAAAGTGCTTTACAATAAAACGCAGAAAGGATTTCCACCTTCCTCACCACCACTGTACATTAACACAACAGTGTACAGTCCTCAATCCACAGTTCCACAGTTTAACGGCTGCTGAATGCTAATTGATGAGTGTGTTATAGGCTTGGTTTTAAAAACAGCCTCATATGGAGCATGCCTGATGTCACTTGGGAGACCATTCCAATGTTTTGGTGTGGTGACAGCAAAGGCACGATCCCCTTTTTGTTTGAAACGAGTCTGTGCAACAGTTAAAAATGATAGGGATGCAGACCTTAAAGATGTTGAGGGAACATGCATACAAAGCATGTCCACAACATATGCAGGTGCATGACCATTCAGGGCTTTAAAAAACATCACTGCCATTTTATACTGGATTCACTTAAGCTTCTAAAAAGGCATTCCATATGTTTTAATTTGAAGCTTGTAACAGACATTTACATATGTAAATAGTAAAGATCTGCCCCTGTTTTCCATCCCTAACATCTGACTAAAACCTTGTTAGACTACAACTTGCATTCACAGTCAGTGAAATATCTAAGAGTTCAAGAAGGCCTGAAGTCACATTTTCTTTTCTCACAAAATTTGTCCTCTTATAAGTCAAAGTGTGATTGATTGATTCCTCTGTCATTTCTTAGTTATGTTGGTAGTTAATTTAACATGCAAGGCCTTCAGTTCAAATGATGGATGGCCTCAAATAGCTTATTGCTTTTATAAAATGGCAACAATCGCAGTATCATAAATTGGTAATCATTTAATTGGTTAGTAATACAATGAACAGTTCTTCTGCCACAATATGTAGTTCATTAACAATAGGTTGTGGTTTCCAAGCAACTCATGTTTTTTGCATCTTGTCACATTAATACATAAATCAAATGACATGGACGGTCATGTATGTGTATACTAAGTATTTACGGGGGCTATGAACACAACTCTAGTTCCAACTAATCGTGTCCACTTCCCACAAGCTAGGTCTCCCCAGTGCTAACGAGCTGAGAGAGTGAAGGCCAGCACATACCTCCACTGTGACATATGAAGCCAGCAACTGCATCTTTTCAAACTGCTGCCAATGCAACATTATTGAACAGCTCAGCATACTTGATGGAGAACACTAACTGCTAATTATGTTACGTCAGTTAACAGATGTCCATGGTGGCTAGCATAATGCTAGTGTTGAGAGGGAAGGATCATCCTACCAACCCAGAGAGAGAGAGAGGCCAGTTATACCGTTTTGCAGGGGAAGGTTGCATCACTAAGGAGCTCAGTAGCCAAATATTTGTGATTTAAAATTCGTTAGAGATATTTGTGGACACCTGACTGATGAATTTGTTTGATGTCACGTCTTGAGCAGTAAACTGTGCACATAGAGGACTCTGGTGTTGAATAAAATGTGGAGACTTAGCTGTGAAAAAGATCTTGGATTAGAAAGTGTGGCTGAGTCGTATGGAACTGAGTCAATCACGTATTCTTGTCATTTTAACAGCATTTCGTTCTGTCTAGAATTACGTGTGTTGTGATCGCGCACACTGCTTCTACTGTTTGTATGGATGGCTGGGGTTTAGGTAGGCAACATAATGAAATAAGAATGATAGCCAGGCTCCATTTTCTAGATTAAGTGCTGGACTGGAGTTCTGGGATTGATAGCTATCTTTATAACATTGTAATGTGAAGTTGAAGGATGGTCCATGGAACATTCAGTAATGAAGTACTGCACATAACTCTCCCAGTATCTCAGTGACATGAAATACACAATAGCTTCCTCCTTAAGAGCCAATACTAATTCCAAGTTTCACTATCAATATTCTAGGATACTTTGATTATTCAATGCCTGGGCACTTATTATTCCTTTTTCATCTGAGTTTATTCTGCTTCTCCGCCATGATTTCACACAAGCTTTTGCATTGCAAGCTGTAACAAAAATGGACTGAAGTCAGGTCAGAGAAACTGAGGGAGAGTTTGATTTTCAAATGTATGTTACCCCCATTTGTCGTGAAAATCAGACGTGAACAATTGGATGTAAAGAAAGTTATGAATGAGTGTCCTCTTAAGGTATGGTTGACCAGCTGTATTAACATTAATGTCTAAGATGATCAGCACATCAGTTTATCTCATGTTAATTTAAAAATATAAGGTAAAGAGTTAATATTGCAGTGAAGATGATGAATAATGATGTGGAGAAGCTGCAGCTGAATCTAAAATGAAGCTCTTTATTGAAGTTAAGGTAGTGAAGGCATCAAAGGCTTAGCAGACTCCTAGCCAAAGCTGAACTTGATCTACTGCACTGACTGGGGAGTGGCGGCAGATGGGGCAGTCACAATATCAGCTACTATAACTGTGGTTTGCTGTTCATACACCACAAACTTCAGCTGGACAGCTGATCATGTGGGGCAGGAATTATGACACTGCTGCAGTTATGAAATGAATCTTTGGTAGACCATATCATTTGGTGGTTGCTGTAGAGCCCTTGTGTCGAACACAAGGCCCGTGGGCCAGATTAGGCCTGCAACACAATCCTATCCGGCCCGCAAAGTATTATAATTTTCTATTAATATTATTCACAATGCACTGCACTACAGTCCCCAGGATGCACTGCAACATAATGTGTGCTCTGACTCTCCTACCCAAACACCAATCTTTGGGACGGTGGTTAGAACTCAGTTCTACACAATTCTACACAGATCCACACCACTCATATCATCAAACAGCTAACGGCATTTCAGCCCGTATAAAAACTTAACATTAGCTCAGCAGCTCAGAAATTGAGCCCAAGCATTAATGAACTTGCGGCAAAGAAAAGATGCCAGGTGTTCAAGCACATAGGTAGGTTTAAAAGACCGAGCTCCTGGGGACATTTAAATTTTGAATATTTTAAGTATTAATGTAATATTTCAAGGTCTGCAACAAGTGCCCATATTTTACTGTTGAAGTTTTTGTGTAACAGTGGTCGGTTTATAGCAAAATGTTAATTAAAAATTAAATTAGTCAAGGATGTTGACAAGGACCCTGCAAAGGATGCAGCCTACCTAGCAACGGTCCTTTAATTGAGACATACATTGTTAAAATTTCAAAATGTACCAGTCACTCCGCAGTCTATACAATCTAGATACAATGTTTGAACAGCTAAAGCAGCTCATTTTAAATGTGTTGTTTTTGTGATGTTACTAAAACCAGCACAAATACAGTCACTTGCCCATTCAGCCTGAATCAACACAAAAAATAGGATATGGACCCTTTAATACAGCTATCTGAAGAATGTAGTCGACTTCACAGCATGAGATGGGCTTGTGTCTGGTAGAGGCAGCAGGCCCAGGGTCCTTAGCTAATCACATAGCAGTGCTCGTTTCATGCTCGTTGATTTTATTATTCTGTTGCTATGGTTTAGATTAATAGATTTCTGCTTGCCTCTGTTGTGCTGTGCGCCGTTACAGAAGACGGATAAGATCTACTGAATGACAAAGGCTGCTGAGGACCAAAATAGAAAATAATTTAATGAAGAATTATTTTCTTCAAACTGTGTAGAGTACAGCATGTGCTTAGGGAAATGCAACATTAGAAGCTTGGCATGTCAAGTTACCAGCTATTCCCTTTAGCAGGATATCCTGTTCAGTCTTGTTGCATTGAACAAGATTTAAAGGGTTCACATCATATATATATATATTCATATAAAGAGACTTTTCTTGGAATACTCTGTACTAAGTAAAGATATGTACTAAGTTACAAAAGTGTAGCATTCGCTCCACAGTCCAAACAGTGAATAATGAGCTGCAGTATTAGCCTGCTTTGAATTCATAATGGTTTGTGATGTCACGACCATGAGTGTTGTCATACAGTCTGTTAGAGTTATTGGGTTGGATGATGTGGGGGGAATGGTTAGACGTGGTACTATTCATGGCTGTCAGGAAGAAAATGTATCACTGCAGCCTTCTAAAGGATCCAGACATCTGAAAGGAATAGCTGGTTTCAGCCCACACGTAACAGTTTCTGTACTTTAAACCCAGACGCTTTTTGAACAAGCCTGCCAGAACTGAGGTTCTTAAAAGTTTTGGCAGCCCTGGTCAAATTATATGTTACGTTGATTTTCTAAGTAAAAATAAGTTAACACATTCTCTACAGAGAGCACAATTCTACACATTGTAATGCACAATTACTTACTACTTACTTACTAATTGCTTACTAATTACTTAATTAGTTTATTTGCTGAATTTAACATATTGGGGAAAAATAAAACATAAAATCTAGTCTGTACAAAAGTTATGGCAGATTTTATATTTTATCTTTCTTTTCCAACATGTTGAGCTCAGATAAATAGAAGTAAATAGAAATTATGCACTAAAAATGCAATGTGTCAGTTTGTTCCTCATAGAGGATGTGTTAACTCATTTTCACTTAGAAAATCAACAAAACGTAATTTGACTGGGGTGTTCAAGCTTTTGCATGCATTGCAATGTGTGCAAACTCATACAAAGGGCTTACCACAAGAAAATACGCAAATGTAAACGGACCTCAGAAATTCAAAAGATTTTGAATAAGAACGATTTACAGTTGTATGCAAAAATTTGGCCCCTGGTCAAATTACGTTTTCATAATTTTGTAAGTGAGAAGTTAACACATTCTATACAGGGAACATCCTTCTGCACATTTTAATAGAAAATTACTGTTTATTTGCTGAATGAATGTGGCCTGTGCAAAAGGGACATTTTCTATTTTGTTTTTTTCCAATTTGTTAAACTTAGCAAATTAACAGAAATTGTGCACTAAAATGTGCAGAGGTTTGTGCTCTGTAGAGTGTTTTAACCAGTTTTCACAAAATCAGCAAATCATGCAATTTGACCAGGACTGTTCAAACTTTTGCATATGACTGTAGCTACATAAGTAGCTGTGCATACTGAGTAGTAGTTTGCTTGAATAAGCCTTCAGGAGTGCTGGGACGTGAAAACAGTGCTGTGTTTGGAGGGCTCAGACCCCTGATATTCTGTGTGGACACAATTGTGAACTTCCCTCAGCTCGAGTTGGACTGCGTGTCCATGTGGGGCTTGTAAACAGTGTGCAGTGAGCCAGTCCGTGCGTATGTGTCTGTGTAGGGCGGGTCAGCACAGTGGTCTCGTTACTGCAGGCTGAGTCACCAGGCCTGCGTGCACCTTGACCCTGTCGCTTTGCCATCCTGGGCTGTCAGCCCCATCGCCAAGCTCATTAAACATCGTTAAAAATAGCCCATTGGGACTGGACCCAGAGGAATTATGTTTGGACCTCATGCAGCAGTGAATCATGTCTTCTGTTTTATTGTCTTGCCTTTTCTCTCTCTCTCTCTCTCTCTCTCTCTCTCTCTCTCTCTCTCTCTTGCTCATTCTTTACGGATGTAACTAATTAGAGTGGCAGTAAAAAGGAAGCGTGAGGGCCTCTGGCCTGTGGGGCTGGATTCAGAAACAAAAGCACTTGTCTTCATTATTGCAGACGTTCAGGCAGAGAGACAGAGCAGGATGCTCTTCGCAGTGTTAAAGTGCTTAGACAGAGCCATAGTTATTCACTACTTTCTAAGGATTTACAGATGCAAAATTACGTCATCCTAAATAACGTATTGAAATAAGATAATATTCAGTGTTTATCCAAGGTATAACCACACAAGATGTCATTACCTTAGACCACTTTAGGCCATCACTTCGGATCAGAACAAGTTCTGTGGTATTTTTCTTTATGGGTCATTTTCCATTTGTGGGAAACCGTGTCACAAAGGTTGCAATGCTTAAAAAGATGCCTAAAATATTAGGCACAGCTCCAAAAGTCAGTATGTGCATTTACACAGTTGCCATTTAAGTGATACTAAATAATACTTTTCCCTTATGATTTCTCAGATTTTTCTTTTTTAATCGTGTTTCAGTCACTCTGCATCTGTAAAACAGCTCATCCCAAAACCAATTTTGAACACTTGAGAAATCATTTTTAATATAAAACAATAATTTTAAGAGGTTTAACTTAGGAATTTGAGTAAAACGGATACGATTACTTTTTATATCATTAACGTTATACTACATTTAAAAAATATGTATTTTATTTTAAAAATCATTTGCCACAGAAATTTTGGTCACTGGTGTTATCAGGACTCTTATTTTTCATTTAACATAGTATTTTCAACTGTATTAAACTGCTTCCTTTGGTCAAGGCTCATCAGAGAGGAAGCATCTCAAGGCATGAGGAGGCGAGTCCGCACATAATTTCATTAATTTATGAATAATTTAGTTTATCATATAGCACATAACTTCTATGTGTCACTGGTGTTATGTGCTTTAATGGCTGGGTAATTAAACTTTTGTCAAAAATAATGTCAAATATCATTTTAATTTTTTTTGTTACATTTTTAGTTAAGTTTAGTTAGTTTAAGTAGTTGCACAAAGTCACCTGAGCACAGCCAATTTACAAAATCCTCAGTTTTAACTAGAATGTCACTGGAGTCACAGTCACTGGTGTTACACCATATTCATACAACACCAGTGACTGTAAAATATGTTTGGAACTAAGCTCTCCTTTTTGCAGATATGATAATAGATGTTAATGTATATATTAAGATTTAGTTTTGGGATGAAAGAAATTGATTTTTAAAAAACGTATCCACCTGAATTCCCACTCCAAATGGAGAATGACCCTCATACTAAAGTTGTTGGTCATGGATGGGTTTAGTTGCCATTGTATTTCCCATGCATCTTCCAATCACAGTGTACTGAATAGAGGTGTAAAAAAGCAAATATGCATCATGATGCTTTGATCTGGATGTGGCAAATCTATTGATTTTGGAATGGTAATATCAATATTCTCTTAACCCTCTTCTGATGTATCTTGAAGGTGGGAGGACCTTTGGAAAACCTCGAGGTGAATACTTCTTACTTTTTTCTGCTTGCTGGCCAATGCAGAAGGAAGCCAGACAACTAATATTAATCCTGCAGAGATGATAATCACATCTGTATTTATTAACATCCACATAAGTGGATTTCTTTATCGCAATGGGGAGGATTCCCAATGGCTGTATGACGTATCTGCATGCTGGGTATTGTAGTGAAAGAACTTAAGTAGATGAAAAAACAAAAACAATATTGTGAGTTTGTCAAACCGTCAAGGCTGAGAGATGCAGTGCTGCACTACAGAACATCACACAACGTGACAACACATTAAATGCTATTCTTTCATTAGCATGGGAGATTTCATGATCACATGATTACAATTGTGATTGAATTAAATTGTCTAATTCCCCACTATAGTGTACAGTTAACTGTGCAGTCTGCAGTGTCTAGTCTTGTTGCCATGCAATATGTTTGTAACATGGAGTAGAAGTAGTTTAGAAGGACACTAAGGGAGATGAGATCAAAGGTAATTGGAGAAGATGGCTACAATTTGTTTTCTCATATAAAAGCAAACTGATAGAGCATATTTGAATGAGAAAATATGCCTCTTTCATCTTTGGCATTTGAAACTGTATTTGCTTGAAAAGTCCTACATACATTATAGATTGTGTCCCTTTGTTGTTGTAGTGCTGTGTGTCTTTCCTCTTTAATATTGTTGCTCTGTTCCCTATGGACTGAGACACATCTGTCATATATTGGCCTCCTGCGGCAGGAAGAACGGTTCCTGTTAAAATGTGGTCAGTTACAGATTATTGTTTATAGATTTTTCTTCCCTTAAAACGTTTAAATGTAATTAGGAATGTGATCATTTCGTTTTTTCAATACAATCTGCTTAACTCCCCAAGGTCCCCCATAGAGTGTGCACTTTAAGCAACACTTCTTACATTTTGTTTAACTATGTTTTACTTGTGGCTCACTGAAAGAAGCGATTTTGAATTTGGTGTAAAGTTATTGTTGCTGTTTTGAGGAAAGAAAAAAAACATCCTTTACTTTTTTCCATGCTTCAGTCATTTCTTGACATCAAAATAAATGAGAAAACAGTCTGAAGCGCAGACTCAAAGCTGTTGATACAGAATGTTTTTCAGTGATAGAACACGAGAGGGAGCATGTTATCACAAATAATGTCAGGCCTGTTGATGTTATTCGTGATAACGCACAACCTCAAGTGTTTTATTGCTTTTATACAACAGTTGTGCTAAATAAATTAAAAAAGAGAAACAAAGAAGCCAGAATATTATAGCAAAATGTGCTTTACTATTGACAATTCCTTCTGCCAAAAAGTAGCATTCTTTTGTGTTACTGGCAAAGTTGGTTTTAAATTGGACATTCTCTGGATACTTGACTTTCTCTCCGTGATTTTTCATTAAAAAAACATCCAAAACTACAGTAAAATATGTTTTTTAAGATGTCCATCGTTAAATTTCACTGAACATAATGCTTCGAAAACACAGATCACAGACGCGTTACTGATTAAGGAACTGTCTAAGAAGTATCTCTCTCCCGTGTGCTTAACTAAAAGAAGGCAGAATCACGTCAAATCACTTGCAGTAGCTTTAAGCCTATTACAAAGGCTAGTTAGGAGAAGTCACTCTATTTACTGTGAGAGATTTGATGTGATTTTGTCTTCTTTTGTCTAATGGTCCACGTTCGGCTCTTTTTACACAGTTCCTTTATGCCTAACCAGCCAGTGATTTGCATTTCCAAACCATGTTCAGTGTTTATTTAATTTATGACTGACATTTTTTGAGTATATTTGGTTGTAGTTGGTTTTCTGTCTTCCCTGGAGTGAGAAAATGTAGGTTTGATTGTTGCTGGATGTTTCTGTCATAAGAAATTGAGAGAGAAAGTCAAACGTCCAGCCACTGTCCTTACAAAACTCACTGATAGAGCTGTAAAAATCAGGTCCAGCTCAGCTTTATCAATACTTCAGTACTTGCCAGATTAACCTGAACGTTTTGTTCCAGCCAGTCTGTAAAGCATTTTCAGTTCATTTCCAGTGAATTCCAGTTTGTTTAGTTGTTCTGACGTCACAGTACGAATGTTCTGATGGTTAACTGTGAGGCAGCTGTTATTTAGCATTTAGCATATCGGAATGATACAGTTTCACAAGGAACAGCACTAGAACGCTTCTCAACCAGATCGTGCCATCGGAACTAACTGTTGTATTAAATGTAAACATAATTCATGATGTAACTACACCCTTAGCAAGTGTTCTGACCCAGGTACTATGACTTCTAATAATAATGGAATCATTTTTGATGCTATAATACCTTCTTCAAAAGACCAAATCAGAATATCTGTAAACATAATGGTTAGCTACACTTCTGGGTGGATCACGGGTGACTAGTCAAGATAGAAGCAGATCAATTTAGGGAACAATTAACAATAAATTAAAACATAGACAAAACATAGGCAATAACAGTAAAGTCTTGCTATATTTGAGACTATAAAGTCAAATGTACCCAAGTATGTAATGGATTTTACCAAGTTTAAGTTTTACCATTATCCAGCTTTAAAATCAGGCAGAGCTGTGGTAGTATTAACCCTAGTGAGGGATCCTACAAGTCCAGATGAAGCTTGCGAAGTTGCTAATAACCAAGAAGTGCACCAGGATGTAAAAACTAGGACGGAATTAGAAGAATTACTAGAATTATTACTTTGTAGTTTGACATGAGGAGAAATAAGCTAGTTAACAAGCTTACACCATCAGTGTTAATGCAAGGGACCTCAGAACGAGTGGTTTAGCTCATATTTTTACACTCTCTTTGTTTGATTCTACACATGATTGTGAGAGTGTGAACAGAACAGTGCACCATTTCATATCAGCCAAAGAGGTAAAACGACCAAAAGGCCAATAAATCGTTAATCACGGTTACTATAAATGGTTCCAGCTGTCTAATGAACAGTTGGAAAATTGAACTGAAACTAGATCTGTAAGTTCAGTTGGTTGATATTTGGGCCAGTTCTTGTTTTTGAATGTGCTGTTTAAAAACACTTTTATAAAGTGAATAATTCTTTATTGAACAACAAAAATTAACCACATAAAGTTGTGAAGTTACCAACCTGGGAAGATCTGTTAAAAAAAAAGCTTTCTGTGCTTCCAGTATCTTGGTTAGGTCTCAGGATTAGTACAAACTCCTGTTGTATCAATGCAGCAGTACTTGCGATATCCACCCAGAAGTAAGTTCTTTGCTGCTTTGACTCTTTTAATGATATTATATACCATAGATGATGAAATCCCGAGGTTCTTTGGTATTTTACATTGTTAGAGATGTTACTCTTGAGTTGTTGCACTATTTGTGGTGAACCCCTCCCCAACTGTACTTCTGAAAGACTCTCTGGGATGCTCTTTTTATACCCAATCCTGTTCCTGACCTATTGTTTTTTTAGCATTACATTAGCATGTAATTACCAAATTATATGTAATGTAAATTGAATTTATAGCCAATTAATGATATCTCTAGACTTCTAAGAGGCACCTGTTTTTTGTCTATCATTATATGCTATCCATCTCTGACCATTTCTCAATGAGTCAACAGCACTGTGTGATATATGAACATACAGTAGTGACGTACATCCTCTTCTAAACGGTTTTATTTTCTGGCGCCAGTGCTAGCTGGACGTGCTCACAGTTCTGCTAAAACCACCGTGGATGATTGATAGCTGTTTACGAAGAACTCCTGCCAATGTTAACATGATTTAATCAAGTCGGCCTCGTGTGTGATGACTCGGCAGAGCTGGAGCTCCAGTCACAGTGCAGCGGCACCTTTGTTTTGTGACAGAGATCTTTAGGTCCAAACCGTTTCTGCTCTCTCTGCATCACGGCTAATACACCTGTCAGTCAGCGCAGAGCAGACGACTTCATTTTGCTGTCATGCTGGAGCTAAGGGCCACAAAAACCTTTCTCTGGGGTCGCACTGGGCTCGCATCTACACTCCACACAGCACAATTCTCTCACTATTTCTGTTGGGAACAGTATTGCAGACGAAAGAATCCTGATGCTGTTTACCAACACACGGCCCTGTCAGAAAGATGCCTCATTTACATACAATCTAGACCCGGCGGGGCTGGGAAATGATTGGCGTGCATAAGTACGGTAGATATCTCCCTGTGGGCTCCTTTTAGAGCAATTGCTCAACCTTGAATCGTGGATGCAGTAACATAGTGTCGCAGTGTCTGTCTAGACAAAGCAGAGCCTGTAATTTGAGCTATCAGTAATAATATCAAAAGGTCATGCTATGGGCTATGTTTGCTGTCAGAGCTGGGAGGAATATGAAAGGGCCCAAATAATGGAAAACAGAAATTTCCTTTGCTTTTTAAAGTTTCAGAATGTACCATTCCCTCCACAGTATATGGAAACTGAGCTGCCAAAAAGAGCCTGTTTTGAATTTATTGCTTTTAAGATATCACGAAGATGAACACCTTTTTTGTTGTGCCCATTTACATTGAAGTTATTACATTTCAGCTCAGTTTCAGGACTGTTTTTTGAATGAGGTCCAATACAGGGCAACCAGTCGAAACAGAGCTCGTTTACATAAAACAGTTTTAAAGGCACAGCTACAAAAACAGCCAGTTTAATTCAGGGATAAAGATAAGTTGTAAAATGGTCATTTAAAGACTGCTTTTGGAACACAGACCAACACAGCTATGATAAGTGTGCATCTGTTGTTCATGATAATACTATTTTTTGGATTTCTTATTCAATATTTGAATGTGCTGCAGTTCATTTGTGAATATGTTGCACTATGTTAAAGGGTAATTACACAAATTGTTCAAAGCTGCTGCATAAAAAAAGTCGTTAAAGTGTAAAGAAAGTCATTCAGAATGGTTTGATGCAAAATGCTCTGTCCTAGAGAAACTAACCAAGTCAGAATTGTTCACAGTGGTGGTAATAGGAACCAGACGTCCAAGCTGTGTAATGCATCTAAAAAATACTTGTCAGAAAGTTATACTTGAAATGCTTACACATTGTTGATGTCTGACACATTGTTTTATGATAGTGTTGAAAAAAATTGGACTAAAACATATTTTAAAATAGAGACATAAATGCAAGGTGTTGAAATGCAAAAAAGTCCAGTTTTCAGGTTTACCACAATTTTACCATCACCAACGTTATCTATATAAACTCGGAAGACACATGTACAGTGCTGTGAAAAAGTATTTAACACTTTAATCTCATTTGATCCCCTGACTTGAATCCCATTGAGATACCATGGCAAGCCCTTAAATGGGCATTTCATGCACGGTAAACCCTTCAATGTAGCAATTCTGCAAAGAAGAGTTGGGCAAAATTCCTCCAGTGATACTTTTTTACTGCTAAACTGTAACATCAATTTCCACTCCGTGTACATAATAGCAGCTCCTATATATTTGCTTTGCTAATAGCTACTTGTTGTTCTAATGCTAATGTTAGTCTTTATGTGGCTGCTGTTGTCACATGACCTACATTGCTGTATGCCATGTTGCGCTACAAGCGGTTGTGTGATTTTTCAGGCTAGATTTGCCCTAAAATCAGGTTGGATTTGTTCTTTCTTTCCTCTGATAACTGATCTAGCATTATCTGCTGGTATCAGCCTTTATGTATAAGTCTAGGATCAGTGCCATCTCAAGTTACAATCAATGAGTATATGTTAAAATCTTCCCTATGGGTAGACCAACTCAGTTAAGCAAGCAGATGAGCCATTAAGCAGTAATTACAACTCTGGTAGGAGTTGTTGTCCATTTCCTCTGTGTAGTATTGTCTGTTTATTAGCTCTTTTATAGTGCTAGTAATACACATTGTCTTTTTGTGTGGGGTTATTTATAGGATAGCGCTTTGAGCATTGCCTGTCTATTGTGGAAGTGATGGCCCTATAGACTACTCTCTTGGCTTAGCGGTCCCCACTTACTGAAGGGTAGCGAGGCACAAAGCTACACTACGCAATGCAATGTAACAGTGTAAGCTAAATCTGGGCTTTTGAATGAACAATAAAAAAGATTCAGGCTTGTAGCACATAAATTAAACCTCCCCCTTCGCTGGGAGCTGCACTTGACATGCACAGATATAGAACCTTTAAGTTGCTGTATTCTAATGCTCTGCAGTGATGTATTGCCTTGGCATTCAAAAAGAAGATAAACTAATTCTCTCCTCAGCACAAGTGCACTCTGAAGGCCGCACTGTGTGTTCGGTAATAATAAGGGCACTATTGAGTTCCTTCCCCTCTCTCACCCTCAATGCAGCTCATTCCTATTCTTATACTGCAGTTTAGTGAGAGATGCTATAGTCAGTGAAGGCTAATGAGGTGGGGAATTCTAAAAGTGTGTGAGCTCAGAAAATGTGCTGTAACCCACAGTGACACTGGGGGGGGATAAAAAAGAACAAAGCTTCCCCCTGGCAATAAAAAAGACACATTTCCATCTGTTTCCCTTCTTTTTTTTTAACAGTAGGAAGATTTTACTTTCTTCACCAATAGCTGACTCCTTACCTGCTCGATGATGCAAGTTTGGACAATTTCCTCCAATTCTCTTCCTCTCTTCCTCCTCCACATCCTCTAGCACAGTCTATTTTTGACGAGAAGCAGCATGAATTAGGCAGACAGACAGTGGGCGAGAGGATGAAAACAAATGGTACTCAATGAAGAAAATGGTATACATTATGGAGACAGTAGAAAAAAGATTGTGTGGTATAATCAAGGAGCAGATGGATTCTATACAATGCTTAATGTAATTTGCAACATTTATCTGTAGCATCCTAACAGATTGATGATTGCTTCAAAGCCTTTAAAGACATCCTGTATATTCTAGTGGTTTCCCTGTTCTAACTCAGTCTGATTGAACTCCTGAAGGACTTAATAATAGCATATGAGCATATTTTTGCAGACCCCCTAGTGACCCTTCTGCCGGCAGAATTAGTTTTGCTTTACAATACCGTGTGTATGACTCTCCACCAAGAATGTATTTGAAAATACATATATGTAACATATTTTAGGCCTTATCTTAAAACTATATAACATAAAATTATATCTCAGAAATCACACTGTAAAAAACATACTGTCAAATTTACAGTAATTTAATGGCAGCAGAGTTGCCGGTAAAGTACTGTTTATTTACGGCAATATATCTGTAGACCACTTAAATATTTTACAGTCTTTACTATAGATTAGTTTTACAGAGTTGTCTGGTATATTACTGTAAACCAATGCACCACTCTAAATGACCAGTCTTTTATGGTATGGTCCTGTAAAACTTTGCTTACTCATTATTGCTATGTCTTAACCAAGTTAAGGTAAGTTATAGGCTAATGGCTGAACGATGCTACTTAGCTATCATAGCTATACATGAGTTATGGGTGCAAAATTCTGGAAGTAGCAATATAAGGGGTCCAAATAAAGATGTAAGGGTGGCGGGGTTGCCATGTGGGGCCCCACACTACAGGTCCTAGTGAGAATGCTCCACTTGTTCTGTCAAAAGTCACAGCACTACCAAAAAATAAATGGGAGCTGTTGCCTTGTGGTCATGGTTTTAAGTGTTATACCAGATGCTACAGCTTCCGCAGTTCTTTTTCTGTTACTATTATCTTTGCTACAGTGCGCTAGCATCATTCCTCAAGTTGCAAAATAACCATTAAGGAGGCAGAAATGTTTCAACACTGATCCCTACAACCCCATCAGCATCCCTTAAGCACGTTTTTCGAAGAGTACAGTGTGTCCTGCTGAGTGTGCATGTAATTTATGGGCAATTTCATTGTTCAGCTCTTCCGCAGCGCAGTTTTGTTGCTCTGCCACCGGAACAGCTCCCAGTCTAATTAGAAACATTAAGTCAATCAGTCTTCTCTGCTCACGCCATCATGACTGCTTAGACAGCCCAACTGAGAGGCTTGTTTTATGTCACATACAGACGATGGCATTGGCTTTATTGAGCCAAGTAGAGAGAGCCAGACGGATCCACATGGTTTAGAGATCTGTGGGGACTCCTGAAGGAAGTCTCAGAATTCACACAGTAGCAATAAAAGATTCAAACAGTTAGGTTCATAGTGAGGAGTGCATGTAGATTGTCTTACAGCAAGTTGTATGGAATCTAGTGAAATCAGTCTCGCTCCTTATAATTCCTGTGAAATCACTTTGATTAAGCAGCATCCTTTTATAAAAGCTGCAGGTGTGATTCAGGAGCGGTTATGTATGATTTCTGTATTTTGTTTACCTTTGGCTTTGGCTCCACGTCATTAGTAGAACACTATAGGGTCCCAGCAGGCAGACACACACCTCATATCTTCTAGTTTGAATATCCACAGGAACTGACAAACAAAGTGTTTTAAAATAACCTTTAAAAAAGATAATCCCAATAAACCTACTGTGGGTGAAGCCGTGTTTGTTTGCATTGTCATGAGTCACTGGATATTATGAATAAAATGTTATATTGAGATTATGGTGTCAGATGGTTAAAGGTTCGTGGGTATATTCTGTGTGTTGTGAGAAGACAAATCAGCAATAGATTTAATGAATGGGTCGTATTAAAGCTGATTATTGTGTCCGTGTTTGAAAATGAACATTCTAACCCAGTGTTCAAATCCCAGCCATGGCAAATCCCACTGCTGGGACTGTGTTTGTGAAAGGGTTGAACAAGCTTCTCTGTGGTTATGACGTTACAAATGGATTAATCTTAAAGAACCTAATAAAGATACTGTCTTCTAAACAATAAAAACTGCTAAGTATTGGAAAATATTACAAACTTCTGTAACCTAAGATAAGCTCCATTAGTTTGCACTGAAGTCCCTGTAGTTACTGAATAATAAGCCTTAGTATGTATTCAGCCTGGAATGTTAATTAAATGTAAAGACTATATTCACATGAATGCTCTTCTCAGTATGCATGTGCAAAGTACAATGTACCTTTGACATGCGGAATGCCTTTGGCATAACTGCAGGTGGTGATTTCTCCGAATTTTCATTGCGTAAACCCAGATCAGTAAACTGATCAATGTGTCACAGAAAACAGCTATTTCTACCTTTTAAGGTGCTCTTCATCTTCAAAAATGTGATGTCTCTTTGCTGTTGTTGCATTTATTTGATATATAAAGAACTTGATCTAGCAAAGCTGTAAATTCATCCGTTTTTATTCTATTCTTAAAACATACTGAAAGTTTCACCGTAGCTGATTGTAGCAGAAAAATGTCAAAATGACCTGAGTACGGTCAGTTGAACAGCGCTGACTTAAGATTATAGGCCTTGCCAGGTATTTCCAATAGATGTCAGGGTGCTTTGAGAGAGCAAGGGGAATTTAGAAGCAAGAAGCTACTGCTACCATTGCACCATACTTTGCAATTTTGTCACAATGTGCATGCAGTCAGCTCAACCACAAGCTAAGATCCTTTTTTGCAGTGCTCTCTGTAAATGTGTAGACGTCTCTGTCTGTGCTGGTGGTACAGTAGTGCCTTGGGCTTCTCTGCAGCAACAATGGGGAATACAGCTGTCTGTAAAATCTCCCTGAATTCCAAATGGCTTCAATTCCTCAAACTTCTCATTACATTACACAGTTGTTTTAATGGAAGCCTGAGGCTTTCCTTGCATTTAAAATGCCTCTTCCACATTTTTATGGTGGCTGCGTGTGGGAGAGGATTTGTAATGACTTAATTTATTTTGCATTACACTCTCGCTCCATGAGTGAATGATATAATTGCTCTTAACTGCTTTACATGCCTGGCAATATATAAATGAGGTTTTCTTTTGAAGATTGACACCAGGACCTCTACACTTTGGAACAACTCTGCATATACTGAGTTAATGTATAACAGCTGTCTTCATGGTTAGCATTCTGATAAGAGGGAGGAGACACTCAAATCCAAGTCAAATAAAGGTTCCCACATGGTTCTTAACTTTGATGTATGGTTCTGTGAAAAACATCTAATTAGTATAGAGCCTTTACATTATGTGGAGGTTCTTAGAACATAATTGTCCATTTAAGGTGGAGTAATGTTTCAGCAAAAAAATCAAATATCCACACTTTTCCACAAATGTAGTAAATCAACCAAGACATGTTTGGTGTCCAAATGTGGCTATGTTATTTTAGCACTGGAGCTATGAGGCTAACAAATACTAGAAGTCAATAGTCACCCAAATTTTTCATAAATACGTCGCCAAAACTTCCTCTGTTCTGACTGCATTCAGATGTTTATTAAGGTTGCACAGACTTGTTTAATAGGGGTGAGGACACAGTATGAACTAAATAAATGGACAAAACACCTCTGTTGTTTGAAGTGACTGCCTGCAGGTTTAGCTGCACGGTGAAGTTTTGTTCATTTTTATAGTTCATTTTTATAGTATGACAGTAAGTCACACTGTATCCTAAACTACACTGAAATGTCTGTGTGACCTTAATGAAGGGCTGGAGGTGGTTTGAGTGGGTCGAGAGAAGTGTTGGGGATATATTTACAGAAAAGATTTTGGTGACTATTGATTTCAAGTGTTAGCATTGTTAGTCTAGTAGCTCCAGCACTGAAGTAAAAGAGCAAAATTTGGATATCAACTACATTTGGGTTAAGTGGAAAATTCTATAATCACTCCAAAACTATTCCTTTAACTTTTGAAGTAAAAAGATGTTCATTCACAATCATTTTTTAAATATATTACAAATGTAAAATGTGTCATGTCTCTCTGTGTTCTGTCTGTGCAGACCAATGACGCTTCAGGAAATACCTGGAACTGGCTGTACTTCATCCCCCTCATCATCATCGGCTCCTTCTTTATGCTCAACCTGGTCCTGGGTGTCTTATCAGGGTGAGTCGGTCTTCAAACAGCCAGACTTTTCAACACTCTTGCTTTTCTCTCTCTTTCTCTTTATTCATTGGTCCTTATCTTCTCTTGAGAGCCATTTGTTGGAGGTTATAGAGCCACAGGGATGCTGTATCTTCATGTGTCTAGGCTTGAGGCACTACATGGCTCAGCTAACAGACCACCCATTTCCTTTAGCAGGAAAAGCATGATGACTGACTGCCTCTCTAATGCTCACATACATGCATTCATACATACATGGGAGGGAATGTGGGGGAGTGAAAAGCTTAGTGAAGTGGCTGTAGTCTTTAAGCACTGCTTGCTTGAACAAGAGATGTTCCCTAAGGACGTACCTCTTTCCAGAAATATTACCATAATGAAATGGCTGTGCTGGTATAGAGATAGTGTTTTCCATCTCAGCAGAATGCCAGCCTCTATTCATTTACATTACCTCCCTGCGATGGCTGTTATAGAGGCAAGCTGGTAGTTTATATCATTATGAGCAGGGGTGGAAAATACTTAAGTAATGGTATTTCAAAGTATTCATTTGGAAAATGTATTTTTTTGCACAAGTATTACTGAAAATAAATACTTTTATAAGTTTCTAAGCAAAACTTTATACTTTCAAAGTACTCATTAAAAAACTTGGCATCTCATTCTAAATCCATAGACATTAATATGGTATTGGCCCCCCCTTTGCAGCTGTAACAGATTCCACTCTCCTGGAAAGCTTTCTACAAGACTTTGCAGTGTGTCTGTGGGAATTTTGCCCAATCATCCAGAAGAGCATTTGTGAGGTCAGACGCTGATGTTGGACGAGAGGGCCTGGCTTGCAATCTCCATTCTAGCTGATCCCAAAGGTGTTTGATGGGGTTGAGGTCAGGGCTCTGTCTGGGCCAGTCAAGTTCTTCCATACCAAACTCACCCAGCCATGTCTTCATGGACCTTGCTTTGTGCACTGGGGCTCAGTCATGCTGGAACAGAAAAGGGCCTTCCTCAAACTGTTTCTACAAAGTTAGAAGCATTCAGTTGTCTATATTGTCTTGGTTTGCTGAAGCATTAAGATTTCCTTTCACTGGAACTAAGGGGTCTAGGCCAACCCCTGAAAAACAACCCCATAGCATCATCCCTCCTCCCCCAAACTTTACAGTTGGCACAGTGCAGTCAGGGAGGTAATGTTCCTCTGACATTCACCAAATCCCGACTCATCCATCAGACTGCCAGATAGAGAAGCGTGATACGTCACTCCACAGAATACATTTCGAGTCCAGGGCAGTGTGCTTGGCTTTGTGCTTGGTGATATAAGGCTTATATGCAGCTGCTCAGCCATGGAAATCCATGCCATGAAGTTTCCAGCGCACAGTTTTTGTGCTGATGTTAATTTCAGAGGAGGTTTGGAACTCTACAGTTTTTGAGTCAGCAGAGTGTTGGTGACTTTTATTCACTATGCACCTCAGCGCTCGGTGACCTGCTCTGTAACTTTACGTGGTCTCCCACTTTGTGGCTGGGTTGCTGTGGTCACTAAACGCTTCCACTTTATAATAATATCACTCACAGTTGATCGTGGAATGTCTAGGAGGTAAATAAATTTCAAGAACCAACTTGTTGCAACAATGGCATCCTAACAGTACCTCGCTCAAATTCAGTGAGCTCCTTTGAATGACCTATTCTTTCACAAGTGTTTGTAAAGGCAGAATGCTTGGCTAGGGGCTTGATTTTATACACCTGTGGTAATGGGAAACTCCTGATTTCAGTGATTAAGAGGTGTGTCTCAATACTTTTGCCCTTATAATGTATATCAATCAAAATAATTACTTATTTCCTCATTATTTATATGTTGAAATAAAGGTTTATTTCTTATATAGTCTGAGTAATGCAGAACGTGATCAGCTCATGCCCAGCATTAAAGTTATTTTAATGTACAACAAAAAACCCAAATGTCTCCACAGTTAATTTAATTTTTTTTACAATATTTAATATTTACTTTTATATACTTGGGTTTGTTTAAATGTCAATACGTTCGCTTAAGTGGATTTTTTGCTCTGTACTTTGACTTTTAAATGAGTAAGATTTTGACAAACTTCCAATATTTTAACTTAAATACAGTTTTTCTGTATTTTTTCCACCCCATTACTGCTTTTTTCTGTTTTCTTTATCTTTTTTCTTTTGCACACAGGTGAATAGTTGTGGGCACACCTACATAAACAAAAACATACATTAAGTCTTTAACATTCATTTAATGCCAATTTAAAAGTGTCTTAGTTTAGTTCGTTCATCAGAAAAAGATAATACAGATAAGATTATAAAATCTTTGAATGTGTTACATTAATTCTTGCTTTCCAAAGCTTTATTCTTTCTTTCAAGAATTGTTAGTTATGGAATGCACTGGTCATTTCCCAGAACACTACACAATAAGCTGCAAAACCAGCCTGTTTTGAACACATCATGGTTGTGATGTCACAACCACAAACAAGCTTGATGCATATAACTATGCATCAAGCCTACAACAATTTAGCCACCTGCATGGGCTCTTTAAAAGTCTTCACACCTACAGTATTCAGATCATTGCTGCATAGCGTTTTTCAGGTCAACACAGTTCATAGCTTGTAAATTGGTGGGAATATGATCTTCATTTCCTTCATTGATTTAGCTTCTTTGTTCAGTTTTTCCCAAAGATGCCCCTTTTCCATTTTCAGAAGTGATGTGCCTCTGCTTGAAATCCATTTTGGGAATTTTCTTTCCACTCACTGAAAAATAAATTCAACAAAATAGTTGTCATTAAAAATGTCTGTATGTACGTATTTACATGTGATAATATGTATTATACAGATCAGTCGACTGAAATGGTTTACAGTCAGAGTTGAAAACACATTTCAGACTTTTAATTGACTTGGACTTTTTCCATTTTGCATTGAGTGACCTTTAACTTGAATTTTGTTTATTTTATTAAAACAAATGACTATACATACAATTTTATCACCACTAAAATAATCATAACAATACTCAAACTTTACCAAATGTTTTGCTAGTGAGAATTTTCACTTATTTTGGGTATAAGTCAAAAATGTGAGCCAGTACATGACAATCAGCTTTGAACAGCTGCACCCACATAAAATCATAATTTTTCATTAAAACACAAAAAGGTTTACTTAATTAAGAAAAATGTGTTTCAGTGTTGACAATTCTTAATGTTACACATTGATTTTTTTCAGACTTTGGGACACATTTACATTTCAATTTACATTCCAGTTTCAAAGCACTGGAATCTAAGTGCTCACCATGTGGCCATGAGGGACTAAAACTCTGTTTTAGTAGTTACATGAAGACATGGATAAGATAAGTCTGTCAAATTCACTTTATAAGTAATCAAAAAGATGTTTTAAAAACAACAAATTAAATATTACTTTAACAAATTGAACTTTAGGGGTTACGGCTTGAGACAGATACCTCCCAACGTAAAGTACCCTATAAATGATCATCCTGTATATATTTAGCTTATTACTATGTCAATTCATGCCTTGGGCTTTAATAGATCATAACATAATCCTTGTAAATAGACAAAGTCTGTGTACTACTGTGGTTCCACAGTTTGAACTGATTCAGTAACTCGTGTCTCCTGCATAATTTACAAAGAGAGAAACTTACTGGAGGGAATGTAGGCAATATCCAAACTTCCTATTCGTCTTCGAGATGGTGATGTAGAATATGTATGATCTTCTCTTTCATTCAGCTCCGTATCAGTCATTTTTCCAAGGGACCAATCCTGGGGCATTCTTGTCTCCCTCTCTTCTGGACTGAAGGGCTTCCTTATGTTACTGGCTGCCATGTTGTTTATCTCCAACAAAAGTCTCATCTGAGGTCCAGCTCTCCATTTGTGCTTGTCCAAAATTTTTCTCACACTTCATGACTTACAGTATGCTTACAAATGCTGTCTTCCGATAAATGTTTTCATGATGGTTTGGCTGGCTGATTACTAGAGGAGTACATGGGGTTTCCCAGAGAATCACTGAGCAAGTGAAATGTGGAAGTGAAACCTGGACACTGATGTTTTTGTCCCTTAGTGTTTGTCCTTTTGCTACAGTGACATTCTGGTTGTAAATCAACAGATCGGCAGTGTTGGGTTTTTGCTGGGGCGGATGGTGATCACATGGCGATGTTAAAGACGGCAACATTTCCAATAATAAAATGTTTACTGCAGTAACAGCCTACACTATTCTGGGAAGGCTTCATGCTAGATGCTCTGATGATTTGATTGCATTCAGCCACAAGAGCATTAGTGAGGTCAGATACTGACGTTGAATAATTAGTTCTGGATCACAAACGCCACTCCAACGCATCCCAGAGGAATTGGATAGTACTCCATCACACCAGATGCATTTCCACTGCTCAACAGCTCAAAGCTGAGGGGCATAAATCCAGCTCACTGACACTTGCTCTGGGCACTGTGACCTTTGACTCATGTTTGGCTGTTCCAGAGTGTCTCATTCCATTGGCATTGCTTTTAAAGGAGCTGTGAATAAACAGTTGAACACCTGTGTAAGCAGTGGGTGCACCTTGAAGTAACTGAATTCACTAATTAGAAGGGTTTGCTGTCATTTTCTGAGTACTTATTAATATGTACATTTGGTATTGTGATAACTATTCATTATAAAATAATTCAGTTATTTAGTTATAAATTAACTATCCATTTCAGGCATTGGGTCTTCACCTGAAAATTGAATTGGACGAATTAGAAACATTGATGCTGCATTTATATTACAGTGTTATTACAGTGGAGATAAGCGATTTTCATTTTGCCTCCTGCTGATTTCTATAGAGACAGACGGCAGCTGTGCATGGAGATTATGAAAGCCGGAGCAGAGAGAAGCAGGCAATGAAATGATGAAAGGCTAAGATTTTCCCAACTTTATGCAAATTAGATGCAAGTTTCATTGGGCATTGGCCAATTAGATTGTTCAAATGAGGTGTTTTTCACCATGAGTCAGGCCAATATTCGAACTACGCACTAATATCAGCATTGTGAGCATAGAGCAGGAAAAGCTCACCAATATTTCAGCAGTGAAATACGGCAGCAGTGCATACTAAGGGTCATTATGCAGGGACATCTGTGCAAACTGGTTGAACTATTCGTAGATTATAGAAGTGTGTAATAAAACTTTTGGGCCCACCAGTGGACCCTGGCTATTTAAGGAGTTAGTCAAAAGTTGAAACCACTGCGAATACAGGTGACGTCAACTCCCTGTTCGTTGGAATGTAGAGTCTCCTACATATAGATTCACCCCAAACACCCAACATCTTTTCGGAAAGATCATCTCTCTCATTCCTTTCTGTCTTCAGATGGTTTAATCCTTTCTCCTCTGGATTAAAGTGTTTTTAACTGCCACCTCTTTTATCATCTCCAGCAAATGTTTTGACCTGAGATTCATCTGTCCAGAATGTGGTACCTGCTGTCACACTTCATCCCACACTTGGGAGCTTCTTCTTCATACTACGTGCATTCTTTGATTGGCTTCTCTTTTCGTTTTCTTGCCGAAACAGCATGAAAGTGCATCTCCATACTCTTTGCAAAAGTTTCTTGAGAGCCTCCAGAGTTTGTCGATCTTTCTCTGTAAAAGTCTGACTTGCTGGTGGCATCATGAGCAGAGTATGTGTGCCTGCTGGGCAAACTGACATACTGTGAAACACTTGTTTTGCATTTTCTGAAGATGACAGTGACCGGCCTGGTGTGTCTACAGCTGAGACATGACACACAGCAACTTTCCCTCAATGCATCTCTGATGTTGGTTGGTATCTGGGCTCAAAATTCCTGGAGTTTATCAGCATAACTATACATGGATATCCTGGGCTGCTCTTCCTCGCTCTCTTCCCGGAAGTGCACCACCCAGCTCTGACAGTAGTGCACCTCGCTTGGTACTTGGTCAGAGAGAAGTAGTTTATTATTCACACTAATTAAGTGTATTTTATTTACATGGTGATTTCAAGTGGACAGACTGTTTGCAATTAGTTTCAGCATACATTTGTAAAGATTATTAATGTGGGATGAAATTAGCATTTAAAATCTGTGTGCTTACCCTTGAACACTTCTGTAGGACTTTGTCTTCTTACTTTCATCCTGTTTCTTTTGGCTGTTTTGAAACATTAAGTCCAACAATCATAATATAAGAAGTCCTGTGTGTTTTGTAAATACTACCTGTTTCCAGACTCCAGTTCATCTATCATATTCATAAGCTCTGTGCTCTGTGATCACTCTGGTTTTTGCAAGTAAGAACATGCTATCTTCGTCCACATTCTTCCATTATCCATGGCATTTCCTCAAATTCTGTCTATTTAGTCATGGCATTCTCCGTTAGCAGTCTGCGTGCATGAAATTAAAGCCATACCCGCTACTTTGCAACCCAGCCTGAACAGGCCTGAGTCTGATTTCTTAGATCGCAATAAGGTCTAGAAATCAGATAAAGAGAGCTGGATTTTAGCTCAGCAATCAGATTTCTCAGTGCATGTAAACTCTTACTCGGATTTCTTTCGATTTTCTCAGTCAGCGCATATGCAAAAGCAGACGGTGGTATTGGAAATAAGGGAGCAGCATTGCGCTGAAACCAGCTACAGACTTGATGAAATGAAGGATTTAAATATTCTTCATCTTCTAGATGATGTATGTTTATATTTTCAGGTAAAGTGACGCAATGTTTTTTTAAAAAAAGCAGCGGCATGAAGTTTGAGTTTTACATTTTGTTTACGTCAAGTCTTCTTCTGTGAGTTTATTGGCTGGTTGAAAAGCAGAAATCTGATTACTGCTTGACTCTTGTAGACCCGGAGTTTCACATTATCTCAAGTGAATGTAAACGCGTTGATCAGATTACTGACACAATCTAATTTTCTGCAGTTATCAGATTATTAATTGCGTGTAAACACACTCACTGACTTACCTGGAGAGAGGAGTTACTCTGACTCTGACACCGACATTTGCTTCTGGTTAGTAGCTTCTGTGTTTGCTTAAGCGACGACATGCCTGTCTTTCCTGCTTTCATGGCTCATGAGACAGTCGCAGCTCTACACATTATGAGCAGTTCGCTTTTCACCTGATCATAATGTTTTCACAATGAAGAGAGAGAAAGTGCATAAAAGAGAATCTGTGTGTGCAGAATTTCAGTAGGCATATTCCTTCAACTATAAACAAATCTGTCTACATAATAAAATCACTCATTAGAACACAAACACGAGCCCGACTTGAACCTGTTTTGTGTGAAAAATTGGACCGAAGCATTTTTTTAGGCCGCGGAGGTAGCAGATTTTATTGGATGTGTTGACAATGGGAACAGTCAAAAGAATTGCTTGCAGACATGGAGAGCAAAAGCCATGCTGTTTTCGACATCTACATTTTCTATGCTTGAGGTTTTCTTTTATCGTACCAGCCTGAAATGTAGACCACTGTTAGTTGCCTGCCATTTATTTCATTACATCTGACCATGTATCGCACTGTTGTTCTGGCTTCATTAATGTCAACTGCATTCATGGCAAAAATAATCCTCTGGAGGAAAACGAGAAACAGGGCTTATGTTCATTTGTAAGAACAATTTCTGATTTTAAGAATCAAAAACATATGTTATTCTTGTTATTGCTGTTCTTGTTGTTGTACATCTTCAGTAATTTTAGAAGTTAGCTGAAGGAAGGTTTTTGCTTACTGTGTGTGAATAGAAGTGGTGTGCACTCGTTAAAAAGTGCCTCATTGGTTCTATGACTTTTGGTTCCTTAAAGAACCATGTTTGAAAGAGATTTGTGAAGGACCCCCTATAGGTTTGAAGAACCTTCAGATTATATTAAAGTTCTGTACTAATTTAAGAGCTCTTCATAGAACCTTTGCAGTATGTAGAGATTCTTTAAACTTTAAAAAGGTTCTTCACACTCACACATCTCAAAAATGATTCTTCAATAAATGTTATTAACACAATATAATAACTGAGTTAGAAAGAAAGAACCAGAATAAATCTTGAAAGGAAGCTTTTCCTGGGTCACTGAATGCACTTTTAATTATTGTAACTCCCTTTTAACACGAGTACAGGTTGTTTGATATATTTAGAAGAGTCACAAGTTGATGTCCTTTTTCTTCCTCTTTTTTTCTTCCAGTGAACAAAAAGTGAAACTTTTTGGTTACTGGCTGACAGTTATTCACATGAAATCCATGTGACAGTATTTACTGGTGCTGCCAATGTTGACTGACATTTAGAGTTGGCTCAATCACTTTTTCTTATTTAATGTTAATAAAGCCTTGAATATAAACTGTAACTGACCCGTTATTGAGCTTTTTTATTTTGATTGGAGCACCGTATTACTCCAACTGCCCAAAAAGTCTGCTTAAAATGTCCTTTAAATAATAATAGTTATAGTATAATACTTAGTTACCTGTTTGTTGTTCTTATGTTAACTACTTTGTGTGGTTACTATTATCACCAGCCTTATTTCACTTTACGACAGGTTGCGCTACCAACAATTCTGTGATATTTGTAGCTTATATTTTTGTATTTTTTGTTGTTGTTGTTGTTGTTGTTGTTGTTGTTTATATTTGTATGTTTATTCATTGCATATGTGGCAGAATAAGATTCTTTCTTTATTCTTTCCTGTGACATCCTGATTGTGATCCTCTACTGGTACTACAGTGTTTAATCACAACTTCACACCACACATTACATTATTGATATTCATATATTTTTAAAGATTTGAACATGAGATTTTAAGGAAAATAAAACATTAAACAGGTGCTCACATTTTGGAATAAATAAGCTAAATTTGTGCTTGAAAACAGTATTGATTTGCTTCTTCAGACAGATACTGATGTACAGTCTTAGCATAATTTTACTGGATTATAGGAGACTTGATTATAAGATTAACTAATGTACAATGAGATTAACAACATTAATGTGTGTGACAGTTCACTCCAAGCCTGGAAAAAAGCTTCATCATTGTGTTTCCGTTTAGAGTGGAACAGTCCAAACCAGCGTAAAGCACAGATGGTTTTAGCTAAGGTTGGACTTTATTCATTACTGACCAGCGTTTTCACGCTCTGTACCCTGTTCCCAGACGTTGTGAGAATTCCCCTGTAGGGACACTGCGAGGGAGTTGCTGATTGCCACAAGCCTTTTGCTCACTTTTCTCTGGCCCTGCTGCTCTCTTGCTTTGATTAGAATGGCTGCATAGGACTCCTTTCCCTTTTCTTCGGTTTCTAAATCTTGATTTTTTGCTTTTGGCTTCTGATTTTTGCTCAGTGGGTCTCGGTGAGAAATAGTTCCATGGGGAATTTTGATTAAAAGGAATATTGCAGTAGTTTTTCAAAGAACTGTGAAGATGAAGTGAATATAAAGGTGACAAGGCTATGTTTGATCCCAAAGAGTGGATTTAGATGGAGAATTAGAGGATAGTTGTAGGAAGTTCTCTGAAACCTTCCATTTTTCACTTCTTTGAGCCACTTTAGCTTCAGCAGTGTTGCTGGGCCACACTATCAATGCCTCTCATTTAAATAGGACACAATGTCTTTCAGAAACCAAGACATGACCAAAAGTAAACAAATAATAGTAATCCGTTTTTTGTTTAGAGAGGAGAGAGACGGGTTCTGTTTGCTGTTTTTGCGTACATGGTGTCTTGGGGTTTATGTGCTCTGGGCAGAGCTCTCTCAGTTAAAAGAAGTCCAAAAAGTCAAAGTACAGACTACAAAACGGTTGACGGCCTTATTATTTTACAAGTGGTCATAATGGCATACCTGTCTGAGTTTCTTTGAATTTTTTATTCAAAAATGTTCCTCCCTCCCACATCACCCCCTGCTGCTGCCTCACCCTTACACAAAATATGGAGTGATGTGCTGGTATGATCCACAGCCGACATATGTCACCTCTGCAAATGTAACCTTTGCTCTCACAGCAGCCCTCATACTTGCCCCTGAACTTTATTCACATTCCTTTTGATTTCTTGACACTCCTTTACTTGCCCTCTGTGTCAAAGTACGCTCCAGCTTTTAAAGAGGCTTTTATACTGTTGCCCTGTCCAGTGTAGCAGCAGAGCTGCCGGGGGTCTCCATGGCCCTGTTTGAAGTGAAAGGCCACTCCAGACTAGCAGAGGGAGGCTAGACACCCAGAGAGATGAGAGAGGAGGGCAGTAGTGGCAAAACATCACAGTGTCTACTCAGGGCTCTGCGGTGTGATGGAGAACACTGCTTAGCCATTAAAGCTCCTGTTTATCAAACACTTACTTGAACGTCATTGTCACCTGCTAGAGAGTGCCTATCTCTAGATTCAGAAACTGGGCGCTGTTTACTCTTTCTCTGCGTTATGTAAGGCAGGATTGTCTGAAATGGAACACTGCTCTTTTGCACTAAATGGGAATGGACATCATTGAGTTGTGCCTAAATAGTCTTCATACAGTCAACTGCCCATTTAAAGAAAGATGTTTCCAAATGGTGCTGTGTGGTTAACTGACAAGTTCCAAAACCTGTTTTTTAATGTACATTTGTTCCCAGAAAATCACTGTGTCATTTGAATTACAGTGTAACTAGTGGAAATAGTTACATTCAAGCTACCTTGCACATTAAATGGAGTAAAGCAGCTAGCTTTGTCAGGTATGTAGTACCATGGCTTTGGCATTAATAGCAGAGCCGGTTTATGAGGAGCCTGGCCTCTTCCTATTTCCCCCCCATTATATCAAAAACATGACGGCAAAATGCCAGAGGGCACCTGTGAGCGAGTCCTCAATGAATGGGGGTGAAAGGAGCTAAACGGAACGTTAAAATATAGTTTCTAATCACGTGCCCAGAACTTTCATTTAATTTTAAGAAGTAGAAGGATGTATTTCACTAAAAAAGCAAAGAAAACATATATATTACTGAGTGCTGATTGGTTGGCTGTTCGCGCTCACTGACCTGGATAAAGTTTGCCAGTTTAGTTCCAGGACCAGGATTGGGCACACCTGTTTTATATCATCTGGGTATTAAGGCCCAATCTCATTTCTTATTTTTATTTTGAAATCTTCCCCTATGAAATGTGACCCTCAAATAAAAAATAACATTACTTCATTAACAGGCTACTAGCGCTGCTCTGCAGGTGACCCTGCCAGTCTGCAGTGATAGTAGAGGAGGGTAAAGTTCAGCAACCTCACTGCTGGTCTTCAGTTAAATTTAGGGCATCATATGCCTTCAAGGAGGGAAGGGTGCGACATTTACTTTATTGTTGCCCACCCCTAATTCTTTAGTGATATGAAGCTGAAGTCAGCTATTCACCAGCTTCTTGTTAATTTTTTCTCATTCTACCTTAAATTCCACCATTTAAGTTGGAATGGGAAATTTAGCTAGCTAGCTCCCAAGACATCAGGATAATACTAGCAATTTTTAATACTTGTTATGAAGAAAAGGACCATAATACATTGAAATGACTTTAAACTAAGATATCATCTTGCCGTTTTTTTCATTTTTTCTCATGACACTACATTTCGCCCTACCCCTCTATCTTAACCAATATCAGGACACCCTACCCCCAGGCGTGAACACGCAAAACAGAGGGGTAAGGGCTGAGTGCTAGGTGCAAAGGGGTGAAATGGGATTGGGCCTAACAGTTAACCACATCCTGTTTTATTTCCCTATATGAATACTCTGCTTGTACTAAAAGTTGTAAGTCTGTGATTTTTTGTCTTTGTTTATGCTAGCCTGATGTTCATTACCTTTTGTGTGTCTGTGTGTATGTGTGCGCTCACAGAGAGTTTGCCAAAGAGAGAGAGCGTGTGGAGAAGAGACAGGAGTTCTTGAAGCTACGGAGGCAGCAGCAGATTGAGAGAGAGCTCACCGGTTACCTGGAGTGGATCTGTAAAGCAGGTAAGACAGTCCAGTTCTCATACTCACTCATTTGACCTCTTCCATAGTTTCTGTAGGAGAGTCTGACTAATGTATCAGTTAGCCCATAACCATATTGAAGTCCAATGGATTTATTAGTATCAGTGAAAATCTCTTGTGTATCCACAATATACCTAAACCCCATCATGCCTTGCATGAAATACATGCAAAACATCTGCCAATCCTTAAACAGATGGACTAAATTCTAGGCTTGCTAGCAACAAAAATCTTGAAGCATACCAGTATCTTCATAGCAGTAGGATCAGGCAGGGTCAAGTGGACACTGTCGACAAATATGTGTACTTAAAAGCAGACATTGAGCCTGGCCAGAGTCCTCTCCATATGAATAGATAAATACTCTTAATGGGCGTTTGTATACTCGCGAAGCAACAAACTGTCCTGTGATCTGAGAAAACTACTGCTTTCACTACAGTTTTCGCAGCTGGCAGTTGATGGAAGAAGAACCACTAGGGAGAACTCTCCAGCCATTGATTCAGCTTTGCTCGGCTGTGGTGACATTTAGCCCAAAATCAACCACTTAACAAGCTAGCGTTGCTAACCTGGCTTCACGGACGTTCCACACATATATTGAAATACAGAGGTCAGAGGTAGCACCAAAATTTAATGGCTTGTTTATAAACGCTATTTGTCAATCATAGGAGGATGTTCTGAGCCATCTCCCTGGACTCCTATAGGTGTAGTGTGGTGTTCCTTCCCGAGCGGGGAATCAAACCCTAGTCTGCCGTGTGGAGGACTTATTGTGATATTATATGGTTGACCTGTGGCCTGTTCTGCTGTTTCAGAGGAGGTGCTGCTGGCTGAGGAGGATCAGAACGCAGAGGAGAAATCTCCACTGGATGGTGCGTGGTACAAGAGGAAACAGAACAACCCAGGTGAAAAGAGTTAGGACACTTAGGGCTGGTTTACCATACTAGCCTATAGTAAACCAGCCCAGTGTACAGAGGTACGACCTCTCACTCCATAAACCTTCATTCATAAACATGATTTTGCTCTGCATGGGAGCACAAATCGATCAGTGGCATTTGTTTTTAGATCAAACGTGGATGTGGTTTGATCTTTTCACCTGGGAACAATGCGCCTAGTATGAAATGAATGGAGCTTAGAGACTGTATGTGTGAAGTGCTGAGTGCTGAGTGGGGCCTGAGTGCTGCAAATTTCCACCAACTTCTGCATTTATCCATTTTATAAAGATCAGGGGTGTCTCTCTCCATTTATTTAGCTACTGTGCTGCTCCTGCCCTCTGTCTCCTTTCCTTTTAACCCACATTTCTAGCTGTTAAGGTAGTCTTTGAACTTGCTGTGCTTGTAGAGCTCCGTTCCCTCTCTCAACCAGGACATCCACAGTGGTCTTCTTTAACTCTATATGCTTTGCTCTTTCTCTTTTCTCTCTCTCTCTGTTTCTCTCTTTCTTCCCTCTCTCTCCCTCTCTTTGCCTCTTTTCCTCTCTTGCTCTGCCTGTCTTTCTTTCTTTCTTTTTATCCCTCTCATTCTGTCTCTCTCCCCCCTCACTCACTCTCTCTCTTTTGCTCTTTCTCTCTCTCCCCTCTACTTCTGTCTATCTTGCTTTCTTTCTTTTTCCTTCTCTTTGCCTCCCTCCCTCTCTTTCTATGCCTTCTTTCTTTCTTTCTCTTTCTTTCTTTCTTTTTCTTTTTGTCCCTCTTTTTACCTCTCTCATTCTGTCTCTTTCTCTCTCCCCTTCTATCCCTCTCTCGCTCTTTCACTCTTTCTCTCTCCCCTCTGTCTTGCTTTCTTTCTTTTCTCTCTCTCTCTCTCTTTCTCTCTGATTATATCTTTTGCTCTCTCTCTCCCTCTTTATTTATCTCCCCCTCCCTCTCTCTCCCCTACCTCTTACCCCATCTCTCTCTTGTTCTCTCTCTCCCTCTATCTTTCTTTCTTTCTTTCTCTCCACTCCCTCTCTCTTCACTCTCTCCCCCTTTCTCCCCTTCTACCTCTATCTCTCTCTTTCTCTCTCCCCTCTGCGTCTTTCTCCCTCCCTCTCTCTCTTTGTCCCTACCTCTTTCCCCCTCTCTCTCTTTTTCCCTCTCCCTCTCCGTCTCCCTCTACCTCTCCCTCTCTTTGTCTCTCTCCCTCCTCTGCCCCCCACTCTCTTTATAACTGTGTTCTGCTCTCTCTTCAGCACATTCATTGACATGTGCTTAACTTCCTGCTCCCAGTAGTTCTGCCTTATCAAGGCCCATAATCTCTGTCAATTACGCCTGGCGTGGATGCCAGAAGTAATTATAAGGATTAAGACAACAGGGTTAATTGGATTAGCATCGCACGCACACACACTCTCTCTCTCACACACACACACACACACACACTCACACACACCATGGAGAACAGCGCAGTGTGAGATGCCTCCCAGCTAGACTGCTACAACATACCAGTACAGGGAGGTGCTTAAGGAGCTGAAATGAAAGAGATCTATAAATATAGACGCTCTGTAGATTTTTTCTTTATCCTACAGCCCTACAGTGAGACATGTAGCCACGAGCAGCAGGAATTGCTAATGGTCTTAGCCAGTTCCTTCAATGCACCGTAGACCTTCAGAGACTGCTGCCAGACATGAAAACGGATAATGAAAAACGTGATTGACAACCACTCCTCAAAGACTGTAATTAGCCATGTTGAACGGGTAGGAAGAGAGAGAACAGGAGAGAGAGAGAGAGAGTAAAATGCAAGGCTCGGATTGGTGCTCAGTCATGCATGTGTGTAGTTACTCAGCATCTCCTGAGTGCTAATGGCTGATGACTCACAGTGAGGTATGGCTTGCTGTGTGCACACATCTATCTATCTCAGTTGCTCGGAACTCGTGCTGCTTATGTAATAAGCGGGCTATGAGCAATTAGCTGTTTTGTTAAAAAAAAAAAAGATGGCATGGAAAACAAATAGCCTCTTGAATTCATTGCTGAAGCCATCAAGTGCATGATTTAAGCCAATGAATTGGTTTCATGAACCTTTGGATGCACTGGTTATGCATGCTTTTAACATAAAACAGCATTTATCTTGGCAGTGATGTTTATCTCAGTGGTAAGTGGGTTTTTGCCAGTAAAACACTACATAACGTTAATATAAATACAAATAAAAATTAATAAGAATGGTAAAAAGTCACAAGAATTTGTTGTTTTCAAAAAAGTTCATAATTTGTGAGCTAGTTAAAAGGGCACTAGTTAGGTTCTTGATTTCTTATCTACACCCCCAGCCATTGCATGGATTTGTTCAATTCCATCAGCAGCCCACCTGATTTCGTTTAATGAAACATTGATTGAGCTAAGCCAAGTATTGGATGATAACTACAAAAAATACATGGCTTTTTTGAGGAGAGGTTTTGAAATGGTTAAATGAACACAGTGATTTATGTAAAATCACTACTTATTGTGTTAATATTAGTTGCGTTTATTCTAATATTATTGTTCTTTCTGAGTAAATAACCACTTCATGCCCTATAAAAAAGCTTTGCTCATATAATTTTCTCAGGTGCCTAAAACTTTCGAAACAGCACTGTATAGTGTCACTTTCAGGACGAAAGCTTGTATCTCCAAAATGGTAACTGTAACGAGACAAAACTGGCCAGACACTTGCAGGTTAAGTCAGGAATTAGGCTTTACTGTTTTGGATATGATCAATACTCATGGTCATGAAACAGGCAAAGGTCAAATCCAGAACCATCCAGAAATAAAAAGGGACAAACATAACAATAACAAGAAAGGCAAACCAGGTCCAAAAAGGGCCAGGAAAAAAGGCAGAGTCGTTGATGCAAAATAGAGTCCGATACGCAGGTAAACAATAATCAGAGGAAAAAACACTCAGTAGCTCTAAGAAAGAAGCAACAAGCTAAACTAAAGCCCAGGCTTATATACTAACTATACCAAACAATGATTACAAGGAACAGGTGAGGCATATCAGTCATTTATCACAAAATTGAACATATTGTAAAGTGCAGCTGGCATTTTCATATTTTGTAAAAAAAAAAAAAATTAAAACAAAAATGGAGATACAAAGTTTATTTAAGTTTAGTTTTGAGCAGTATACATATAACAAAACGCACGCACGCACGCACGCACGCACGCATGCACGCATGCGCACACACACACACTTTAAAGAAGTGGTTGAGCCAAAAATTAGATTTACAAAATTGTCTCTTTACCCCACATGTTGTGGATCAGTCAGATGAGCGTCTGACGTTTGCTTCTTTAGTTTTGCACTGGCGAACATAAGCAAGTCTATTGGAGATGACTTAAGAACTCAAGATGGTTTAAGACAAGTGTGCAAACTGCATCCCGTGCTCTAAAAGAAGCAGGATCTGTTTTTGGGCTGGGTTAATGCATTTGACTGACAAACTAGACAGTGATTTGAGAGAACACAAAAGACCCAGACCGTTGATGAACATTTAAAACTGACATGTCCAGTATAATAATAAACAAAAAGCTCTTTTTCACACTCGGATTGTGTTACTCAGTGTGTTGTACAACTCCGGGAGTTCAAAAACAGCCAAAACTAGCTTTTTCTCCCATGTTGAATGAATGACTAGAGAGAAGGCATTCTCGATATTGATTGATCAGCTGTAGATGACGTATGGCTCTTTTATGGGTGCTCAGCACAAAAGTTGACAGTTTTTAAACTTAAACCCATTTAAAAATGCAAAACATGCTGCACGGGCTAGAGAATTGCTTTTCAGTCACCGTACATGTTTGCTCTGTAGACAACAATGAAGAGATGCTCTTGTGAGAGTTTAAAGGCATGAAGTGCATTATGCTCATTGGTGGAGCATTACATGTTAGCTTTATTAGCCTCTTATCTCCAGTGCAAAGCTAAGGATGAAACTTTGATTGATCGGGTACATTTGGGGGAAGGGAAAGCTCTGACAGTTTGATTGTTGGCCTTTAAGTTAGACATTTAGCTTCTGCTATCTAACAATATCATTGAGAACGTGAGGAGAAGTCTTCTTTGTCTATTGATGTGTGTGTAGTGCTGAAAAGGGCCAAGGCCAAGAAGGGTAAGAATGACCTCATCAGTGCTGAGGAAGGAGAAGAACGCTTCACAGACATCTCTTCTGTCGGTAAGTCTTGACCTTCGACATCTCTCTACCTTATGCTCCTCATCCACTGTAATCTAATCACCAGACAATACTGACAACTCTGCAGATGTAGTGCATATCAGGCCTGGGATTTCAGAGGGATGGATGACACACAATACTGCATATAGCATATTATCAGAAAGCTCAGCTTCTATACTTTAACATGGAAATTGAAGTTAGTTGATCTCTTACAAGGCTGTAAGGTTATTGAAGTTCAGTCTTAAAGGAATTTTTAGACATTTTAATATATACAGTCATATGCAAAACTTTGTACACCCCTGCTCAAATCATGTTTTGTTGATACCTTAAACAAACTGAAATGTGCCATTTTTCTACAGGTTTTTGTGCACAATTTCTATTTCATTTCTGAATTTAACATATTGGAAAAACAGGCCACATTTTATGTTTAATTTTTTCCCATTATGTTAAATGAAGCAAATAAACAGTAGTTTTTCATCTGTGTAAGTGTGTCCTGTGTAAACAATCAACAAAATGAGTCATTTTACCAGGGGTGCCCAAACTTTTGCATACACACTTAAAAAAACACTTAAAAATAATGGTTCTTTAAGGGTTTTTTAGTAAAGAAAATTGTTCTGTTTAGAATCATGAACAGTCAAAGAGCTCTTTGCATAATGAAAGGGTTCTTTGCATAGTGAAATGGTTATTCAGATTGTTCTATATGGTTCTACATAGAACCTTTTTCTATATAGCACCAAAAAGAGGTATTCTATTGTTACCATGTACTATGTAGAACCCTTGTCAAAAAGGTTCTGTATAAAACCTCCATCAATCTGTAGAATGCTTTCAACCCTTAATCATGCAAAGGGTTCTTTGAGTGTTCATGGTTCCACACAGACATTTTCTTTATTAAAGAACCCTTGAAGAGACATCTTTTTAAGAGTGCAGGAATAAAATCGTCATAGATAATGAATGAATGAATTAATAATTTATTCAGTATTAATGTATGCAGTTATGGAGAACAGACACGTAAAGTATTCCATATTTATAGTCTTCATATTACTAGTCAACGTATCTGCCTCAAGATTTGATGACAGCACTGCAAATGCGAGTCTCTCATTTATATTGATTTATACCTTCATTCTCGATGCTGCTCTGCTTTCTCAGTCATTTTGGAATAATCTACAGCAGTTCATCATTTTCATTCTGAGAAACCAGAATTTCATATTATTTAAAGCCTTTAAAGTTGCAAAGTGTTATAGCTTCATTTTAGAGTCACTTCATATGCATATCTGCGTCAGCACTTATTCTATATTACTGAAAAGATTGCTTTTAAGGTTTTGAGTGGTAGTCTGTCTAAACAGAACGACATTAAATCAGAGAGAACTAAATTGTTGCTCTATTTCAGGAAGACATATTATGGAGTTAATTGTCATAACAGCATTTTCACATCAATTTTTCCAACTCTAATTACAAAATGTAAAAAAGGCCCTGTTTTCCTGGATAGACTTTGCATTTATAAAAACACTGCTGGGTCTCCTGTGCATTTCAGCTGTGAAATGTGTGTCAAGTGTCTCGGATTAGCGCAGATATGCCCATTAGCTCTGGCAAGTGAAGCAGGAGTGGAGATGTGAGTGGGAGTTAGAATGTATTAGTTCTGCCGTGATATAACACTCCAACTTTAAACCATTCACATCACCCTGGAGTGGAGCTCTCTGGCAGACTTAAGAGCCTGATGTAATTATTTCTTTCTCTCTTCTTTAATTTAGCTAGCTTTTGTGTTGGGTCTATGGAGGTACCTGAACTGTCTCAGCACTTACCCTTTGCTATTCCTGACCAGTACTACAGTTCCTAAGCTTGGAGAATGATTGGTGTCAAGCTCCTGAAGCACACAGGGCTAGGCTCCACGGAAAATAACTGCTTAGTCACTGTCTGCAGAAATGTGTAATGCCGTCTTAACTTTACTGATCTGTGAACAATTTTGCAATCTTTTGTTGCTGTCAAACTTGAGAGTTAAAAAATAAGTAGGTCTGCGATCATCCTTTAGTGAGCTCCTTGCAGACGGAAATTCCTGAAGCATTGAGGCACCGAAATGAAAATTCTAGACTGAAACAGAACCAAAATTTACAAAAAGCTGGGCTTTTATGTGAACCAGAACAGTGCCACATTTTTTGTACCAGTGTATAAATTATATTGATTTAGTATGTCTTATTTACAGTCGTATCCTTGGTCAAATTACATCTTTTGTTGATTTTCTAAGTGAAAATAAGTTAACACATCCTCTCCAGGGAACAAACTGCAAATTTTAGTGCACAATTCCACTCCTAACTATTGAGTTCAGGTGTTTCAGCCATATCCATTGCTAATAGGTGTACAAAATCAAGCACATAGCCATGCAATCTTCATTGCAAAGTTTGTATCCTGCTAGATCTGCCCCAGTCATCTGTAAGTGCCATTATTGTGAAATGGAAGCATCCTTGAAGCGATAGACCACTCAGACTCTTTGTGGCAGCATTTTTTTGATCAAGGTCTTTTTCTGTGCCCCTGGGCACAACGTGAGGTCCAGAAAGACATGGTTTGACAAGTTTGGTGTGGAATAAGTCCTGTAACCTGCACAGAGCCCTGACTCAACCCCTAAACACTTATGAATGGATGAATTGGGATGTTGACCAGCCCTCCTCTTCCAACATGAGTGCTTGACCTCACAAATGCTCTTTTGAGTGGCACGGATTCCCATAGACACGCTCCAAAACAATATGGCCAGGCCACCATTGTAAATAAGCTGTTCTTAAAGACTAGCCTGGTTAAATAAAGATTAAATAAAAAAAAATAAATAAAATAAAAATAAATTCTTGTGGAAAGCTGTCCTAAAAGAGTGAAAGCTGCTATATTAGCAAAGAGGGGATTCATATTAATGCCCATGGTTTTAGAATCAGATGTCCAACAAGCTCATATAGGTGTGATGGTCAAGTTTCCACATACTTTTGGCAATGTAGTGTATTTTCTCTTAGGAAATCAATAAAATATGTCTTGATCAGGGGCACCCAAACTATTGTACACAACTGTATTATTTTAAATGAAATTTGAATTAAAAAAACTATAAGGTTGAGGTTTAGGTTTGTTTGAGGTTTAACCAGGATATGATAGTGTTTATTACTGAAAGGTCAGTTACATTACTGCAACTACAGGTCAGGCCCGTGCACATACAGGGGCTCAAGTGGATGTGGATTAAACATGAATTTCACTCAACACCCACTGGGTCAAGGAGGGTGCTGGAGCCTATCCCAGCGTTCATTGGGCGGAAGGCAGGAAACACCCTGTACAGGTCGTCAGTTCATCACAGGGCTAAACTTTCATTTACAGCATATTATAGACCCTATAATTAAGAAATATAGTGTAATTATGTTTTAGAGAAAACCAAAGAGTTGTTTCCCAAAGCAGCCAAAAGTACTTACATTACTGCTAGAGTAGGGGCTTTTATGTCCAGCATACAAAGCTGTAGTGTTACTCACCACAGTCTAGTTACTATGAACCTCAGAGTTGTCTTTTTAGGAGCTCCTGTCATAAATCCCTGTTTTTTACAGTTACAAAAACTTGGTTTGGCAAGTTATTAGCACCCTCTACCACCACTTTATTGTTTGAAATGACCAAATTATACAATATGGCGCTTTAGAGTGCTTGTGCCTTCCTGAAACAGATCTTGAAAAATGGCGAGTTTGAGTTTTTCCTAAAAAAAAAGGACAGCAAAGGAGACAACCTTTTCCTATCTATTTCTAATTCCAATTGAAATCATTCGAATGATTCGCAAAGGGTTATATTTCCATACTTTATTTCTTTTGGCCAAAAAAGTGGAAGTGTGCAAATTTCACTGTCTCCCCGCTGTTCAGCACTTTCCTATATGTGCTTTCTCACCACCCAGCACCTCCTGGATCTCCCTTTGCCCGAGCAAGCCTGAAGAGCAGTAAGAACGACAGCTCCTCGTATTTCCGCCGGAAAGAGAAGAGAGTGCGGTTCTTCATCCGCCGCATGGTGAAGGCCCAGAGCTTCTACTGGATTGTGCTGTGCATAGTGGGTCTGAACACACTGTGTGTGGCCATGGTTCACTACAGCCAGCCTGAGTATCTCAGCCGGGCACTATGTATGTACTGCAGCTTGTTTCACATTCACTAAGATCACTCAGATAGAACTAAACATTACCACTTGAGCATCTTCATTTTGAAAATTTATTTAACAAAGTTTCCCCTGAGAATCATTTTGATCCGTTTGATGTTATTACTTAAAGTTAGGCAGTGTTTGAATCATCAGTTGGCCTTTTATTAGTGCTCATTTAGGGAAAGTCACGGTTGAATTGTGGGATATTCCCATATATGACCCATAAATGCTTAAGATCTTTGTGTATGCAATGGTGTGCATGCATATGTAACTCTCTGAGGAACCCTGTGGTGTCTCCACTAAGCATTGTAGCTAAGCATGTGCTTGAATGCAATTGAAAACAATTAAAGCAGAATTCTGTTTTTTTTTTTTTTTAAGTTGCTGCATAATTCGATAGTTAAGATGTAAACAGTCATCCACTGTTTGGATGTGAAATTGTGTATTGGAGAGAAACTTACCAGCTCAGATGTTCTTTACATGGTGAGGATTAGGACCAATGGTTGCAAATATCTACAACTTAGATATAGCCAATTTATTTGCTGTGAACCTACATGTGTCTTGAGTTTTTGTTATATGTAATGTTAATAATGGTAAAGTGTTCAATCTGAAGGAAGTCTTTCTGAGGGGAAAATACATTTTAGGCCAAAAGTTCATCATAAACATATTGTAAAACAATGTCTCAGGCATCAGGCAGTGTATAGGTAATTATTTCATGTAAAAGCTTAATGTGATGTAGCTTTTAGAGGCAGTGACCCTGTCACCACCACTGTGAACAGTTCTGACTCTGTACATTTCTTTAGAGCAAAGTATTTCACATCAAGCCGCTCTGAATGACTTTGTTTACAGTTATCTTAATTTAATTACAAAGAAATTTTGAAAAATTGGTGGAATTCCCCTTCAAGCGCATTACATGCACTTTAAGTACATTAGGGTTGATAATGTATGTATTTGATACCGTCTGAATCACTGTTATGCAGTAATGAGCACTCCTATGTGCAAAATATTCCGTACAAGTACCCATTTCATTAGTCTGAGTATAATAACAGAAGAAAGCTGTGCTAATCTAGTGCTGTGTTCCTGTGTTTGTTTGACGTGTTAGACCTGGCTGAGTTTGTGTTCCTCGGTCTGTTTCTGTCTGAGATGACTCTGAAGATGTACGGCCTGGGGCCCAGGAACTACTTTCACTCCTCATTCAACTGCTTTGACTTTGGGGTGAGTCACTGCTGGATGAATCAGAAGAGCCCAGGAGGCCCACTCACTCGCAGCCATTAGCAGCCACTATGATACTTACAGCCACTTCACATCACTGGAGGGACGACCACATTCTGTGGCTAAACAAACCCACCCTTCTCATATTCATTTAGCTGCATATTTATCCTCTATTATCTGTGTTGCTCACTGTTGCTGTGAACTCTGAGTCAGTTTTGATGCAGTCTTGTGTCCACTGGTCTGCACAGGTCATCGTGGGGAGTATATTTGAGGTGGTGTGGGCAGCTATCCAGCCAGGAGCCTCTTTCGGCATCAGCGTTTTAAGAGCTCTGCGTTTGCTCAGAATTTTTAAAGTTACCAAGTATGTACACCGTTCCTTTGCGTACATCAAAACACTGATTATAATAAAGAATTTTTAGTAAATAATGTTTATATTTCAGAGTTCAGTCCTCTTATGACATAGATAACTGCATTTTTGTTTTCTCTATTTGTCTTCAGACTAAGTATTAAATAATTTGCAAGCATTTTTTTAAGAATTTGGGAATTTTACATGTATTTGCCTAGTGCATGCTGGGCGTTGTAGTGAAAGAACACTGATAGACAAAAAGCATCAAAATGATACAACATTGTAAATTCTGCCAAACTGATGGGGCCGAGGGGTACAATTCTGCACTACATAATACAAGTACACCTAACAAATGACATATGCTATGCTTAGGCCAGAATGCTCCTTTAAACCTAAAATAAAGCAGTTAGCCTTTAGTGTAGTGTACAGATATGGAAAGCCAATGTTGAATTGTTACATAGAATCTCCTATTTGGGCCAAAAAAGCTTAAGAAGTCCATCTTTGTGTAGGTATTGGAACTCTCTGAGGAACCTGGTGGTCTCTCTGTTGAACTCCATGAAGTCCATCATCAGCTTGCTCTTCCTTCTCTTCCTCTTCATTGTGGTTTTTGCTCTTCTAGGCATGCAGCTCTTTGGAGGACAGTGAGTGGACACTTTGTACTTTTCTGTAATTATTATGCAACAAAACCTTTCTGGTCTATGCTGCTAGAAAAAGCAGCATAGACCAGCAAAACCAACATATGCTGTGTTTTGGATGCTGGTATGCTGGTCAGCAACAACGGAAGTTATATGCTGGTCATCAGCAAAACCAGCATATCGATGTTGTCTGAAGGAAACCTTGTATCTCTGAAATGATAACTTATATAGGATCTAGGAAAAGGAAAAAAACCTACTCTATTTTTAATAAAGTAAGTCAATGGGACCAAACTTGTTTCCACGTAATTTTGGGCCGTTTCTTTTAGTCCATTCTTCATGAAATTTACGAACAATGTAAAGAGCAAAAGGCATTTTTAGATTGTCAAAAACTGAAAAACAAAAATGGAGATACCAGCTTTTCCTCCGACAGCAGCGATATGTTGTGTTTTGGATGCTGGTATGCCGGTCAGCCAGCATGACCAGCTAAACCAGCACCAGACCGACATAAACCAGCTTAGACCAGCTTGGACCAGCATGGAATGTGTGCTGGCCTGTGCTGTTTTTTCAGCAGGGTACTGTCACAACCCCGTAGATGGCCAGGGCCCTTATTACACACTTCTATAATCCAAACATACCTCAGCCAGTTTGCATTGAAGACCCTGTAGTTACTCAATAACAAGCCTGGGATTTTACAGGGTTTTCATGTATTCAGTATAGGATACTAGTTTGTTTGACATTTAGCTTCTCAATTAATAAACAGAATGAGATGCATTTTTTTTTTTGCTGATATTTCAGTTTATTTCAGTTTAGCAAATAAACAAAAAAAAACTTCAGGAGAGAAGAACTGGAAGTGTTGGTAGAGTAGTAATATGTGTAGTAAACTCCAAATGACAGAGTAAGAGAACATACATCTCTGTTTACTAGCTAGCTATCCCACATAGGTCTGCAGCTAGTTAGCCTACTTATTCCAGAAACTTGAGTGATACGCCACCATTATTTTCATCATTTTCTTTAACAGGCTGCAAGGTTATTTGTCACATAGCCTATCAATTAAAGCCTAAAAGACAGCAAGGTTTAGCTAGTAAGCTATTTCAGTTTATTTCACTCAGCACCAGAAGACAACACAGGAGGAAAAAACAACCAAATGTTCAAAATCTTCAGTAAAAGGAACTGAAAAGTGATGGTAAAGTAATGTAAAGTCAGAAAACATACATATTTGTTTGCTAGCTGGCTAGCCTAGCTTATGTCTCTAGCTAAGCTGCTTAGTTCAGTAAGTTTAATGAATGCGACTAGGCAAGCTTTGACTGCAGTGTCCGAACCCTCATTAGAAAGTAGAGTTTCAGAGGCGTAGAATGCCAAGTCTTTCAGTCTAAGGTAAATGTGAAGCTGTTGTAAGAAGATGCTTAAACATTTAATTTTCAAGAGTATGACCTGTTCTTAGAACTGTTATTTTGACAAAAGCTAAGAAAGAATGTAACAAAATTCTGTGGAAGTGTCCTGTAGAATAACAATTTGTCTTGACCTTTTAAAAAGAGCATATTTAAGAAGCTCTCCTCCATCTCTTCAGAGCAAACTCTGCTGAGCCCTGCCCACTTTGTTTCACATCGCGAGAAGGCTCTGAGGGTGCACCATCAGTGGCTTCTTTTTATAGCCACAGCAGGGTCCGACCCTGCAGCGCCGCTTTGATAGCACTTTGTGTAGCGCGTTGTGCCCCGTGGAGCCAACTGCAGATAGTTTTATGAGCTAATCAGTGACCCATTCGCCATGGCTGATGTCTCTTACGCATAGTTGGAGTCAGCCAAAGGCACCATCTGGTGGGCATGGCTGCCTTATCAATGTGTGCAGAAGCCCAGTCACAACATGTGTTTAATTGTCCGGTGTGGTTTGTATAATGGACTGGGAGATTGTCTCCTGTTGTCAGCAGCAGCTCTGGTGGCAGATTGGGGAAGTGGAGCTTCAGTCACTGAATTATTGAACAGAAATGCTGCAGACAAGCTGCCACTCTGAGAGTTTTATGCTACTCTGAGGGTCCTCTGCTTACGTAGACTCAACTGCTGTAACTCTTTATAGATGAGAGCAGTGTATCCGGGTACTTTGCCCTTGAGTAATGCCTCCGCCCCTTTTTGGGTGAAAGCAACTTCTCTAATTGGACTGGCGATAAGTACAAATTCTGAGGTCTTTGACAATATAATACCATAAAATGAGTCCCCTACTGATTTATAGCTAATAAGAGCCCAAATGCTATGGCCAGTCAGACAAACAATTACATCATGTTGCTGTCAATGAATGAATAGCATCGTTATGTAGAAAAAATGAAAGAAATAAGGTCCATCAAAGTGGACGAACGACCCTATGGGCGCAGGTGTCGTATTTGCAGTTCGATTCCCTATACATTTATTATCATGGCATTAATGCAGCTTTTACACCTTGAATTTGGATTTGATGATAATCATGATAGAAATTACTACAGGGAGCAGGCAGGTGAAGCTGTTTTACTTGGTACCTATCAACAAGTCGGTGCAAGCAAGCCTGCTATTTGTTAACATAACTGTTCAGAATCACAATGTCTTCTTTTGCTGTGCTTCGCTCTTTGGGGCAGTAAAGAAAATTGTAAACTGGGCTTTTTTATTGTTGGACCAGCAAAATGTGACGCAGCAGCTTTTAGGCATGGTGCCATTAGTATTACCAATTTGACGCCGGCACTCTGACCAGCTTGTTTTCACCCAAAAGGGGGCGTCGGACGTCAGAGAAGTGACGTATGCTTGCACTCATCCATTAGAAAGATTATGCGTCTTGTGTCTTTGCAGCTGAAGTCACAATTGGCAGATCCATGCTCCGCCCACAAATGCATTCTTTCCTAGCAACTGTCGCAAGGTTGGATACATTTCTTGAACAATCTCATTCAACCTGATGAATTTATCTTGAAGTTTAGGTTCAAGCTAGTTTAGCTAGTTTAGAAGTTTAGCTAGTTGAAACTAGACAAGTTGGAAATAACAATTGTGCCACCACGCTCATGTTAGCTTGATTATGATAATTAAAGATCATTTGAAAAAATTACCTGTGCCATTCTGTTAGGCTTGTGCAACCTGGCAACCTGTGCAATAGGGTGGAGCAGCATGGATAGGTCAATTTTCACAGTACTTCATTATCACTTTTTTCATTGCAGATGAGGGACCAAAAGAAATGCTCCAAAATTACATGGACTAAAATCTTTTTTCACATTAACTTACATTAGAAGTTTAGAAAGTTTGTCTGCTCCTGTGCAGTTAACATTTTGGAGATACATTTTTTTTCCTCTCAAACAGCAATGATATCCTCTATCCACCCTTCTCTCCTTCTCCTCTGTAATCCTCCTCTGTCCTTCTGCAAACATTTGTGAGGGGGGAGAGATACAGCACAGCAGCAAGGATTTAGATTTCCTCGCTCAAGGACTTACCGAGCTGATTATACAATGCACATGCATGCCTTAATAAAGGGCCCCCCACCGTTCTCTCTCTCTCTCTCTCTCTCTCTCTCTCTCTCTCTCTCTCTCTCTCTCTCTATCCTAGTCTCTGTATTGCTCAGGCACTGTGACCCACACTGTCATCCTTAGGTGTTTTGATTCCACATTCTACCATAACTAACCAAAATAACAGAAGCAGTGCTGATGTAGATTTGGTGTAAACTGCGTAAATGTGTGCTGTTAATGAGACGTGGAGGGTGAATTTTCCAAAATGCTCAGCCTGGCATGTAGTGAATAGGCGGTTCTGTAACCATTCCAAGTCAATTTTTGTAGCATGAAAGTGGATGCATTTCACTCATCACCCGGCAGCCACTGGTACATCAGAGATATGGAGTCTCTTTAGAGGCTTTAGAGGGTCAAGATTTTAAAGCCATTTTTTTATTAAAAAAATAAAAATCTTTTTGGCATTTCAAGACCATTTTATTTCAAACCAAACCTTGAAGTAACTGTATTACTACAAAACGTACGCAGTTTAAAAAAAAAAAAAGAAAAAAACAATCAGTGTTGCCAAATTTCTGCCAGTTTTCTGCCAAATTTGGTAGAATTTGTTTTGGATAAAGTGCTTTGGCTGGTTTGGCTTTATTTGGGCTTCTTTTAATAATTTTGGTAGGTTTTAAAAAAGTATATAAAATTAATAAACTGCATTACTTAATGATGCAGCTGAATTTTGAATACACTTAACTTCTCCCCACATCCTATCAATCATAGTCACTTCTGCTGAGAGGAGGCCATTGTCCTGCCCATCTGCATCCTTCGCAATGGACATAAGTGATTAACACAGTTAGTTTATTATTGATTTAATTGATGTGCACACAAACTGAACAGACTAGATTATCCAGTTCACTCTGCATTACTGTACAGAGATCTGCAGTAGTAGGAAACTGGAATGGTCTATAAAAGATAAGCAAGTTGTAAAAATGTGTACGAGGAATAGTTAAGCTTGCAGTTATTATAGCTATTTATTTATTTTTGATTACATGGGATCAGATCCTATCACACCCAAGACATTAAAAAAATGTTGATATTCTGAAAACATTATATGATACACATACAAATCCAAGAATTTAATTATTTTATTGAAATTACTTACATTTTCTTTGTTTGAGAGGGATACTAAAAGTACATAGAAAGCTTTTGGGTCTTTAACAGTGGTAATATAAACACACTTGTTTAAAAGACTGATGGTGTTAAATACTTACCTGCAAATTAGTTCTGACTGCTTAATTCACCATGTCTTATGCACTTCATGTGTCTTCGATATCTGTTGAGGTCAACTAAATGCAAAGCATAGCTATTACAAAAAAAACCTTTCCTATTATCTAACTATTTTGGTACAAAGAAGAGTTTAGATTTCTAAAAGTTGAATTTTAAAATGATCTTTGGTTGGTATAAAAACATCAGCCACGCTGGCCGTGTAGCAGCTCAGCATATTTAGATGGAAAATGATGTCAGAGCTGCCTCTAGAATGCTAGAATTAGCCGGTGAAGGGGTGTAGGAGTATCTTTCATTATGCAGTTTTCTTTTTAACTCAAATGTAGTCAACCAGCCAAGATGTGTTTGATGTCCAGAGTTTGTTTCTTTTTGTTGAGTCACAAAGACAGTGTGGCTAACAACTAATGGAAGCTTATACCCAACCAATTAGCACTGGGCATGTCTGAAACATCACACCACTACTAATGCTACTACTGTTTTTAGCAACATAGTTTATTTTTATAGGTACCAGTAATAACTGTCTATGTAAAATGTGTCAGATGTAAATACTTCAAACCACATAATCGAGTCCATTTGAGATCACCTAATAACTTGATGGGGTTTGAGACAAGTGTTAATGATTAAGGCATTCAGTTTGCAAGGACTTAATTGTTGGGCTTCTATCAATGGCTTTATTCACTATGTAATTCAAAACGAAGGAAGCAAATATCAGATGACAAACAGTTTTGCCTTGTAGTGCAAAGCTAAAGACCAAAGGGCAAAAGGGAAAAGTTGGAAAATTCTTTTCATTAGTGTCACATTGATGCTGTTCTCCCCTGCTAAACGCTAGAAGCTACATGTACTGTATGGAATTCAGAGAAATTCAGAGAATTCACCATCTCTGAAATTCCTCTGCTGCTCATATTATTATGCACTGACTGCCATGAACCTGCAGAATGTTTAATCTTTAGCCTTTAAGTGCAGTATTTAACAACGCTTCTTTATGACATACTAATTTCTTTCATTTTAATAATCCAGGATTAGTGTCTATGTTCTTATACAGAAATTGTGTTGTTACTTGTAGTGTTATGTTCCCCCTGAGAAACTCTATAATGTGTGAAGTAGAGGTCTGTCTTTATAGCACAGGTCCTTGGTGTTTATTCATGTTTGTCAGATTCCAAATGTTCTCATTCTCTCTGACCTCCTTTACACCTAGTTGTTTCATCTGGATTGTAACCTGATAAGATTTTAACTATATGCATTTACACTTGGTAGTCAGATATGTCCCTGGTTAGTCAGATTGACATCTGATTGCTTTGTGGTGCGTAATGTGCAAATCAGCTCCTAAACAACCAGTTGCTAATGAAACAATAATCATGTGTGTTACATTCTGTTAGCTCATAGTTTGAAGTTCAATAGAATAAAAAATAAAGCAGCTGGATTACTGACTTTTGTAGTAGCATTAGTAGTGTTGTGATGTTTCAGACATGCTCAGGGCCAATTGGTTGAGTATAAGCTTCCATTACTTGTTAGCTACAGTGTCCTTGTGGGTCCAGTAATAAAAAAAAACAAAAAGAAACAAACTCTGGACTCCAAAAGTAAGAATGACTATCAGAAGCTATCTAAATCATATCAATTTTTAACTGGCTAATTTGTGTATTGCTGATGAATGGATGCTTGTTTGGGGTTCTAATAAGTTGTGGGTTAAATCACAGATAGCTCAGGATTTACGATCCAGGGGTCCGTCTCAGGACACAGTATTAACCAGTTTAACCAGTTGCTTCCCCTGCCCCATACCTGAGGTTCTTAGACTACACAATGGTACAATAATAACCCAGAAATTGTTAGGGGGCTTATGTCACTTATTAGGTAGGGCCAGCACTGATTTGGTGGGGGGGTGGGTGGGGGGGGTTAATTGTTGAGAGACAGAAGCATTTACACTTGTATAACATCTGGCTAAAATGCATCTCAAACCATCTCCTGAAGTGGTTTGAGCTGCAGATTTAAATATGCATTAATTGTGTCATATTTTTTATTTATTTATATATTTTTTTTAGACCTGCATTTTATATAGATAATCCTTAACCACACATAATCCTGATAATCAAGATGCATGAAACACCCAGGTGTAAATAGGATGAGCTGAAAGAAATCAGATTAGGCTTGATGAAAGAGACTCTCATTTATTAGATTTTTGTATTAATGTATTGTAATCCTGCTATTTCTTTGAAATGCTCACTATTGTTTTCTTTTTCAAAAAAGGTTTAATTTCGATACAGAAACACCCACTACAAACTTCGACAACTTCCCAGCAGCCATAATGACCGTCTTCCAGGTGCGACATGTGTTGTCTTATTTTTTGTGAACACTGTATCTTTTGCCATATTTTATTCAGGGTAATACATTAATTAGATGTCCAAATTTGGCTATATTTTTAATGTAATATTATGTCTTTAACAGAATGGATATCTTCTGTGTTCTCTGTGTTTGTTTTGTGCGTCTGTGATTGTGTCACCTGCAGATTCTGACGGGCGAGGACTGGAATGCAGTGATGTATCATGGGATTGAGTCTCAGGGGGGCGTCAGACGTGGGATGTTTTACTCCATTTACTTCATCGTTCTCACTCTCTTCGGAAACTGTATCCTCCGTCACATAAATAAAAAAAACTGCTCGGGCAACAAACACTGTTTCATCAGCTTCACAGACTGAATCACAAACGCACCATCAGTACAAATATGTCTTTAACCCGAGCTGAACCAGACACTCTTCTTAATGTATTCTTGGCTATCGCTGTCGATAACCTTGCCAATGCTCAGGAGCTGACAAAGGTGGGTTTATCGATCATACCAGCTTCATCTTTCTATTTCTGCTCCTGTGGTTTGAAATTCAGTTACTGAACAACTTCAGCAACACAACTCACTGTCGGTCAGTCTGCTGCAGTGCACCTAGGGCCAGATTCACAAACAACTTTCTCAATAAATATTTTAAAATGAAGACTAGGAAATATAATGTTCCCAACCAGAATGCACATAAATCTAAGTCTATCAGATACAGTTGTATGCAAAAGTTTGGTTACCCCCGGTCAAATTACATCATATTGAGAGAAAATACATTAACACACCATCTACAGAGAACACATTTCTGCACAAAGTGCAAAAGTTATGGCACTTTTTATATTGTATATTCTAAATATTATAAACTCAGCATGTAATTAGATGTTGTGTACTAAAATTTGCAGGAAAAATGCCATATTTAAGAGCATGTGTTAACTTATTCTCACTTAGAAAATCAAGAAAATTAGTGTTTTTTTTGCCCAGAACTGTATCATCTTAAAAGGACACTCCTACCAGACTGGGAAAACTCCCCTCTGATGATGTATGTTGATGGTGGGAGGCACTTTTAAAAACTGCAACTGCCTCATGATACAGTTTAGGGTTGTTTGAAATGTGTCAGAAAGAAGCCAGATAGCTAACATATTTAAACCAACCCTCCCCAAAGATAGTAGATTTCCATCCCATAAATTCATCCCACCGCTAGGATATGTCCTCAGAAGGAAGCTTTCTTGGCATTATTGGAGTGTGCCTTGAAGAAAATCTTATCTTATTGAGTAAGTAGACAGTCTGTCCTGGTTCTAAGAGGCTTTTCTTTCTCTGTATTGGCAAACCAAAGTACTTCAAATGGCAAAACTACAACAGGCTGTATTAGTGTATATAGTTTTTTGCGTAGACACCCATTCAACTGAGTGAAGTCAGCTACTTCAAGGTGCACCCATTTGCTGACACAGGTGTTCAATTGTGCATGCACAGCTTTTATAATCTCTGGAGCAGCGACACATGAGCCTAAGGTCACCATGCCCAATGCCAAGCATCAGTTAGCGGGCTATAAAGCCCACCAGCATTAGGAGTGGCCTTTGTGATTCAAAACTACTCACCCAACATCAGTACCTCACATCATTAATGGTCTTGTGGCTAAATATATTCAAATCTTCACAGCAGTGATGTCTAGAACATGTTACTGTAGCAAGGGGGGGAGGGGGGGGCAAACTCCCTATTAATACCCTTGAGGAAAACATTAAACTTATGTTTTTTGAAATAGTTCAGTAAATTATTGCAGAGGATTACATATTTGTGCAATTTAAAGGTGAGCGTTAGGTTGTCTTCAAGGTAGGTGGATATTTTTAAAACATTTATGGGGACGTTCTTTGCAAGAATATAGATTCTTCTGAGCTTTATTCATAAGAACAAAAATGTTTTGTGAATTTAGTCCCTGGGCCTTTTTCTCCTTAGCAGCATTTTAATCATTTTGCTAGAATTTTTCTGAAGTCTGAACCAAGTGGAAGCAGTTTCTTCTCATTTATGATCTGCTCAAGTGTCGGAAATTGAGTTTTTTTTTCAAGGGGACAGTTTTGCGGCTGGATTTCATTTTCAGGAGCCATTCTGACTTTGTGAGGCATTTTTTCTAACTTATTAAAAACAGTGCAGAGCATTTTCCACGTCTACTTTGTGAGCATAGATTTAAGTTCAGTGGCAACTTTTAAATATTCAGAGGCATTTTTTTGCCCTAAGGTCTCACTAAATATATGATATGGTCATTGTGTCTGTTAGGATGAGGAGGAGCAGGAGGAAGCAGCCAAGAAGAGCATGGCTCTACAGAAGGCCATGGAGGTGAAGGAGGTCAGCCCCATGTCTGCAGCAAACATCTCCATCGCAGCGTGAGTCTGAACGCTCCCCATTCTCCTGCTCTTTTACTCTATTGACTGTCTTCCCTCTCAACTCCTGTGATGGGTTCCATACACTAGGCTCTATGTGTCTGTCTGTGATGTTGATGGTGTGTCTTCTCCAGCATTTCACTAATTCTCCTTTCATTAAATTTACAATATCTCACAGACCGTCATATGTAAGGTCCTGACTTCTCTCAGCCGCTGTTTATAGCCCCAGTTGCTTTGTGACTTCCCTTTAATAGTTGGTGGCTTTGCTTTATGACAGTTTTATGATTTTAATACCACATTATTACAGCAGTAGGTAAACTGAAATGTGTCAGTGTTTGTGGCCAGCTGTTTGTTTTGTTTCTCTATTTGTGTTTGATAGAATTGTTTTTTCATGTACAGTAAGTGTTTGTCATCCACAACCAATTGATCAGAAGAAATAATGAATAACAAATAATTGATTCCCTTGTAAATACAAACTGCAACGATGTGTTAATTAACTAATAGCACACAATTACAGTTACAGTGCACTACACTATGCATGGTTATCCAACAATGTTATGTTTTTCATTTACAATTTCTGTTTTTTAAATTGTGTCTTTATCTTTGACATGTAAGTCTGATGTTTTTGGTGACACTGAAGTGGAGGGTCAGTATTTTAATACAAGATTTGTATCATTTCAGCTGTACTGGTAAATACATCAAAACATTTTTTTGAATTTTCATGCCGTTGTTTATAAACACCCTTGACTGAAGTGTTACCAATCTGTGTGTTGTGTGTTGTGTAATGTGTGTTGGACAGGTGGACAGACAGGTAGATGGACGTTCCTCAGGGGAAGCCCCTCTGACGGCCATCTCTACTTAAGCACACTTTTTGGTTTTATTTTGTTTATTTTTTGTCTTATTCTTTATTGTTTTGTTTTGTTTTGCATGTGCAGTTTTGTAAAGCAAAATCGAGATGTGCTCTCTCGCAGCTCTTCCGTCTGCAGCGTTCACTCACCGTGAGTTTTGCTCTCACTTACAATATTCTCCTCTCACTCCTCTCCTCAATCCTCTGCCTCTCCTTTCCTCTCCTTTTATCTCGTCGCTTGTCCGTTTCTCCTCTCCTCTCCTCTCTCTGGTCATACCCGTCTTCTCCCTGCAATGCTCTTTATGTTACTGCATGTTACTCAAGCTCCTGCTTTGGATTTAGTAACACACTGTCATGCCCTCCCGTAATCTATGATGAAATTTTCTACTAAATAAGGAATACTCCAGCATTTATAATGCAAACATCAACTCCAAAGTATGGACACTATGTTAAAGGTAGATCTATAAAACCACTTTGACCTTATCAGCTTCATAGCTTTTTGTAAATATATGCTCATTTTGAAATTGATGCCTGCAACAAGTTATGAACAAGGATGGGTTGAGGCCACTTTGCCAAAAACTGCATCAGCAAATAATCCAACAGTTTAAGAACATTGTTCCTCAATGAGTGATTTTAAGGATTTTAGGTGTTAAAATGTGCATAATACCATCAAAATATCCAGGAATTCAGGAGAGACCTCTCTGCATAAAGGAAAAGGCTGAGAACCACAACCGAATGCCTGTTACTTTAGACCCCTCAAATGGCAGTGCATTAAAAGCCGGCATGTTTCTGTGATTGATATCACCACATGGGCTCTGTAACACCTTGACATACCACTAATGAGTACATCTGTCACTGTGTCCACAAATGCAAGTTAAAACTGAACTTTGCACAGTGGAAGTCATAGTGTCCAGAAACGCTGCCAACTTCTCTGGGCTCAAGCTTACTTGAAATGGACTGATGCACAGTGTGGTCACACTTTCAGATCGTTTATGGAGTAAACAAATGTTGTGTTCTCTGGGCCAAAGAACAAAAAAAGGACCATTCAGATTGCGACCAGCATAAAGTTAAAAAAGCCATTCCTCTTATGGTAAGGGCATGTGTTAGTGCCCATCACATGGCGTTTAGCTTGCACATCTGAGACCGTTAAAGCTTGAACACATTTTGGAGCAACAAATGACGCCTTCTAGACTACGTCTTTTTCAGGAACGTCCATGCTTATTTCAACATGACATTGATGTTACATCAGGACAGAGAGTATGGCTGCTAAACTCACGTCCCTGCAATCGAGACCAGTCCCTCTTGTGGTAAATATGACTGTGAAGTCCCTGTATGGGTGCACAATTGGAATGACAAAAAATCTGCTTTTAAAACTGGATCAGTTGGTGTCTTCTGTCTCCAAATGACTATTAACATTACACACTGATAGACATGTTTCTATCCCAGTTTTTATGGTGTGTTGTGTCAAATATATAATGAGCATATTTTTACAAAGAAAAATATTAAATATTGTGTTTTGTGTAAAATTGAAGTTAGTAATAAGAAAATATGAATAATTATAATACTTTTAGTATATTTCCCTGTCTTTCTGTACTTTATCATTTCACCATGTTTCCCTGAAAAAGAACAGAAGACTTGTTGGCTTTTGCAGTTCCTGAATTGTGAATTTGAAATACATTATTTAGTTATATAATATGAAATCATAACTTTTCCACTTTAATAGTACAGTTCTTACTGTGAGACGGACATGAAGCAATTCAGGTTACGTTCACTTTCTCTAAGGTTTTCTGTTGTTCACTTCTTCTCCAACTACAGTGAAACATGTCAAATATAGTGATAAGTGATAAAGTGATAAACAACCATATTCTACAAATGTAGCAGACAGAGATGGAAAATGCTGGAGTATCTCTTAATGTAACTGCAACAATGACTGCAATGAATGCTGAACAAGTGATGTTGAGACTGCATTCTGTGTCAGATTCTGACCAATCCTTGGAGACAAAAAGTCAAACAGTCAAACAGGATGGACAAATATGCACTACACTGCAAAATCAGCAGATTATGATGCATGGATTCCAGTGCATAATTATGGATTATAACACATAACTTCAGTGTGTTTAAGTAGAATTTATTGAACGCTCAGAGGACGTTCCAGTCAAAGGCAGGACAGCATTACTGAGGGCTCATAATGTGAAGCGCTGAGCTTATTAGCCATAGATGGTACTTTACAGATACATGATACATTATAATGTGCAACTTTGAACTGGAAGGACAGACCACTATAGCCAACCACAAACACATCTTTGTAATGTTAATGTGATCATTTGATCTTGGTGGTGCTGCTTTTTTCTATTTCTGGCGTGATGAATTATGTAGAGGACTGTTCTGAGAGACAGCCTGCACTTTAAGTTTGTTTTCCTTACCAGTGAGTAACGTTTCCAATATGAATGAAGGCCAGGCTAAACAGAGCAGTCTGGGTTTGCTGCCTGCAGGCTTCAGTGGTCATTTGGATCAACTCTGAGCGTGCGTGTGTGCGCATTGAGGGATTTTAGGGGGAGTGTATTGCTTAGAGTGAGTCATGGTGTGCTAATTCCAGTTGCACCTTTGTGTGGGCAGTATGGGTGTATGCGTCTTCTTTTGTTCCGTGTCAGAACAAAACCCTGTATCTCTAAAATGGCAACTTTACAGGAAAATTAAAAACAAATTCTTAACTTTTAAAGGGCCTATATCCTACAATTGTACTGCATTTTATTTTTTCTCTGTGGTCCACTTCTAACATTTGTGTGGCTTTTTGTACCAAAAGCAGACATAATTCATTTTTAAACGACCATTTTCTAACTCCCCCTGTAACGTTTTGGAATTAAACAGACTGCTTTTGTTACTGTGCCTCTTAGACTGAGATATGTATATTGAGCTCTGATTTGATTGGCTACACTGTATTGTCTCTAATTCAAAAAGCAATCCAGGCTGAAACACCCCTTGTAACTTCAGTGTGAATGGGCGGGGCTAAACTGCTGTAGGCAGTTATATGAATATATATATATTTTTTGTGAAGCTGTTTTTGCAGTTTAATTTCCGTGTATGCATTGTGTGACCTGGAGAGAGAGTGGTATGTTTGGAAACTTTAACAGTGTTTACATACTACATCAAACTCTTTTTAAAAAAAAACAAAGGAAATTTGGTTTTCCATGAACTGGGCCAATTATTTATTCCAAACAATTTTGGGCCATTTCTGTTGGTCCTTTCATCATGAAATTTTGCCACCATGTAAAGAACAACTGACATTTTCCAATTATGCAAAAAAGTGGAAAAAAAGCAAAAATCGAGATACGAGGTTTTGTCCCAACACCAACAATATGTTTATTTATCTGTCGGTTTCTTTGTGTTATTTTTGCCTCTCTGCTTTTCCCTATTCTTGTCATGTGTTTCCCCTCTCTCTCGTTCTCTCTTCCTCTCCCTCTCTCTCTCTCACTCTGTCTCTCACTCTCATCCCTGTGTTGTATTTTGTGTGTGTCTTGTCTTTAACATGTCTGTTGTTCTGTGATGTGTGAATCTCTATGTTGCTCACAGGAGTCATATCTACTCCCCCACCCGCCGCTTTGTGAGGTATTGTTCTATAGTCCTCCTGCAGGTCCCATAGACCTATCCGTGCTTCACCTACATATGCATTCTTTTATAGTTGCTTTTGTAAGATTGAACAGGTTTTACAGATAATGGACAAAATCCCATTGAATCTACTGTGAAATTTTAACTTTTGCCAAAATACCTAAATTTAGAGTTGTAATGATGTATTTTTTGTATTTGTGTGACAGTCACACTGTTAGAATAGATCAGGTATTTTATTTGTTGTGTAATATCACTCTGCCTTATACTTACAGCAAGCATTTCTGGCTGAATAATAATCTGGCTTATAATTTCTTTGTTGAGATCTAAAGATTTCTGCCAAGTAGCTTGACTTGACTTTACTGATCCTGTTGTGGTTTCTGTTTTTGCTGAAATGTCAATATACACATTATTGTGTACTCCTACCTTGTGTCTACGCTTACTGTATACTTTATCAGCTCCACTTACCATATAGGTGCACTTTGTAGTTTGTAGAGATGTAAAGTCAGAGACGTTGGCTCATCTGTTGCTGCACAGTTTGCATTAGTCATTCTCTAGTACTTTTGGTTGGTGGACTATTCTCAGTCCAGCAGTGACACTGCTGTGCTGTTTAAAAACACACAGTACCATGTCACTATCACGTCAGTGTCACCACAGTGCTGAGACTGATGCACCATCCAGATAATACCTGCTCTGTGGTGGTCCTGTGAGGGTTCTGACCTGACGATGGCACCACTGGCAACGGAGAGAAGGGAGAACGCAGGCTGCGGGGTGTACAGGGAGGGCAAAAGGGGCAATGTAGAGAGGAGGATGCACAGGCCTAGTGTAAGGGTAAAGGGAGGCTAACAAAGTATATAGAAAAACAAAATTGACTACAGTCTGTAATTGAAGAGCTACAGAGTGCATCTATGTGATAAGTGGAGCTGATAGGATGGATAGTGAGTGTGGATTTAAGATGTATTATATTATATCTAATAAAGTGGCCAGTGAGAGTATAGGCCAAGAATGACAAGGAAAATGTTGCTTGCAAATCTCTCAGAAGAAAATTCAGCCATGCTACAGTTGCTAGTGGTGTACGCTACAGTGTTAACTAAGTAGCAACATTAAAACAGCTGAAGCAAGTAAACTTTCTGCTTACTCTATCAATCAGATGTTTATCCCTAAAAACCTCTTTTATAAACAATATACAAACAAAAAACTTTCAGACATACAGTGGGGTCTAAGATCACAAGATCACTAATGTAATTCTAATTTGATGCAAAATGTTTCATTACAAATGATATTATCAGCATAACAATTTGAGTGAAAATTAGAAATTTTGAAATATCTTGCATTTCCCAGATTTTTAATGTGGTCTCAGACATTTGAACCCCAACAAAATGAATCAGTTGAAACATTAAATTCTGAGGTGGAGGGGTAGGGGAGGGGAACACTTGCTGTTAGGTCGAATGGGATTTTGCCCATTTTCTGTAAAGCTTGTCCAACCTTACAACAATTTGCCACTGAAGAATGCATTTGAGAGGGGGTGCGTAGACAGGTCAATTGAGCATACATACTTCAACCCCATTACACATGCCGAATTTGCATTAGAATAGCTGCTAGAACATCTCATCACTAAGACTCCATCTCCTGAATCAGTGAAAAGCTTTCAGCTTATGTCCTGGTGTAAGTCATTTTTTTCATCCTCTCAGTTTTATGGCGTAGGGAAAAACTCCTTTTCCATTTTTCAGCACACATAATATTGTGTGGGCCACTAGTGTGTGTGTGTGTGTGTGTGTGTGTACAGTGCAATATATACAGGAGAGGAAAAATGGTCTCCCTATTAGGACAGTATGTTTACTTTTTTTAGGTCCTGACTGAGAAAATCAGTAGTACCATTGGAGTCCATTTGAAAGCATATTTGCAGATGTCAGAGAATTATGCAAATAGAAATGTAGCCTATGCACTAATAGGAGTGCATTACATTTAGCACAGAATATTTTTAATCAGAAGTGTAAGCAAAACTGTCACACTTTACAGCCTTACCTAGGCCTATTCTCCATACTCAGAACGTATATTGGGAATGTAAAAGTTGCTGCCAACTTTTTGGCCCACCTCAGGGGCAGCAATTAGATGATATGCGAATCCAGTAGGTTTGCCAGAGGTTGCTTTTTGGATAGCATATTTCATGGCAGGATGACAGTGATGACTGCCCGGTGAATCCACACTGAAGCAGCAGTAGTCCTTCAGTCCATTTTAACATATAATCAGCATTTCTCTGGTCCTTTATAAGCCAGCAGCTCCAAGGCACTCCTAGGACCAGAGCTCATCTGGTGATGAGGTTTGATTTATCAGCATGAATTACAGGGGCATGAACAAAAGCGACCTTTTCATTTTTTTAGATCAGTGACTGATGACATGCACATGCATTTTTACATACATAAGCTCATTATTCTTATTTAATGTTGCCAGAGGTGGGTAGGAACTAGTTACATAGACGCAGTTATGATTTGTGTTTCTGTGAGTTGTCAGAAGATAATACTTTCACACATGCTCGAGGATATTTGTGAGGAAACTTTTTCCTCAGTTGCATTTTACTCATTTACATCTAGTTTCTAAATTTCATCCTGTTTTGCTGGACTCAAGACTTGGAGTGCTATACTGTTGCTCACATCGCTCACCTTTGAGAGATATGAGCATTTTATTTTAAAGCAGAAGTACCACAAAAGAGAAAAACAAGACCTGACAAACTTCAGTTCCTATGCTGATATATGCTAGATGTTCCACAGCGGTACTGTAGGGAACTCTACACTTTACAAGGCAACTCAGACTCCTATGTCATAACTTCATTAAATTAATGATAATTTGGTAACACTTCACTGTAGCATAGTGGTCATAAAGCTATGACTCCTACATAAGCCTGTCATGATAACTGACATAAATCTACATAAACATTTATAAAGGCCAGTAGGTGTAATCTGTCATTAAGGCTGCTTTTGTCAGCTCTGCTGTCAAGCTGATACAAGCCTGTTCAGGTGTCATAAATTTTTCCTGTGCCATGACACCTTTTTGGGTGAAATGACCTAGCACATTATAAGAGCTGACTTTGTTTCTTAAGGTACATCACAGTGACATAATGCTGTTGATGTTACAAAGCATAAATCTTATAAATGGTAAAATGAATTTGTTCAGCCAGCCTTGGCAAGCTGCAATCAACATTGTGTCACTGTGACATACACTGAGCTACAAAGTAATTTCTTCTTAGAAAGTGACAGAGGAAATCAGTGTCAACTGATAGAGATGTTATGTCATGTTGACAAATGCTAACTTCATGACAAATGAGGCCTTTTGGAATGAGTGTTTATTCAGAGGAAAACCCTCTGGGCCTTCAGAGAAAGCCTGAAAATTTCTGAGAACTAAAAAACACTGTAATTTTGACTAATTTTTGTTCAACAGAATCATGCTTATATTTAGACTCTGGAAGTATTTCAGTACTGCTCTTGTTTCATTGTTAAGTTTTGGATGAAAACCAAAGAGTTAAATTCTTTAAATGGTCAGTGGAAAACAGGCTAATCGGCAATAGTTTTTCTCCATAGTTTCTAAGTACATAAGCGAGCTCTCCTATTGGTTAGGACTTTAAGACTTGATGAGGATGCCTAACACGTTAGATTTACCATCAGCATAATTATGAAGTGACATTGAATTTGACCATTTAAGTTTCAATATCCAATTTTCCAAGTCGGAATTTCATTACTTCTGGAACTTCCAGATACATCATTGACTGTGAATACAAGCGTCAGCCTTATGGGTGGTTAGAAATGGAAGACATGGGTGCAGCTCTATACCAGAGCTCACTATATTGAGTTCTTTGAAACTGCTACAAGATAAAATATCTGCTAATATGTCTGTCACAAGCTTCAAGTGAAACATGGATTGTCTTTCAGATACTTCAGATGTGTGTTTAATTTAGATCGGCCAATAAATTTAGAGCAAATTGCTGTTAGCTTAGCAGTATCAAACTACTAGAATCCCATAGAAACACAAGCAATAATGGAGAGGTGGGAGAGCCACACAGTGTTTTTTTTGAGTTTTCATATTTATGGATTGAAGGCTTTGAATGCTAGCTCTAATTGTCACATTTCATCACTGGTGTTTATAAATGTTTATGTAGGTCTATGTCAGTTGTAATGGAGGGTTTATGAAGGTGTGTTGTAGCCTCATGAACACTGCCCTACGGCAAAGTACTACTCATAAATTTGCTTAACTATGGATTTAGGTTACTCTACCCACCTCTGCATGTCACATTAACACCTGGAGCCATCAGAATTTTTCTAATTCTGGAGTCTGGATGGTAAAAAAATGGTCTTTCCACAATTATGAGTGTTATCTCCCCCATGCCAGAGCACTGGTACAGCACTGGTAGCAGGTGTTGGCTCTTTTGCTGATGTTTCTCTGTTTTCCCCTTCATTATATTCAGTAAGGAGCAGCAGCGCTCTCTGCAGAAGATGTCAGTGTGGGAGCAGCGCACCACGCAGCTCCGCCGCCACAACCTGCGCAGCAGCAATGAGGCTCTGTACAGCGAGCTGGAGCCTGAGGAGCGCCTACGCCTGTCCTCCGCTCTACACCTGCGACCGGATATGAAGGCCCACCATGACCGCCCACTGGTGGTGGATCAGCGTGACGGCACCTGTGAAAAACCCAGTGGGGACGTCCCCGAAGACCCTGCGCCTGGGCACCCACGGAAGCACCATAGATGCAGAGGGGAAAACGGCGAGGCAGGAGAAGGCCGACACCATCGGCACCACAGCCGCAGCCGTGAGCACCAGCGGGGCGTAGAACGCAGCTCCAGCCAGGACGGGGCACACAGGCACCAGCACCCGGCCCGGTCACCGGAAGAGGGTGTGGAAGACAGAGAGCACCGCCATCACTCCCACAGAGCAAAAGGCTCTAACGGCAATGGCAATGGCACTATTGGCAACGGAGCGAAGGGGGAACGCAGGCCACGGGGGCACAGGGAGGGCGAAGGGGGCAATGGAGAGAGGAGGAGGCACAGGCCTAGAGTCAAAGCCCAGTCCACACTGGACACAGATGAGTGCAGGGAGAACGGAGAGAGAGCCACAGGCCAGCGGTGAGGCTCAAACTAAATTTATATCTAATGCTTAGTTAACATGCACTGATATATAGATGATATTTTTATTGTATATACACTGACCAGCCACTTTATTAGAAAACCCTATGATGTAGGTCTACCCTGATGGTGAGTATTTATAGCCCATGTATTAAGCATGAGACAGAATCTTCAAATAAACATGAAAATAAAAAAAAAAATCAAATCAGACAAGATCATTTCAAGCTCATTTTCAATTTTACACTCTACTTGAGTAGATGTAATGTAGTAAGATCTTAGCAGATTTATTATATTTGATAACTGCTAACTAACTCTTCACAAACTAACTCCTCAAACTCACTGGGCCTCATTCACCAACATTTTCCTAATGTTTCTTCTTAAATTTGTTCTTGAAAAAGGTCCCAAGAAAGAGTCTGTCAGATACATGACCACATGTCATGTATGTATGTGGTCTGTTAAACCACAGAATTGTTCATACCTTTGTGCTCTTAAGTGTGCGTAGATTCTGTTGTTACCTAAGAACAAATCCCAAATAAGAAAACACTGGTGAAGGTCAGAATCTTCTTGAAAACTGCATAAGTGGGTTTTAAGAAGAAATTTCTCCTTAGGAACGTTTGGTGAACGAAGTCCACAGTTTCCAAGCTAAAAGCTATGAGGTGAAATAAATTATGATGTGAGGAGACTAGTAAAGTTAGCTGAGGTAACAGATGATTAACATTTATCTGTTTATCTTAAAGATTTAGATTTATTGCCTTTCTTTATTAAATTTTAAACCACATATCACTTACTATGGCTTTTTGTGGTCTGGTTCTGGATGTACCTTAATGCAGTACAGAGAGATTCTGAACTCTGACACATTGAGAAGAACCAGAAGCCTACCTTCAAACCTACCCACCCTCCTACATACAAAAACCTACCTGCGCTCACCACTCAAACAATGGTTTTGGACATTGCGTGTCGTCCACCTGATGCATCCAGTGATCGGTAGCATCCAGTAGAAAGCCCAAATTACTGTAGATATACATGAGTGATTTCTTTCAGCCTTCAGGCCTTCATCAATGGTCAGTTTCTGATCACAGAAACATTCGTGGCTGGATATCTTTGGGTGGTGGACCTCTCTCATACTAGTGACACATGTAAAAACCCAGCAACACACACTACTATTCCACTATCATGTCTGTATTACTGAAGTGTTGGTCCGCTATGCGATAATATCTGGTCATCCGTGGTCTTGTGGTCATAAACTGATGATAGATGAAATTGAGGGTGAATGACCAATGTACATGATAATCTTAAAATGGTCAGTGAATGTTGGTCCAAGGTAGGTTTCTTGTATGATTTGGGAATTAATGTGTCTTACTATGTTTCACAGAATGTTTGTTTAGCCTGTGGTTGTTCTGCAGGGACAGACTGACTGATACAGAGGGGGATGGTTTGGGCAGCCCTCTCCAGTCCCCCGCTGACCCACTGGCAGGAGAAGAAAGGCAAGAGGACTCAGATAATCTAAAGAACAGCACCAGGGCTGGGTCAACTGCAGTCAACATTCCTGTTACCATCACTGCCCCACCAGGAGAAACCACCATCATCCCCAGTCAGTATTCCATCACCTTTAGTACCAAAAAAAAAAGTTCCCAATGGTTCTTGGCTTAGATGTACAGTTCAAGGAAATCTTTAATTGCCTTTAATTAAGGGTTTAATTGTCATAGATCATTTATATTATGTGGAGGTTCTTTAAAGGCCCTGCACAGTTGTATTTTTAAAATCTGGAAAAGGTAAATATTTCAGCAAACAGTTTTATGTATTTCAATTACCTTCTAATTTTTCCCCCAAACCTACATTAAAAGGAGTGTTTTCTATTTTATTCTTTCTTTGTTGCCTTTTACCATTCTGCTGTGTGGGCGTGGACTCCAGTGGGTTGATTGACAGCCTCTGCATCAAACGTAACCACCTGGATGGGTGGGCCCAGGCAGACTGTAACTGCTGTACCATTTAAGGTGGAACAGGAAAATTCAAACAAGAAGCTGACGAGTTGGAAGCTGACTTCAACTTTGTGCTGTTATGGTTGAAATGCAAGGAAAAATACTGTGCTGGGCCTTTAAATAATTGATCCATTAGGGAAAGAAATGTTGTGGGCAGGTTATTATGCAGTATCACTTCAAGGAACCCTTTTTAAGAGTATATAGACAGTTCTAACCACTAACTAGAACTCAAAGTTTTAATAACAGAAGCGTTACTGTGAAAGTGTGGTCTACACAGTATTCAAAGAAGTAACAATGGTTCTAATGCAAGTTCTTAGGTAGGCTTTGTTTGCAATTTTCATGTGAATCTCCCATTTCTACTGATTAAATGTACTTCATTTGTGTTCTTGGCAGTGAATAACATAGATGGCGAGAGCCTGCTCCTGAATGAAGAGAAGAAGGATTTGGATGAGTTGACTCAGAATGCCCCCAAACACATCTTACCCTACAGCTCCATGTTTGTGTTTGGTCAATCCAACCCGTGAGTATGACCCTTAAATACCATGTAAAACTGACCCTCACCCCCTGCGTGGGAGGGAATAAGCTCCAACGTGTGACACCTTAAGGCAGAGATGTCAAGTGGAGCTCCTGGATGCCTCAAGCAAGGCACAGTCTAGTGTTTTCCTGCTCTGACACACCTGAGCCAAATCATCAGCTAATTATCAAGCCCTTTCAAGTGTGGAATAAAGTGTGAAAGTGTAAGGAAAGCTGGAATTTTAGCTGGAACTGGAATTTGACACCTTTGATGCATGGGAGAGAGGAAGTTCAACACTTCTTGTTGTCTGAATTGTTCTTTTTGTTGAGTTTACTGATGCAGTGAAATGAAAAATTGTGGCTGAAACCAAAACTGAAATTTAAGACACACTAGACCCTTTTCACATTTCCAGCTGACTTGTTTTGACAGTTTATGAAGCAGGTAGTTACATTTCCAGTATAAGTGTAACAAATGCCACAGTCAACATGGCTGTAGAGCGCAGCAGGTGTGATTGAGTTTACAATAAAACAATGTATTTGCACCGATAAACATTATTGGCTCTCAGTAATACCTCAACAAGCTGGCACATTATTACCGGAGGAGAAAAGATCTTGTGTAGTAAACTGTGAGTTGCACTTACCATGTAGTGTAACTGTTAGCTGTATGTAGTATAACTGGCCTCGGCTTCCGGGGCTATAGCCTTAAATATCTTTTAACTAGCCTCAAACCTTATAACATTAACACATCACATGTTTTGGGCTATAGCCCTGAATATATTTTAACTAGCCTCAAACCTTATACCGTCAACACATCAGATGTTTCGGGGCTATAGCCTTAAATATCTTTTAACTAGTCCTGAACCTGATAACGTTAACACATCACATGTTTCACCCCAGCTTGTGTGCACATAATTCTAATCCATTGTTTTTCACGGGCATGTTAGCTGCTTCTTAAACCTAAGTGCTGTTCCAAATGCACCTATAGACTACACTGTTGCAAATGAGAGAGAGAGAGTGAGAGGGGGAGAGAGAGTACTGGAGAGGTTGTAAGAGTACAAGACAGAAAAAGTATGAATGCATGAAACTTCTGTATAAAAGCAAATCTACTACATAAAAACAAGCCGAACTTATTCCTGATTTTGTATGTGAAAATTTGGCCTGAAACCCAATACTTTTTTGGGCTACATCAGGCCTGGGGCAAAGTCCTTATTGGAAAGTCTGTCCACTCAACGGCCATCTTGGCAATGCCGTTGGGAGTTTCCAGTCATGAGAGACTGATCACGAAAGACCTCTTTAAATGTGGAGAGACACAATAATATTTTCAAAATCGTATTTGAAATCACTGATTAAAAAAAAGTGATTTCTCAGCTTTTTCTGGCTACTGCTCAAACCTCCACAACAAGGGGGCTTTGAACTTCCCCATTCATATTTCAGCCAGTAACCTTTTCTCATCTTTTATAACATCTCTGGCTCGGGTCACCACATTTTAAAGGATCAGTCAACTTATATATAAAAAAAATTGTTTGTGTTAGCAGAACATTTGAGAGGAGACGTGTAGAACAGTTAGTTGATGAAATGTGCAGAGGACTTTAAGATCGGCAGCGCTGGCGATCACTGCTGATGCATATTTTATGTTGCAAGCAGTGTTATCACTCTTCTTTTCTCTTGTTTTTTTAAGATTTTGTTTACATGCCAATGATGAGCTCTGAATTCCTGTTCTCTTGATGTGTAGATTCTCAGACTATAAAAAGTAAAAAAAAAGTACATTTTACAAGTTAATAAAAAAAAAAGAGTCTGAGTGAAGATACCGCCAAATCATTCTAGAATGAACTGGGCTGAGCCCCGGATCTTTACATGCCCAGCCAGTGCCCCAGTGTTGTCTTGGCTTTTTATGGTCAAGGCAGAATATTTCTGAATGCACTGTTCTGTGCGCTATCAGTGCTACCAAGTGATCATGAAGCTTTGAGGCACTATGTTACTGCCTTCAGTGCCACAACTCCAAACAAAATCAGCCTGGTAGTTCACCAATTCAGCCCACAGTACATTGAAACATGAGTCCTCGCTATTTGAAGAGTAGAGGATCCTAATTTTAAAGTAAACTGCAGTGTTCACATTAGAGGTCTGCGCAGGCTTGATTATTAATGCCTGCATCCGCCTGCTTCAATATCACGTTCACCTGTGTCTGCAAAATCTAGTATCATTCCTGCCTAGTATCACTCTGCACCCACCCACTTCAACCATACGTCATGCCCACCCACTCCCACCTACTTTGGTCTATGGTCTTCACCTGCACATGCCCACATTTAGCCTTTGTAATCCACACCATCATAGAGAATACCCACGCAACCCATGCAGCCCACAACGCAGTGGAACAGCCTCCAGACCCATCACACCTCCATACACCCAGCAGCAGAAATAAATATTTAAATGTTGGAAAATGGAAGTACAATATTTTGTGTATGTTTAGGCTAAACACAACCGCAAGAAATGTCAAATGTTACCACACAATGGGCATCACATGATGTCACGGTCAAGCATGCTGCAGCTCAGCCAAGCAGTATTTTTTAATCTATGTTTACATTATATTATTAACTGTTTACGTGATAGTGTCTCTAACTCAGCACAAATTTAATTAAAGCCAAAATGGATAGCTGTGGCGTTCAATTACACAAGTCGAAATGCCAAAACAATTTTCTTGAAAAGATGCAGTTAGATTTTGTGCGCAAGTTATTTAGTGGAGGTTAAGGCTTCGTTATCAGTAAGCAGCATGTGGTGATTACTGTTGTGTTTTTCTTTGTGGCACACTTGCAGCTTATTTGTTGCTCACAAGTCCACTTCCATAGGCAGACAATAATTAAGCCCACCCTCCCAGCGAACAATAATACCCACCTGCACAAACCTGCAACCTTTTGGTTGTTTACCTGTTATGACTGTGTGGTGCCTCAAAATGAATCCTGCCCACAAATTGTTTTGCAGATTATACAGGACCCACAGGTGAACCCGCCTTGTGCGGACCTCTAGTTCACTTCTGCAACTCACCTGTTGAAGCTAATGTAGTGATCTTTGTTCAAGTTGAACAAGTTTAATTTAACATAGGACTAAATGTTTACATTTAGATAAGCTTCTGTTTTAAAAAATATTCCAAGTCATGCTGCGAGGATTGACTTTCAATAACCCCCTGCAAAGATGTCCCACTTTTTGATAATACTGATAATAAAAATAATAGTAATAATAATAATAGGTTTCATTTATATAGCACTTTTCTCAAACTCAAGGAAGCTTTACAATTCCCAATAACAGTGAACAAATGTCCCCAGCCTACAGGCCAATGATATTTTGCCGCCATAGTGCGAAGTTTCCAGTATAAGACCACCCAAACTCAGCTGCTCTGGCACGAAACTCCCAGGTCAGTGTCCCAGTCAGACTCCTCCATGCTGATGGAAAGTCCCTGGTCTGCAGTCACTCAAACTCCACCAGCACAGTGCAAAGTCCCTGGCTTGCGACCGCATGAGCTCTGCTAAAACAGTGCAAAGTCCCCAGCCTGCAGCCCAGTCAAACTCCACCACCGTGATAAGAACCATACATTTTGTTCAGATAACCCTCTTAACGTCCACCTGCCTGAATTCATATTGATCATATTGTGTGTTCAATCAACAGCTGATAAAATCCCACGTGCGATAGTTTTGTTTTGAGTTATGAAACTGAGGGACAGAACAAAATGCCTTAAAGGTTAACTGCACCATTAGTTTTGGTGAACCTGCACTACCTGCTTTCAGAAACCAACAGTAGAGTCAACCTCAGAAATGTGAAAAGGGGCCATGAGCTGATAGCAGAAACTGAACACCAAGTGCTGAATTTTATTTCCATTTTTTTGCATCATTGCTTAAACTATTTTTGTTTGATGTGTGATTGAACGCGTCAGCCATGATCAGTGCTAGTCTGTAATTGTCGTAGAATGATTTGTAAAGTCAGCCCTCAAACTTTTTCAGCAGAGGTTTGAGGCTGAAATTCTCTCTGAAAATCATTTAATAGGAAGTAACACAGGGCTTGTTCTGAACTGTAACTGTATTGTGCTCCTGTGCGTGTGCTATGTGATTGTTTGTAGTGTACGAAGGCTGTGTCACTACGTGGTGACCCTGCGCTACTTTGAGATGTGCATTCTCATGGTCATCACCATGAGCAGCATCGCTCTAGCTGCTGAAGACCCTGTGCAGGCTAACGCCCCCCGGAATAACGTAAGAACAGAAAACACGCACACATACATACATATGGACTTCACAAGTCTGATCATTCTGTCATTCTGTTAGCTTCTAATAGCTACAAGCTTTCTGAAGATGAGTCAATCAAATCATCAAACATGGATTTTTCACATTTGAAGACAGAGAACAAGAACAAGGCTAGGGATGAAATCTTTGCCTTTTACATAATGAATATTCCTCCAGGGCACTGGTGTGGCAGCCCTTGTCTGGCCTGTCACACAGAGCTCCGTCAGAACTCCTTTGCTTGGCCTGGATGCCAGAAAGTCCTTTGGGAAAGAGTAAGAGCATGCTTGGCCAGCAACTGGCCGCTTGATAACACTGTGACTATGTTAAGCCACAAGCAGTGAGCGTAATTAATGGCGAATTAGAAAGAAGCGGATGTAAACACGTTTTTAAGTCTGCCTCAGTAGGGCTCTGCCCATTTACAACTGACTGGACAATTCATTCTGCTAGATCAGCCTGTCAGATTTATCTCAAATCTCTCGCAAAATTCTCCCATGATAGTAATGAACACTGTCCTTCCTGAAAATATCTTTCATGTTATCAGACCTACAGGATCCTGCCTGAATTGAAATGGCTTTTCATGGTGAAACTTTCACGCAGATAGTTGCAAGTTGGGAGTTGCATGAAATAATAATAATTGGCAAGATTAGTAGCTAGTATTTTTTATATATAGTGTCATTCTTGATATATAAAGTCATCATTTATTGTTTAGCCTAGATCTTCAGTCAAGAGAGAAGAAAAAATAATAATCCAGCTACACGGATCATGATACAACAGACAAACAAGGCAGAAACTGTCACAAGCAGCTATTAAAACAGCTGTCATGTTAACATTAGGTGGCCAGCTAATTAGCCAGTTAAGCTAACCGGTTACCAGCTAATAAACAACATTGTTAATAAACACTTATATCCTATTATCAACTGACTTTTCACACAGGAATGCTTTAATACAATCTAATCATCAATAGTTAACTGATTAATTAGCTTTCTTTGGCAGTTCCATTCATTAACCATCATCGTAATAAAGTGGAGGCTGAGAAATTGTAACATACACCTACGTCACAGGTTGGGATAAGAAAGACGTGTGTTTCCTCACTCTGGAAGCCACTTGCCTTGATTTCTCTGAGCGCATTTAAAGAATTGAAAAGATGGCAGAGTGCAATCGGTTTCTGGGTCACAGGCTGGAGGGAGTAGGACAGAGGAATTGAGGAGGCAGCAATTTGAGATATGAGATCCACCCATTTTTTCCTGTCCATCATGTGAACTGAAAGATATCGTGTGACCTGATCATGTGCTTTGTGATCGTTTTGTTTTTTTTTATGAAACTTGATTCACAAAATTAAGATGGTTCCAGGAGCCTTTACATTGTGATACACTAGTGCAATTTAGTTTAATATGCATATACAATTTTATGCAATATACAATTTTGTTGTATTTTTTCCAGGTGCTTAAATACTTGGATTACGTCTTCACTGGAGTGTTCACATTTGAAATGGTGATAAAGGTATTCCTTAAAATCTATCATCTCTGTCATAAGAAAACTTTGTGTCTCCAACACTCTACCTTTATAGGGGAAGGAAAAAATTTTAACTGAACATTGGTAATGTAATGCAAAAACTTTGCTCTTCAGAACTTTCAAATGGCTGAAAAACTGTGAAAACTGAAATAATGTTATGAGGTTTTTTTTAGAGGGCAGGAGTGAAAATGTTTATTTGAGCTCGAGCTGTGTTTCATCAGTTAGGAGCTATAAAGTATCGACAGTTCAGTAGCAAGATGGCTAATCAGCTAATTTGGACAATTTAGGCTTGTACTTTAATTAAGTTTGAAGCTACACTATGTAGGTTCTGGGGAATTTGGAGACCTCTGTGGTGCAAATTGAATTGCACGCAACGAGTAAATTAATCTGATAATTGCATCGCATTGAAAGACCATCGAAGGAAACTGGATTATGAGTGAATTACCTACTACGGTCATCATATCTTAATTAGAATAATGTTGTTTTTTGCATTTGAAACCTAAGCATCTAGCTGAACCGCCTCCTTGTCTGTGTGTGTGGTGTTAATATGTGGTCTGAAAAACTGTGAAATCTCGGACTTTTAAATTATTATTTTAGGCTTTACAGGGCGCTCAATTTTAGTATGTTTTTTCTTCTACTTCTTCTAAATTTAACACCTTACATAGTGCAGCTTTAATTCCCTTTCAGTGAAAGATAATTCAATTGTTAATTTCAGTAATTTACATGTCAATTAATCGTCATTGTGACAAGCCTAGTTGAATCTGATATGTATGTATCACTTAATCTGAAAATGTATTCAAGTGTGATATATTTTTGCTGTATCATAAAAGGGTTCTTGATGGTCCTTAGCCCCCATTCCATTTGTGCTTCATTAGATGATTGACCTGGGGCTGCTGCTCCATCCTGGCTCCTACTTCAGGGACCTGTGGAATATTCTGGACTTCATCGTGGTCAGCGGTGCCCTAGTGGCTTTCGCCTGCTCGTAAGTACGCAGTTCTTTCCAGATTTGTCAGAGCAGAGGCAAGGAGAAAGCAAATCCACACTGTCAACTTAAATCCAGCCAAAGCAGCGGAGTGAAAATGACGAGAATGAAATTTGACTGCCACCTCTCCAGCGTTTTGGTGGAAGATGGAGCAGTGTGTGGAGTGTACCGTGTGTGTATGCTGTTTTTCCTGTGGAAGGAAAGAGTGTTAAATGTGTTTCTCCTGTTTGACTCATAAGGGGATTATATGCAGTGTTCTCACCTGTGCCGACTCTGCTGGTTTACTGTCATATCTATTCGTGCCTCCCTCCGGAGAGTGGAGCCAAACTTAGCAGCACTTATGAAGCTCAGCCTCCACCTGAGACGCATTCATTCCCTTTAGTTTAGCTTTAATTCTCACAGCAACTCCAGAGCCAATGGTTATTTACTGAAATGAGTTTCAGATAGCTCCCACAGTGCACATACGCACACAAATACACTTACACGCAGCAACCACAGCTTTAATGGAGTGAGCGTGATTTGTTTAATGAGAATTTGGTCTACTTTAAATGTGGCTCAATCCTCTTAGTGTTGTGCAGATGCTTGTGCTGTTTCAGCCCCTTAGCTGCTGACTGAGAAAAGCCTCAAGACAGAAACAAGAGAGAGCTTTAAAGTAGTGGTTTAGCCCAAACATCAAATGTACACAGTTTTTCCCTTAACCCAAATGTATCCAATCAGCCAAGACATGTTTGGTGTGGACACATTCACGAATGGGAAAAAGAGGATTTAACACTGACGTACATCAGAACAAGTACAATGTTCAAAAGCTAAAGTAGACTAACACTAGCTATCTCTATATCTGTGCTTATATGCAAGTCAGTAAAGTGACAGTAGAAACTCTCGTAAATAGTAGGACTTGACATGAAAATTTTGTGGCCGATACCAATTTTAAGGGGCTAAATATTCAAATAACCAATAATATTAACTAAATTCTATGCTTATATATTACATTTGTATTACAATTACAATTGTATACTCCAATATTTGTAGTTTAACAATGATTTATTGACTGAAATAATTGTTGGTTCTCAGTTGTCCCACCTCTCAAACTCAATTAGACAGCACTTAACAGCAGTCTAAAATAATATAAATATAATATTGTACCAGTTTCTTATGGTTGTGGTTAATATTCATCATTTTTTTCATGACCAGTTTAGTCTGTATTGTAATACAGTTAAACAGGTGGCTCATCTTGGGTTCTTCAGCAGTGTGTCCAAGATTATGCTCTATTGTCAGGAGATTATTAGTCTGAATCCTGACTAGAACATCCACACATAGATTATCACTCAGACAAAATATCATCCTTTATGATTGTCCATTTGTCTTTGCACTGTCACTGTGAATTAGGGTTACAATATATATTGTTTGTTAATTGTTATTGTGATATTGGCCTGTGCAATGCAGGCATGTGAGATCATTTCAGCATGTGCAGGTAATGTGGTAACACCACAGACAAGCCTGCTTAAACCAGAGTATAAATAAATAACCTTGTACTTGCTATAATTTAGTAATTTGGTAGATTTGCTATATGTTCAATAAATTGCATGTTTAGATGACTCTAAGCTTCCATTGCTTGTTAGCTACACCAGCCTTGTAGCTCCTGTACATAAGTAAAGAAGCGAACTTGGCCAATCAAACATGTCTTGGCTGACTACATTTGGCATAAATTGTGTTTGTGGCTGAATTTTTGCTTGAAGCACTGAAAACACTGAAAGACAAGTGCTTTTGAGGTATTCAGTCTGTGTCTCCCCCGTGGAGCTGTGAGTCTCTGAGAGACCTCGTTGTAGCATTTAATGGTTTTTCTATTGATTTAAACCTCATTTTGGTGGATTGTATGGAAGTCTGTTGTTGTGCTTAAGCATACAGTGTGAGGAAATTGACGTGCCTCACCTTTTTTCCCATCTTCGTCTAAAAGCAGAACAATGCTGCTGTGCTGCAACTGTTCCTATTTGTTTTCTTTCCTATTTTTGTTCAATAGTAAGCACATGTGTCCTTTCCTCTTGACTTTGGTGACTCTGTCTCTTTCTGCTTTCTCCATTTCTCTCTTTTTACTGTGCCTCTGGCTTCTCTTTCTTCTTGTTTGTACTGCTTTCAGGAGCTTCATGGGGTATGCATCTGTTACTGCCTGCTTTTTTTCTTCTTTGTACCTCTGTTTGTTGTTTGTGTGTGTGTGTGTGTGTGCGTGTGCGCGTGTGCGTGTGTGTGTGTGCGTGTGCGTGTGTGTGAGCGAGAGGTACTTTTCCCAAAGTCTGTGATAACCACAGGCTAGATGGCAGCATGTCGTTCCTTTGTTTCATCATCTTTCGTCCATGCTGTTGTTTATTGTGTGTGGAGGCTAAGATCAATGTTTTCTGTAAACATCCACACTACAGTTTCATCTTAGATTATCACTCAGATAAAATACCATCTTTTGTCATTGTCCATTTGTCCTTGCACTGTCACTGTGAATTAGGGTTGCAATATATATTATTTGTTAATTGTTAGCATGTGAGATCATTTCAGCATGGCAGGTAATGTGGTAACACCACAGACAACCCTGCTTAAACCAGAGTATAAATAAACACAAAAAGAACCTCGTACTTGCTGTAATTTGGCAGTTTGGTAGATTTGCTATATGTTTAATAAATCGCATGTTTGCATCCTATACATTTTTTTCTTGTCAGCATAATAAAGCAGCTAAAGCTTACCATATGAAATCAGCCTCTAGCAGACCGTTGTTGTAGATTTCCTTTTCTTATTCCTTTTTTATTTCTTTTCTTATTATTAGGCTATGACTTTTTTGTATGCAGCATTTTTAAAGATATTTCTACTTTATGCAGTAAAATTTGACCATTTGGCTATCATTATGATTTGAATTTGCTAGAATGTTGCATGCAAGTAATGAATTTGTGTGTGTGAGCGTGTGTAAGCGTGCGTGTGTGTGTGTAATACTCCTCTATTTCAAAAAAGTCTGTGTACATGTATATATTCTTTTGTTATGGTTAACCTGATTTGTTTGAACAGAATTAAAGTAATGTTCATTCCATTTTGCCTTTTAGTTACTTTGATAAATGTCTTACTGTGCTCTATGTCTTTATATTATTTCATAGCTGTTATTCCCACTCCAGTTCTGGAGCTAAGTGTCATTGCTGTATTACTTCTGTTTTCTTTACGCTCTTTCTACAGCTCCGTCTGCTTCTAATGCTTATTCTCTGTCTGTCAAGCTGCTTACGCCAGTGTATTTCTGTATTTGTCTGTGTCCTGTATGTGCATGTTTTTTTATCATTTGCTTTCCCTCATCAGATCTCAGCAAAGTGTGACCAGGTGGGGACAGTCTTATCTCTATAGTTTCCCTGCACCTCATGACCTTTCCACACATGCTACCCCCTCAACCCCATTCCCCATCCCACTTAAAAGACGATGGACCCCTTTAACCCACCCTCAGAGACCCTCCCTCTGGCCCTCTAAAGCTTCAAACGTACTCTCTAGTACTAGTCGTACCATAATACTATTACTGCCATTGCCTTTAAAGGGAAACCATCACTTCTCAAGAAAATTGAATACATTTAGGTTAACTGATGCTATTTATGAGAGAACGTGTTGAGTATTATTAAGTGACAATCTAGATGTAATTTATAAAAATATGAGAAGAAATTACCAATACCATTCGAAGTGATGTTTTGATGTTTTTTGGAATATAAAAATGGTAAATAAAAGGAGGTTTAAGGTTTTAGGTGTTATTCCTATTCAGAATGTGTTTAAATTGCCAGACAGCAGTTCAACAGTGTAACATCTTTACTAGAGGTGCGGGTTATTCGTTTCTAATAAGCCGATTTATTTTTATTTTCTCCAGTGTTGCAGTTTTGTGGCATAAATGTGAGCCAGCTAAGTATGTGTGCTGCTTCTGAATGCTAATGCTAAACCTGTTTTTTATCATTGTAGTTGAAAAGTAACCCAGTAGCGCTTCAGTAAAGAACTGAAAAAAATGGTTATGCACTCAGACTAAAGGTTTGTGGGTCACATATGACTTAAAGATTACCCAAAAGTTGGAAATGATTTTAGATGACATTTTAGATGACATTTATATTTATGGAATTTTTGTCAGACACTTATCCAGATCGGGTTGTGTTCCAGTTGAACTCTGATACCATGATGAAGTGACTCAAATTGTGGCCTAGTCAAACACCAGTACAGCAGTAAAAAAAAGGAACCCTGCTCCCGGCCTAGCCAAACTCTGATCCCGTGTTGAAGTTACCCAACATGTGGCCTATTTAAACTTCAAATCCACAGTGGAAAATGGCAGCCTAGCCAAATTCCTATAGCGCAATGAAAAGAGACCCTACTTTTGGCCTAGTCAAACTCACCTACCACAGTGAAAAGGAGCTTATTCACAGCCTCATCAGACTCCCATATTGCAGTGAAAAGTGACCCCGGTCACAGCCTGGGAAAACTCCTATACTGCAGTGAAAAGAGACCCGGCTAGCGGCCTGGTAAAACTCCCATACTGCACTGAAAAGTGACCCTGCTCGTGGCCTGGTAAAACTCCCATACTGGAGTGAAAAATGACCCCGCTTGAGGCATTGTTAAACTGCAGTACAGCACTGAAAAGTGACCCAGATTGCAGCCTAGTCAAACTACAAAACAGCAGTGAAAGTGAGCTCATTCGTGGCCTAGTCAAGCTTCCATATGGCAGTAAAAAAATGATCCTGCTTGCAGCCTAGTCAAATTTCAGATACCACAGTGCAGAGTCACTGGTTTATGGCCTACTCAGACGCCACTGTTATGGCGTGAAGTCCTTATCTACTGCCTAGTCAGACATGTTCTTACACTAGACATGAGCACATGTGCACAGATTTAGGTAAATGTAGTGTTAGGAGTCTTGCCCAAGGACTCTTATTGATATACTGTTGTGTGCTACCTTTGCAGGGAATTGAAATTCGGCCTGCTACAACTATACACTAAAGAGACCTTGACCAGCAAATTGTTAACAAGGTCCATTTTTCTCTTGCTTTGTGGGTGATGGGTGGAGCCTATGGAGGCAATGGCAGAATAGGAGCTGATCTGTATACACAAGACTGATCAGTGTACCAGAGCATGGGTGCTGCATGTATTGGTACTAATAATTCTTTATAGGAGAGAAAAAGTGACAAAAATGCCAATCACAGAGCTGAGCTATGCTACATTTGTTCATATCCCTGAGTCCTCTTCACTTTGTTTTACACTAGGTATGCAGTGTTATGGAGTGCAGGAACATGGAGCAGAGCCTGCTTTTCATTTAAAATGGTGTAGAAGATGTAGTACACTGGCTGAGCATTTTAAAACCTTTTTGCAGCTTTTTACATGTGGTGTATTTCCATGATATTGACTCTTAGATGCTTAGAGCAAAATTCTCCAGCTCACAGACTAGTCTTATAGCCTTTAGACACAGTCTCTCTCTCTCTATCTAGCTTTTTCTGTCTCTTTATCCTCTCTCTCATCCCAGCCTCACTCAGGCTAGTTTCACATTCATCTCTTTTTTGGGGCCTGATTTCTTTAACTTTGCAAGGTTCTGAATCTGGAATAGTTTATCTTCTTTATCCTGCTCTTCTGAAAGACTGATCTGTGGCTCAGTCCATGAAATGAAACTTGAATTTCGTGAGAGGAAAAGGCAATTTAACTTTTTCAAAAGCTCTGTTTGACTGTATAGTGTGTGATGACAACACTGTGTATATCATTTACAATATAGAACTACCTGGAAGCAGTTACATTTCAGTGTTTCTTTCCATTTACACCTGAAAAAAATAGTAAACCCTAAAACCCTGGACTCGTTAAGATGTTTTAGGTGTCTCCTATATTTGTCTGCTTGTTTACCCTTAGTATTTGATGTGAGTGCTTAGATTAATTAACTGTTTGTGGCCTAGCCAGCAGTGGTTTTCACAAAGAGACCATCCCTGTTGGTGGGGTGTTTCTTTGGTGCTTTTTCTAGTCTATACTATGGTAATCCATCATATTCCCTTAATTCACTCAGGCTATATAGTAATTAGTCCAATGGTAGGTATGTTTATGTAGAATAACTCCACCCATTTGCATGCATTTTATTAACCAAAGATCCTCTGGCTAATGTAATGTAGAGTTACATAGGCCGAAAGAGGGGGAGAGAGAAAAACAGTTTCAGTGCAGATATAATTGAAGACTGTGTGTGTGTGTGTGTGTGTGTGTGTGTGTGTGTGTGTGCGTGTGTGTGTGTGTGTATTAGGGAGACCAAATCCCTTGCTGTGTATCTAATTCTTGTGTGCCTGTGTACACTAACTTATTGATTTTATCTCACAGAGGGACCAAAGGCAAGGACATCAACACCATCAAGTCCCTCAGAGTACTCCGAGTGCTGAGACCACTGAAGACCATCAAACGGCTGCCTAAACTCAAGGTGCGACATACAGATCCCTAAAACAGACTCTGAACCCATTTACACTTCTCATTTAATGCGTCTCATATGCAGAAATGTCAAGATAAGATATATCCACATTCCATTGACCACATAAATGCATCTCTGCCAGACAGAAATATGTGTTGAATCACAGTACTGCTGCTTCCACACTACATGCAAATTCATGGACTCTGCTTCCAGAATCTCTTCATCATGTTGTGCCAAATTTACTGTTTTTAGAGATACAGTTTGTACTGCTTACAGTACACAGCTTACTGCTTCTATATGCAGTGTAAAAGGTGACGGGAGCTGTGGTATGTAGACATGCCCTGATCCAGTGCACCAATGTTTACATTGTGTTTAAGCTAGACACGTTTTGTCTAAACACTGGCATATAGATTTAGAGCAATATGAAAACCAAGAAAATTTAGAACACTATAAAATTGTTACACATGAGTAGTCAAAAAAAAAAAAATACACAAATTCAGAGTGAGTACCATATGATAAATCTTTGTTTGATAGTCAAATTTGATCATAGGTCAATATTAAACACACTATAAAACGGCGATTAAACAAGTTTGGCAAAAAAAAAAGAGTTTGACTAGAATGTCACATTATGCACATACTAACATGTCTTTATTTTACTGTAGTATTAATTGGCAGCCTAGCATATCTTAGCTAAATTGAATGGCTGTAATATCTATAAAAAGACAAATGTCCAATCAGATTGATATTAGGCGATATTCAACATCAATTCCTTGGATTGGATTTGGGAGCAAAACTGGTTTGGAACATCCCTAGTTGTATGCTGCTTTGTTTTGTCTAATGAGGTGGTGCTTAATTCTAGTCCTGGATATCTACCACCTTTGAGAGTTCAGATCCACCTGATATTAAAATTCTCCTGAAAGCATTCCTTACCTGGATCAGGTGTGCTAGATCAGGGTTCGAGCTAAACTCTGTAGGGTATTAGACCTTAAGGGCCAGAGTCCTGTTTTGGCAAGGAGGGGGTTGCATATGTGGCGGATGCATACATTTACATCTGGTTCAGCTGCATCTCCAGTGTGTCTCTAAACACCTCCTGAAATATCTGAGCAATCGGATAGCAATCTGTCTCTAATGTGTCTTGGTTGCTGTGGCAAGGCTTAAGGCTTTTCATAATCAGAAAGCATTACAATCAGCCCAGGAATAAATAAGCTCTACAGTGCCGCTGTCCAGCCTGTCTGACAGTCTACCTGTGGATGCCCAGGTATTATCTGAAAGCTAATCAGATCACTTAGAATAATAGCTTATTATGCTTTAGGGCTCAGTCTCTCATTGTCTGTTATCACTCAAGAGGCATACAGCCCAGTGAGATGAGGAAATGAAATAGAGATTTTCATGCTAATAAACTAGCATTCAGTCACATCAACGCCATACATTGAACAGCTCATATTTCTCTTCCCAAGAAGGAGATAAAAGGTAACTGATCTGACAAAGGATTGTTCAGAACGTCTGGGCAGAATAGAGAGATCATCACAGATACAATTCCACATCGCAGATAATTATGATGAAGGTTGAAAGTGAGGGGTGGTAAAAGTTCAGTTCTCGTCTTGCACGTCTCCATTATCACATCATACCATCAGCCAAAAAATGACATTTGCCAGGCAGTGAACTTTACCTCATCAGCATAATAAGTGAAAAGTGAAACTGTTGCCATATAAAGTAAAACTCTTTTTGCATGACTTCACAAACGCCTTAGCAGTAGCACATTAACAATTGACACATTGCAGTTTGTTAGGTGCACATCGATTTAACAAAGATGTTGTCACTGTGTGTCTCTGCAAGCGTTGTTGTTACGCTACATGTGCTGTGTTTGTGTGTGCGTGCTCCCTCAGGCGGTGTTTGACTGCGTGGTGAACTCTCTGAAAAATGTGCTCAACATCCTCATCGTCTACATCCTCTTCATGTTCATCTTCGCCGTCATCGCTGTGCAGCTGTTTAAGGGCAAGTTCTTCTACTGCACAGACGAGTCCAAAGCTCTGCAGAAGGACTGCAGGTACTGCTGCTCATTCTGTACACACAAATCAGCATGTTCTTCTTCTGACTCCTCTGACATTTGCTTTTCTGCAGAGGAATGTGTTTAAATATAAAACTGTAACACTGCTTCCAGTCCAGAGTTCCAGAGCTTTATAACCATTCAGGTCCCCAGTTCATATATGGAAAATTAGCTGCAGAAACAACCTGTTTTGAAGTCAACACAACCGTGATGTCACAACCATGAATATGATTACATATGACTGCCCATTTAGCCTAAAGCAGTTTATCATGCTCATTCATGTTGAAGTGATAAGTAGTGTTGCTACTGCAAACAGTCTGCTAATCAGAACATTAGATATTTAAAGAGGACTGTATTGCTGATGACGCAGCAATATATGAAGTGAAGCCACTTGGCCATCATATTGGTACTCTCTGCAATGTAAAATGAATGCTTGTCCGTGGGCAAAATGTCAAAAAGTTCCCAAAATATACAGATATAATAAAAAGGTTTAGTTTTTTCTGCATTTTCCTGTAACAGTACCCAAGTTATGGGCTGTGGAAAGACATTTCATGTGTAAGAATGGGTGTAAAAGTTTTATTTTATGACTAATATAACCTCATCTAGGATATCCGATCCATTATTTCATAGGAACGGGCATTGCTATTTGAATACATGTACATGCAAACTTATCTGAGTACTTGTACAGCTTACTTCAGGCACCTGAAAAAGGCACATGTGGTTTGGAATAATAGAAAAATAAATAATAAATTGTGTATCATCTTGTCATTTTATGTGGAGCTGCCATAAGAAGTAATAAATCCAGTGTGAAGTGAAAGTGTACCTTAGTTAGCTTGGTGCTAATGTTATATAGTACTCCCTAAGAGATGCTAGCAAAAATTAGCATCATTGTAACAATAGTAATCGAATAAAATGAAGTCCTTTTAAAAGAAAAATGCTTTATCTTATGAATACCTTTATCTTAAAAATACCTTCGAGTCTTATCTTAAAGAAAAAGACATGTAATCAGTGCAGAGATATTTTACGAACATCAATCTTAAAGACATAGTATCAAAAACAGCCTGCTTAATTCTAAGGGACACACAGAGATCAAAAACTTATCAAGTAAAAGTGAAATACGACTGGTTTTGGTATATAAAACCACATTATAAGTAAGAAATAAAATATGAAAAAAATTAGCATATGGGCCCTTTAACATGTTTTTATGTTCATTTTATCCACTGCTCCTTTCCTACTAAAAAAAGCCAGGACAGTCTTTCCAGTTTAATTTGCTGTATTGCTGTTTGTCCTCACCATGTCTGACTATTTCAGGGGTCAATTTCTGGATTATGATGGGGATGAAGTGGCCGCCCAGTCACGGGAATGGAAGAAGTACGACTTTCACTACGACAATGTGTTGTGGGCCTTTCTCACCCTCTTCACTGTGTCCACAGGAGAAGGCTGGCCAATGTGAGTTCCACAGCACACTTACAGAGCCAGCTTACAGAAGAGCACACACAATTAAATAATGTGCAGTTTCCTTACTCGGATCATAGTTACTCACCCAAAGGCCTTATGGTGTTCCATTAACTACAGTTAATATCATAGCAGGGAGATTTACACTGTTGAATGAGCTGCATAGACCTTAGGGGTTTGTGAGTGGTTGTATATCTATGTGTGGGAAAGTATAGCGGTGTGAGCAAGTGTGTCTGCCTGCATAAATATACAAGCATGTGTATGTGTGACATTGTGTGTGCGTAAGTGGGTAGCTGGCATGTACATGCATGCACATTGTGTATGCTGTGAGTGTGACACATGCTCTGCTAAAAAAGAGTGATAGTCCATGTCATCTAAGCTGACATATATGGACTGACCACACCAACACAGCTGAGAGACACGTCCTCTACAGGGAGCAAATTGAAATATAGTATTTTAAAACATTTCATTATTTTTATTTAAAAATAAACGAATATATATATTAAGAATATATATATTAAGAAGGCAAGTCGCCATGTGATACATAAGTTTAACCCTTTAAAATCCCTGGCATATTACATACTAAGGCTTATTATTCAGTAACTACAGAGACTTCATTGGGCCCTGCCATTTGAGGGGTTAACTCACCTTTCCTAAAGAAGGCGACACTTTACTTTGTCAAAAAACAAACGATGAATCAGTGAGGGTCAAATATTTCAGGTATGCTTTACACAACATTAATGCCAAACTCATGCCAATCAAGCAGCCATTAGTAGGCAAGCCTTGTTCCTGTCTGGACTGTCACTTCTCTTTGCCACTTCTACACTATTACCCAACACTTGTTTGTGTGTTTGCAGGGTGCTGAAACACTCTGTAGATGCCACCTATGAGGACCAGGGGCCGAGTCCGGGCTACCGCATGGAGACGTCCATATTCTACGTGGTCTACTTCGTGGTCTTCCCTTTTTTCTTTGTCAACATATTTGTGGCCTTGATCATCATCACCTTCCAAGAGCAGGGGGACAAAGCCATGTCTGAGTGCAGCCTGGAGAAGAACGAGGTACACAGTCCAGTGCTAAACAGACTCTTATGTGCTTTACTACTACTACTACTACTACTACTACTACTACTACTACTAATAATAATAATAATAATAATACAAACCTCAATTCCAAAATAGTTTGGGCAGTATGTGAAATGCAATTAAAAACAAGAGGGTCATTGAATGGCCTAATCCTTTGTGACCAAGGATGTGTTGAGGCTCAGCACTTTGCCAGAAAAAAAAGCATCAGCAAATAATCCAACAGTTTAGGAACAACATTGCTCAACAAGCAATTTTAAGGATTTTAGATATTTAACCCTGTATAGTACATAAAATAATTAAAGATTGAGGAAATGCAGAGAAATCTGTTTATAAAAGACAAGGCCAAAAATCACAACTGAATGCTCATGAACTTCAATCCATCGGACAGAACTGCATTAACAACCAGAATCCTTTTGTGATGGATATCACCACATGGGCTCAGGAATACTTTGACACACCGTTGTCAAAGAACACTATTCATTGATACATCAACAAATACAGAACTGGACTATGCACTTCCTTATGTCAGCCATGTCCAGAAATGCTGTTTTCTCTGTTCCCTGGGCTCAAGCGTATCTGAAATGGACCGAAGTACAATGGAAACATATATTGTGGAATGATGAGTTAACCTTTTTATTGTTTTTAGAAATAATAAATGTTGTGCTCTCCGAGCCAAAGAAGAAAATGACCATCCAGAATGGCGCCAGCGTAAAGTTAAAAAACAAGGGTCTGACATGGTATGGGGTGTATTAGTGCTCATGGCATGGATAACTTTAGCACTGAAAGATATATACACATTTTAGAGCAACACATGCTGCCTTCTAGACAGCGTCTTTTTCATTGATGCCCATGCTTATTTCAACATGACAACACCAATCCATATTCGGTCATGTGTTACAACAGCGCAGCTGAGTGTGGGTGCTAGGCTGGCCTGCCTGCAGTCCAGACCTGTCAGTCGTTTGAAATGTTTGGTGCATTGGTGCAAGTGCAAAATACAGCACTGAGGGCTCTGTGCAGTGCTGTTACTAAGCTGGGGACTTGTATGTATAATGTAAGAATGGCAGAAAATCCCACCTTCAGAACTGGAACAGTGGACATCTTAAGTTCCCAAACAATTAAGTGTTGTTAAAAGAACTGGTGTTGTAACAAAATGGTAAATGAGCTCCCATCGTAGAAAAAAAAACCATAAGAATAAACATAAACACATCATGTTTTTTTTTTCTGTTTCAGTAGTTCACTAATTATTGCCGTTTGTTTTTATTAATATTTAACATACTGTCTCAACTTTTTTGAGATTGTGGTTTGTAATAATAATAATAATAATCATAATAATTTAATTTTATAGCCCCTTTCATGAACTCAATTTTGCTGTACAGTAACCAAAAAAACAAATTGATGTCTCAAAAGGTTTGTTCACAAGCACACGTTTAAATCTGAAGGGGTGTGTGTTTGTGTGTGTGTGTGTGTGTGTGTGTGTGTGTGTGTGTGTGTATGTGTGTGAGAGTGAGAGTGAGAGTGTGTGATGGCAGTGTCTGTCTGCTGTGTGCTCGTACTGCTGGGAGATGTCCTCAGGGTGGGATGAGCTCTTTAGAGAATTTGTCTCACAAGTGAGTGCAGGACCAACACACCTGTCCAACTGCATCACTTTCACCTGATCACTGATTCACACAGACAACCGCACACATACACAAGCACAACAGTGCAGAGATAAACCTCAGAAAAACATCCCTCATAGTTTACTATCACTTTAGAGTCTCTTTCTGCTTCTCCCTTTTTTCTTCCTCTGCTTTGCTCGATTCTGTCGCTGCACATCTTCAGCAGAGCTGTTCAGAGAGATGAAGCACTGGCTTGTTCTCAGAGACCATTAGCCTCTGTGTTTAGCTGTTTAAACATGCTCTAAGAGGCCTCTCTAGTGGGTGCCAGTGCTAGTTTGATGTTTGCTTTCTGTCTCTCGCACTTTGATTCGGAGGGCTCTGGGGACAAAGAGCCTCTCTGATAATTAAACACTGTTAGATCAAGAGCCGGAATCGAGGATGATGCCGAGTCCTGGTGAAGTCCTGAAGCTGCTGTTTAACGAGGAGACTTATGCAACCGGGCCTTTATGACTTTGTGATGAGAAGATTAATTGTGCCTTTTTTTTTATCCTCTGCAGCGGGCATGTATTGACTTTGCCATCAATGCCAAGCCCCTGACCCGCTACATGCCCCAGGACAAGCAGTCCTTCCAGTACAAGATGTGGAAGTTTGTGGTCTCAACGCCCTTCGAATACTCCATCCTGACTATGATCGCAGTCAATACTGTCGTTCTAATGATGAAGGTAAGAGAACAGGGACTCTGTTAGGCACTTGCCGTAAAGTCCACAACCTAAATATAACTAATCATCTATGCAGACTCCCGTTTCAGTCTTATGCAAGAAGGGCCTAGGTTCGATTCTAGGTAGTCAGCTGTTAATTTTTCAATGTCAGGAAAACAGCAGAAAATGTGTATTTGACAGACAGTTCCACAGAAATCTCAACGACTAAATATAATATCGTAGTCAACACTGCTGTTCTGTACTGACCTATGCTTCTACCATAGCAGCAGTTGCCAAGTTGGACAAGCTTTACAAAAACCCATTACACCTAATAAGAAATTGTTTTGTTCAAAATTTTGAGTGCATTTATAAGTTTAAATGATATTTATATTGTGTGCATTTGAAAGGTCACACTCGTCACACTGTTAGAATAGGTTGGATGTGTAAACAAGTTGATAGCTTGGGGGCAAGTACACCATTGTCAGCTGTGTAGCATAGCATTTAAATTGGAAAGTCAACGTTATTTAGCTAGCAAAATGTGCCGTTATGTATTTGTTTGAATGTTTTTTATTTTTCACAGCTTGTCCAACTTCATAATAGTTCCTATAAAAAACATGTTTGTGGGCAGAGCATGGATAAGTCTCTTCTGGACAATATCTCTTAATTCAGATCTAAACTCACTCACCCTATACTGTGTCATAGAGCCTGTGCCCTTTTCTCCAAGTATTGGCCTGGTGCCTAGCTTTTTCATTCATTATTGACAATGCAGTTAAAAAAGAATGGGAACCCTCCCTGCACCATCCCCATAACGGCCTTTATCCACTCCTACGCCTATTAAGAAAATGTAGAAAGGACTGGAAGACATCCAAGTATTGATTTTCCAAAGCATGTTTGTTGAACTATCAGCATTGTTGTGATAACTCAGAGATTTCCTTTTCTTTCATTTTTGGCTTTTTAAAGAATGTCATTTTGATGAATTTTGGCTTTTAGAGAATGTTGTTACTTGTACATGTAAGACCAAGACAAAGTTCTTCAGTTCAGAAAGCACTTTGTGTGAGTGAAGGCTCTGGCAAAGATACACAGAGGCTATAGATAGTTACTCAGTGGCACACATGAACTTATGAAATTAATGTTGACTGCACAGAAACATCTGTGGACTCTAAGATCTGAATCAAGAGTGGAGCTTGATTTTCAACTTTCGAAGATAAAAGCTTTAAGTGCTGTTTATCTGATGGTGACTGTTTTGGTGGTCTACCAGGTCTTGCACAGTTGTTAGAGTCCCATTTCCTCTGTATCCTTTCACATTCTTTTGGAAACTCTTGTTTTTGAAGTTTTGCACTTTTATCTTACTGCATTATCTCATATATGATCTGCTCAAAAATATGAAAAATGAATGACTTGTACTTAATGGCCATTTTGACTGGAAATGACATAAATGAGGGTGTTTTTTACACAGTTGTGACTGTAATGCATGATATCTATGATGACATTTATAAAATGGTGACAAAATACAGTATGATACACTAGTGTTTAACAAATAATTCAATTTATTATTATAAATATGATATCATTTGTTAATTTTTGGCACATTAATACAGAATCCAATTAATGTGTGCAGTCATGCATATGTGTCTACTGAGTATTGTACAGTGGCATAGAATGTGGCTCAGCCATCAAATCATAGAACCAAAACTGTCCAGATTAATCAGGTTCAAACGCAGTTTTCTGCTTTTTGTGTTTTTTATTATGTTTTTTATTGTATTAGTTTGCGTTGAAGTCCCTGTAGTTACTGAACAGTAAGCCTTAGTGATGCCACTTCCTTGTTGTTTGCAGTTCCATAAAGCTCCAACGCCCTATGAGGACATGCTGAAGTGGCTGAACGTCATCTTTACTGCCCTATTCACTCTGGAATGCATCCTGAAGATCATCGCCTTTGGCCTGCTGGTGAGGAACATTACAGCATGCACTGCATCTTTGTTTCTTTACTGTTTTACATTTCACACAAATCTAAACGAACCCTTCCCTGATAAAAAGATATTAGAGGTTCTGGCAACAAACTCAAACTATCCTCTTGATGTTGGTGTAGTTTACTAGTGTATTTTTTCACATCTGATATTGGAACTGACTTTAAGTAGATGTAGAAGAATTAGTGACAGACAGGAGGAGAGAACGTGAGAGGCGGAGAGGAAGAGGAGGTTTTTGGTGAAAGATTGTGAACTGTGTTGGTTGATGGATAAGCCGGGGCACTGCCAGTGGCACATAAATCTGTGCTCTCAGTGGCGTCTGCTCCAGCCCGCAGCAGCAGCAGGCCTATCTCAGGCTCCATTTCCATTTAGGAGCCTCATTTATTAGATGGCTCTCTTCCCGCATGAGGCACTTACCTCCACCTGTTCTGAGCTGCCGGCAGACGGGAACGCCTCGCTGCTGTTGTTCCAAGCCCTGGGCAGCCACGGCTCAACAAATCACTAGCGTTGAGGAGACGTGACTGAAACTCCTGACAGATTGGCCTGTCACGCAAGAGCCATTCCGCCATTCAGCAGTGTATGAGTTTGTATGTACATTTGTGCCTGTGAGTGTGTATGTGTTTTCAGACATCCATGAGAGCTACTCGAGGGAGCCCTGAATTTCGTGTCTTTTTTGGTTTTGTTTTTTGCTCTCTGTGATATATCGTTGCTTTCATAGGAACACCTGGTGTCTCTGAAAAAGTACCTTTAAAAAAGGGGAAAAAATCTTAAAATCTGTTAATTGCAATTTAAAAAATACTTAAAAGTTGGATATTAAAATTTCTCTTTGTGATTTAGCATGAATTGGAAATCATAATGACATATTTCCAGGTGACGCAGTAGCAGGGGAGTTTTCATACTAGAGCTTTTTTCCAAATTGGGTACCACTTACTCTGAGTTTGATACGTTTGATGAGGTGTGAAGGTTGTTTTTAAGCTCAGGAGTGGTCCAGAGAACCAATCTCTGGTTCCACTGATTTCACACTGATCTTTAAGGGCAGTGATTTTTCAAGGAAAAAAATAAAGATGCTGAAAAATACAGTTCATTTTTTCTTTTAGTTACAATATAATTTTTTTTATGGTAATACTTTAGTTGAAGGCTACCTGCACAGGGACTTTATAACACCTGTGTAAGTATTGAGTAACATATTTATAAAGCTATATGTGAGAATTTATGAACAGCTTATGTCGTTAATCGCAAGATCACATAAGATGCTTTGTGAAGTAAATTACATTGCATTAACATAAGGCCCCTTATACTGAAGCCAATGGACATTTCTTTCATTCATAACACTGCAGCATGAAGCAATGAAGCGTCATTCTCAAGTAATGGAGCTCATAGTAGGCTAGACAGAGGCCTACTTAAAACACTACATATTTTTACTTGAGTTTAAGTTTCTGTTAAAGTGTTAAAACATATATGGCCTCAGTCTTAAACACTTCATTGCTTAGGAATGATGCTTTTTTAGCGTTATTATAAATTGAATAAATGTCTGCCACTTTAGCTTAAGGCCCCTATGCCCTTATGCGAAATGCTAATTGTTTGACATTTACTTCATAAAACGTCTTAAGTCATCTTGTGATTAGAGGCACAGTATCTGACAAGGAATCTGTTCATAAAAAGCATTGCTTTTAATTCAATGCTTATGTGTTATGCAGGATGTGAAATACAGGGGATCCTGAGGTGTCCAGAACCTCCTAATTAACCTTTTGCATCCCCTGAATGTCTCAAAATCTGATTTCTGGGGAGTCCCTGAAAATGAAATTATTATTACATAATGTTGTCTGCTGGGGTAAAATAGACGCTCAAATACAAATTCAGGGGAAGGTGGTTGTTCAGGTCGCTTCACCCAGCGAGCTTCTGTTTTTGGTATTCTTAACTAAGCAGAGAGCTAGTCAATGCTGGAGTAGCCAGCCAACATAGGACCCCCCGAATATGAGGGGGTATTTTGCACACTGGTGTCATTAAGTCATTATGTAGATAGTGTTAGTTTTCACACAATATAAATTTTCACGTTATAAATAAAAAAAATAAAAGTTAATGAAGTGTAGTAAAGGTCTTCTTATAAAAGCTAAGATATATTTCTCTTACCCATTTCAATCTCTCAATGTGTCCAGAACTACCTGAAGGAGGCCTGGAACATTTTTGACTTTGTGACCGTACTGGGCAGCATTACTGACATCCTGGTCACGGAGATCAAGGTAAGCAGTTGCGATTGTTCTAGAAGAGAAGAATGGAGGGTTGCTGTCATCTTAAGGCTCTACATAAGTGGGTTTATGACTGGCGTAAAGAATCATGCAAAGACAATGACAGTGTCTTCATGTACAGGCTTTCAGTGTTGTGTCTCTATCTGTGTATTTGTGTGTCTGCAGCTTTCTCTTTCTCACTCTGTGGTTGATGATACAGTTTAGGTGCAGGCAGATCTAAAAAAGTAAAACACTTTCTCAGACAAACAGGTTTAGTACAACCTCCAGAGTACTGTCAAAATATGCACCTAACAAACATGACACTGGGATTTCAGGTCTAAATCATGCGATTTAATCAATGCATGCTCCATTCACAAATGTAGTTTGTAGCAACTACTTATGTAGTTTCGACAAGATGTATAGAGCAATGGCAAAAATCTCATTGAACCTAATCAGAAGTTGTAGCACACAACTTAAAGTATGTTAGGCATTTTGAGTACTGGGATAATTTGTCTAAAAATGCAGTGTAATGCATTACAAGTTACTAATTACGTGTCTCAAACTGTAGTGGGATTACTTTACTTATTACTTTCTGGAAAACATCATTTCATTACTCATTACTTCTGTTACTCTGTAAAATCCACATGCTCTGTAAAATCCACTGTACAGATATCTTCAGTACTTTATTAACAAAGAAATAGTTCACAGCATTTAAAAGGCATTTCACTATCCCTGCCTTTGAAAGACGCTGATGGTTATGCTTGATAAAAATGATGAATGGCTGACGCTGTTTGGAAACCTCAAAACTAGCCAATAGAAATAAAAACAGTGCCTCACATTAAAATCTTTGTGAATAAAACGTTAAGCTTTCAGAGCTGTTTCTAAATGAGAATTAAGTCTGGCTTGTTTCGGTGAGGGGTGTCTCTCTTCTTCAACACAGGGATCTTAATCCATCAGTTTTTATGCTAGCGTGATGAGATGCTTCAACAGATTAGTCTTTAAGTTGACTGTTTTTAATACTGCACATTCTTATTTACAGTTAGTCATGCAGTCAGCTGTTGTTGGTAATAAATATGTTTTTATTAAGTCATTAACTAATGTGGTTTTAAGAATTTAAACTGTAGTGCGTTACGGTACTGTGTTACAGAAGAAAGTGTTACTTTGTACCCCCAACACTGTTAATGTAAAGTTATATTTGTGTATATTTATGAATATTTTTTGTATACATGAGACCGATCACGTTGTTAGATCGGCTATAGTTAGTCATGTAATCAAGCTAGTGTTAGCATGGTAATAGCCTGCCTAGTGTTAATTATCATAACGTAGTCCTGCTTGCTATCATTTTAAACTGGAAGCGAATTGTGCTGCGCTTTCTCATTAGATTGAATTGGATTTTTGCCAACGTTCTTTAAAGTTTGTCCAACCTTGCAACAGTTGCTACAAAATAATGGATTTTTATGTGGAGCTTGGATAGGTCAGTTCTACTGGACTTTCATCTTCAGTCGGCTTATAAGCCCATTTCCCGTCTACGGTAATTCCCGTTTCAGGCCTTATTTTATCCATTGTTTATTCAGCAAATTTGGAAGAGGAAAATCATCTGCTGAAGCTCTGCCGACAGTATGTAATCTTCCCGATGAGTGTTGACAGTTGAGTCTCAGTGTGTCAGAGTAGACTCTCGTCCCTCCTAATGATTTCACTGTCACTCTGTTTCCATGCTAAATCTCTGTTGGCACCTGTCCCCTTCTCTCCCAAATGGACTCTACAGACGGTAAGTGGCTTTATTTGTCCTGCTCTGCTTCTGTCCATCTGTCCGGACTGCCTCTCGCTCTCCCGCTCTCTCTCTCTCTCTCTGTCCCGTCATGTTTGCTTGTATGTGGACAATCGCCTTTTTATCCGTCAAGCTGGTTTTCAGGATGCAGTTCCAGTTTCTGATGTTTTGGGTACTGATTTACATATTGATCCGGATTGTCAATGCTTATTGCACGGTTGTGGGAATGAACTAATTTTGAATGCGTTTTACTTTTGGTTCTTTATTCTTCGTTACAAATTCTACGTATTACACACAAGTGCTACTGCTGAGTAGTACGGGTGCATGGTTCCAGCTAAAGCTTTTTGAACATCATCATTAATGATCAGTAGCACTAAATTGCATGAAAATGGTCAGCAGAAATCATTTCTCCATAAGAACTGAAATTGAAATCTGCTGATTTCAATTTTGGAAACATCTGTTGTAATGCATAATAAGCCTAAACAGATTCTCACACTCTGACTGAGAGGCAGGAGGGATTCGGGCGCAGAGCCAGGCTTGAGCGGTTAACCTGTACCAAATCTCTCCCAGCAGGACAAGCTGATCAATCTGAGTTTCCTGAGGCTCTTTCGAGCAGCTCGCCTCATCAAGCTCCTGAGGCAAGGCTACACCATCCGCATCCTGCTCTGGACATTCGTCCAGTCCTTCAAGGTCAGGACTTCTGTGCTCAAGGCTATAAGAATGCAGACTTTGCATGAATTAGAATAGACCTCGATAGTGTTTAAATGCTGGTGATTTATTTACACATGACATAACTTTAATAGTTCTTAAAGAGTTTTTAAAGGGCCCATATCCTGTATTTTTCTTGCATTCGGTGTTTCTGCCTATTTTTGTGATTTTCTGTACCAAAATGGTTATAATTCATTTTTACCTTTTTGTAGCCTTTCATTATGCCTTAGAACAGGATATTTTTGTTACTGTACCTTTAATTGCTAATATGTTAATTGGCTCTTTTCTGAAACGTCCCATAAATTAAACATTAATGGGCAGGGCTAAACTGCTGTAGGCTGAATAGGTGGATTTACATAAATATGTTGGATTTCATGATGTCACAAAAACAATATATTTAAAAAAACTGTTTTTGCTACTTCTATTTTATATATAGACTGTATGGACTGGGGAGTGAATTTAGTTACTGTGTACCTGAGCTGTCTTCTGAGTGGCTGTCTTGTGTAGTAGCTCATTCAAACAGCAGCCCAACCTGAAACGTTCTGTATAACAGCGCGAATAGTCAGGGCTAAACTGTTGTGGGCTGAATAGGCAGATATGAGTGGTGCATTTTGAAACTGTAGCAATGCTTTCTTACTACAACACACTGTTTAATTTTGCAAAAAGTGAAAAGTTTGGTTTTCCATGATATGGGTCCTTTAAAGTTTCTTCCTAGAACTGTACATCCAAGCAAAGAACCATTTAGGAAAATTTGTTTTTAAGTGTATGACTGAAATCTGAACATCTAGAGGCCGTTTACACTTTGCATTTTCAGTGATAGCATCACATTCGGATTTCAGTTGACAGTATTAAAGCCAGGTGTAAACAGCTGCAAAATGCATTGTGATCGGGTTACAGTCGGATCCCTAAAAAACACATTCAAAGGTAGTCAGAGAATTTATTTTTAACACAGGTGTAAATGGAATGCCTTTTCTATGTCTGCATACGCTTATGTAAGCAGAAATGTGTCTGCTGAACGCTAACTAGCAGGTGAAAGGACAAACAAGGAAACATAACATGGACAATAAGGTGGACAGTAAGGTGGAAAATGTGTGTTCTTGAACTCTGGGCTGATTAGTGTCCATTCGTGTAGTAACAAGGGGAAAAAGTAAACAGAAGCAAATTGAAAACGTTGTAGATGTTGATTCGCTTTTTACATAAGAAATTAAAATCAGGTCTGCTCAAATGGCAGATGTGTTTTAGTGAAACATATTGATGGAATTCAGCCAAAGAACATTGTCATTGTCCAAAAAAAAATTTTTTTTATTTTTCTACGTCATTTGAATACTGCAGCTGCTCTTTATATTGTGTAAAAAAATTATGATGAATGGACAGAAATGCTCCAAAATGATTGAAATCTCTTTACGTTCACATTAAAAGTTAGGAACATTTGGTCTTCCTGTAATTTTACTATATTGGAGATTCTTTTCTTTCTTTTTTTTTGTTTTTTTAGACAGCGATGATATTCAGAATGATCCAGACATGGGATGCATGTTAATGCAAAGTGTACATAGTCTTTTAGTCTAAATAACAAGACGCCTACTGAGTGCCATCTGCTGAGATGACTGAAAGGCCTTTATTCTGTCAAAATTATAACAGAGCCTGAGCTAATCTCATTTATTATTAATACTGCTATTCAGTGTGGTTGTTGACATAGTTTTGTTCATTGATAAGGTTCACTATTGTACTCTTTTCCTGTACATTTTGCCACCCCTGCCTGGAAGATTAAAGCTGTTTTTTTATTCCACAGGCGCTGCCCTATGTGTGTCTGTTGATTGCCATGCTCTTCTTTATCTACGCCATCATTGGTATGCAGGTGAGTCTTGGGCTCTTCCAGCACACCAGTTACAGCCACTGTCATTTACAGAATCACATCCCAGCCCAGAGTAGATGAAGCATCTGATGTAGGATCAGCTTTTCTCTGTCCTCTTTGAAAAATGATTTGTTAGTGGATTAGTAATCAGTGATTTTGTCAGTTTGTTGAGTAATCAGAGATTTAATAAAAAAGCATTGAAAATGAACAATAAAAACCATGTATAGCCTTGCAGTGATCTCCAAAACTGTATAGGGAAAAGATAGTTGTATAGGAAAAATACAAATAGTATCGTATGCAAAAGTTTGTGCACCCCGGTCAAATAGCATTTCTAAGTGTTTTCTTTGTTTTCTAAGTGAAAACACATCATCTAGAGGAAACAAATGAACAAATACTGCAGAGTTACTGAGTATTTGCAGAATTTAGCATAACATTTTTAACACATTTAAAAAAATAAAACATAAAAAGTAGCTTGTGTAAAATTTATGGCACATTTAATACGCTTTTTGATTTTTTTTCAATATGTTAAGTTCAGCAAACAAAGAACTTTTGCACTAAAATTGGCTTAAAATTAACATGTTTGTTTTGATGCATTTGTTGACTTTTTCACTTAGAAAATCAACAGTACTTGTTTGATCAAGGCTGTTCATATTTTTGCATACAGCTGTGAATGTTTGCGTCCATCAGTGTCTGTTTCATACTGCAAGAGAGACAAATAGGAAAATTAATCTAAATTGCCAACTAACTATTGCCAATTCATTGAGTTGAATCAATATTTTCTTTTTGAATCATGTAATCAAGTTTAATTGAATAATCGTGACAACCCTAATCAGGTTATAAAAAGCAAAACAACATTAGCACTTTTATTCACGTGGTCTTTTGATATGATGCTCCAGATTTAAGGCATATTTCATAGTTTCTATATTACATATTTTGTTTCTTAAGGCATATGAATAAAATAATTATGTAGATTAGCTGATTAATGGGATAATGATGATGGTGCATCTGTTACTATATTAATTGCAATGGGAGTGGCATGTACCACATTGAAAGAAACTGTTTCAAACTATTGTGTGTCTGGAAGTTAGTTATTCAGTAAATTATCACGGCAGTGTAAATCAATGCTAATTGCATTTTATGGACAGGGAAGCAGCATAACAAGCGAGTTGTATAATCACCCATATGCTGAGATACAGGCCTGAACCTCTACTTGGGACCCTTCAATCCAGTATTTGCCAATATTTGATGTGTGAAAGTTGGCCCAGCTCACCATTTCTCCACTGCCACACAGTTGAAGTTGGAAATTAAAGATAGCAGCAAGTTAGCAGTTTGTGCCTTTGGAATGTCATGGAGGAATGGCATGGATAGTGGACTGCAGGATTTGTGCCAGTGAAAGCTTCAAGCAGGAAAGCTGTTTCTTCACACTAATGGATGAATTCAGCCTTTAGGTTTGATTGCTCGTTTAGCAGCGCACAGGCAATCTCCTGGATTGTGTTTGAAAGGAGAGCGTCTGCCATTCAGCCGATTAGGATGGCATTGTAAATCAATGCTAATTGCATCTTATGGAATGAAAGGAGCAGCGTAATCAGTGAGCTGTATAATCACCCATATGCTGAGACACACCACTGAACCTGCTTAGAACACGGCCCTTCACACCAGTGGTGTAGTCCTAAGAAAAAAAAGTGGCTTTACTATAAATCTGTGCCAGCCCAGGGCAGCCGCTTCAGTTTTATACATACATACGTACAGTATGCAGGCATTTGAACACATCCTAGTCAAAGTGTTTTGTTAATTTTCTGAGTGAAAATAAGTTAACACGTTCTCTACAGGGAACAACCTTGAATACAGTGTTTTTCTGCTAATTTTAGTAGCTTATTTGCTAAGTTTAAAATATTGGAAAAAATTAAACTTACATGTAAATTGCAGAGGATACATTTTATGTTTCATTCTTTTTCCAGGATGTTAAACTCAGCAAATAAACAATATTTATACATTAAAATGTACAGAGGTGCGTTTTCTGTATGTGAGTATTTTAACTTACAAAATTACCAATTGTATGATGTGATCAGGGTGCCCAAACATTTGCATACAATTGTATGTGTGTATGTCAAGCTATAGATACAAAGAGAGGGAGATCTGTATTTTATATGACTTTTAAATGTTGAAACATGCACAATTATTCATTTATGCAATGCATCCACTTTACTGTACAATACTGGAGTATGCATTGCTGTGACTGTAACTCAGTGCGTCTCTGGTTATTGGCAGTCTGATTCACAAGCTCACCTAAGCTACTTCTCTGTTGTTTCCTCTCCCATCCATCCTTTTCTGGATGGACACAACATGAGTAGACCTAAAAATACAATTGTATAAACCTCTTTTTGAAAGTCTGACATCAGTAGCCCTCATGTTTTCTGATTTTGGCGCTAAATTTTTACAAGAGTACTTGTTAAAAGCCTTAACTGCTGAAACACTGTCAGGTTCATGTTTCACCTAGCTAATGTTAGAAAACTCTGATGCCCAAGGTTAGTTAAGGTGCTGTGTTAGGATGCTACACTAGCACATCATTCTAATAGAACATTGCATCTTAGTTGCAAAAACGTTTCCTGCTTATGTCAGTAGTATCAGAATCAACATCCAGCAGAGTTTTTCATTCACAGTTGGTCTATTTTTTTACTTGAAATCTGCTGAAGACTCAAACGTGGTGGTATCCAGTTGTGATATTCACAGAAACAAAAATAAATAATGAAATAAAAATGACAAATCAATCTGTTTGTTATTCATCATATGAAATTGACCTATTAGACTGTGGTCAGTGCTGCACCTTTGATGATTTTCCTCTCTTTGACTTGGGATTTGCATAGTTATATACCTGTAATTACATAGTTAATTACATAGTTATGCAATGAATTTCCTTTACATTCAATTTAGATTCTGTATTCAGGCTTTTGTAAGCTCATTTGTTATTTGATTTAAAGTGTAAAAGTAAATATCTCCTCTTCTGCTTAAAAATGCAAATGTAGTATCGAATGAAAGTTAACATTATATAAGATCACTACATGCTTCTGTTATCGCTATCAATAACTGCAACTTCTCAAGAGTTAATAAAACAGTATGGTTGTGTGATGGATGTAAATGCATATCACGGTAATTTTGCAAAATATTGTCATTCTGGTATGAAAAATGGGCCTTTGTAACATTTTTAGTGTTTTTATCAAATGAGCAGCGCCTAAAGGGAAGAATTCTGTGATACAGAACATTATGCTCCTGATATATCGCCCATCCTGACATCTCAGAGAGTTTAGTGTTTGTAGGTGAGTTCACTGAGCAAATGCAGAGAGTGGTCTGGCCTGCAGGCAGCATGAATTATTGACATGGCACCTCCAGGTGTTTCAGTGCAGTGTCAGTGCTGTATAATAATGAGGATGGCCTAGTGTCTGCGCCCTGCCATAACAGAGTTTCTATCTTTCTATCAGGTGTTTGGAAACATTGAGTTAAATGAAGAGGTAGCCATCAACCACCACAACAACTTCCGCACCTTCTTTCAGGCACTAATGCTGCTGTTCAGGTAAAAAAAAATGCTTTTTGCAGGTTTATGGTGGTTGGGTTCAATTGACTTTTGGGGTAAAGTGATGCAGTTTTGAAAAATTTGATAAATCAGGACAAAGTAATGGATAAATATTAGAGATGCAATATGGGAATTGTGGGCCAATGCCAATTTCAAGTATTATTTATGTACATATCTTGCAATTCCCATACTGATACATAAACACTTACAAAATGTAGAAATTGGATTAAATCTCACTTTATTAGCAGTAAAGAGAAATATTATAAAAAAATATTTTTATAATTTAATATCATATATCTACCTGTCTTCAGTATTGAGTGCGCCTAGGAAACGTTCCCATTTGCATTAGAGGGGCTAACAAAGTCTCAGTCATTGTATATTCCACTAACATTAAGAAAAATGCTGCTGTTTGTGCCAGCTAAGTGAAACCAGATCAATTATACATACAGAAAACAGTAAGTGGCTATTAATATTAAGGCCACTGTCAATAATCATCAATAAAAGATAAAGTGTTCCCATCTTTATAAGATGCTGGATTGCAGCTTGTACATTTGAATTTCCTCACCCCATTTTCATCAGGGCTGTGTTTCTGGACACAGATAAGTCCTTTCTAGACCAAAAAGGACTTACAGGGGAGAATGGCCATTGGAGGTGCTTAGTTATATATGCTGTGAGCATCTAAAATATCTAAAAATATTTGTATTATTTTTGTGTTGTGTATGTGAACATCAGGAGTGCCACAGGTGAGGCTTGGCATGAGATCATGCTGGCGTGTCTGAGTGTAAAGCAATGTGACCCGCTCTCAGGCTTGGGGAAAGAGTGTGGCAGTGATTTTGCGTACTTCTACTTCGTCTCCTTCATCTTCCTCTGCTCATTTTTGGTAGGTGGACACACACATACATTTTTCAGAGTTTTGGCTAATGGCAGCTTAAATTGCAATCATAAAAACAGTTAAACTTACAGAAATGTGTTTATTACCAAGTACACTGTCAATTAGCTTCCATTATTGTCTTTTCCAAATTTAGCAGCTTTAATGTGTGGATTTATCTGCACAACACTGGTACAACCATGTCTTGTCATATATCACTAGAAAGCTTGTCATGTAGAAACTAAGTGGACTATCCAAATATATGTTTCATTTGTACTAATGACAACATTCACACAAATGAAGCATATTTTCTGAGATCCCACCACGTGATGCAGTTCTGAGTCCCATTCTTAAAATCGTTTTTCTCAAAATCAGCTTTTATCTAAAAATCTCTGCTTCTGGAGTAGCAACATTCAAAAATGTTACATGATCACACCTCACCCTCTTCTGAAGGATTTTACAGAAAGAATTTACTGCTAACTGGTGGATTTATGCTAGAGTATAACTACGAAAAGACCAGTAAACATTTTCATATTAAGTCTTTTTACAGTAGCCGTAAAATGCAGTTTTAGCCTGTTTTGGGTCCTTAGCTGAGCCTTAAATTAATTAAATTTGATAACTAAAAAAACCAAAATCTTATATTTGGAATTCATATATCTGGATTACTGGCAAAATGGCCACTGGGATGCTTGCAAAAAGTAGTTAATCACTAAAAGAATGAAATCCCAGCAAACTGTCCTGTTTCCACCTAATGAAATAAACATTTCTTACAATTCTAACATCATCCAAAAGCTAGATTTGTGGTTTTTAATGCGTTTATGTAATGTAGAATTTTGCTTATGTAGAATATGCTTATATTTGATTAGATAACATTTTCATTTACATATTTAAATGTAATTTTTTTTTTCAAACTTGTAAGAACATCAGTAAGCATTTGGCAGAGATTCATTATGATGTCTGTTGTTTTTAAAAAATACCCTATTCACATTCCAGGATATTAGCTTAACCTCTGTCTGCCGCATCTGAATTGTATGGTCAGTTATCATGGACAGTAATTTCAGCATATTTCCATGAGCTTAGAAAGCAACTCAAAACTCACTTATAACAGAAGACAGTGGGAAGTTTCAGCATCTGCCCATTGACATCTATTATAAATCTGTTTTGAGTCCAAATGCTGGAATATTTCTTTAATTCTTCCCCTTCAGATGCTGAATCTGTTTGTGGCTGTCATCATGGACAACTTTGAGTACTTAACTCGAGACGCCTCCATCCTCGGACCTCACCACTTGGACGAGTTCATCCGGGTCTGGGCCGAGTACGACCCTGCTGCCTGGTATGCATCACACACACTCCTGAGAGTTAGTCCCTCCTTAACAAGAGTGAACAGCTTTAGACAGAGAGTTGAAGTAAAACGGAATAGGTCAGACACTGAGCTGTGGCCCTGAGTGACCATGGCACTAAACTAAAGCAGGACTCCAAGGATGTGTCTATGCTGCCACATGTAAATCTGATGTTCTGCATGACGACAATGAGACTTTTTGTAGAGCTGACTGGTGTAAAGCCTCTGTTGTCTGCTTAGCTTAAACCAGCTGAGCTCAGACACACATAGCATTGCGTAAAAAATAAATAAAGAGCTGTTGGTTTATGTCCTTTCAGAACTGTTTGAGAATGTGTAGTTTTAACAAGCATATAACTGCATTGCTGGTTCCTATGTCAGACTGCTCACTACAGAAACACCTGTTTCACTGTAAAAGAGGCATTTCACCAACAGAGTACCTTTTTGTCCCACCATAAATCATACATTTTTAAAGAATGCATGCACAGATTAGAAAATAATAAAAAGTTGTACATTACAAAGCCCTTTGTCATGGCATGGCTAAAATAAAAATAAGCCCCCCAGAGCTCAGAAACAGAATTCAAAAACAAGCAGCTCTGAGCAAAATATATATTTATTTATTTATTTATTTTCTGTTCTTACATTCTAGCCTCAACATAATGTTGATAAACCAGCTAAACAAAATTGAAATCAACTAAACAAAAAAAGAACTGTATGCAGGTCTAATATAAAATATAAAATACTACGTATGTAAAGGCATGAGACTCCACAGTTGTGTTTCTATCAAGAGCATACACACGTACATCTTCTGGAATTTTACTGTTCATAATCAGTAAATTAGACCTGAAAATAGATATACAGCCACAAAATAGCCCATAATAACTTACCAAAGGTTGTTATAGTCAAAATAAGCCCATGTGCAACGTTAGCAAATTTCCTGTTTAAAAATGCATAGACATGCTAGCTGGCTTTACATTTTCTCGCATCATGACAGGTGATACAAACAAAATCATGTAAGAGTGCAGGGTATATAGCAGGGTAAAGTACAGTACAAGAGTACGGGGTATAAAAGGAGCATCCAGGAAATGCCTATGTGAATGTCCTCTATGAGCAACAGTAGGTCGAAACTCAAAAAAATGCATAGACAAATAGTCCACCTGTTTGCAAGGATTTTAGGTATTTCATGCTCTACAGTGCATAAAATTCTCAAGTTTTAAGGAATCTGTAAAAATTTCTGTTCATAAAAAGCAAAGCCAAAAACCACACCTGAATGCCCATCCCTCAGATGGCACGGCTTTAAAAATCAGCATGCCTCTGTGATGGATATCAACTCAGGGATTCAGGAGTACTTTGACAAACCATTGTCATTAAACTCTTCATCTCTGCATCCACAAATGCAAGTTAAGACTATACTCTGTACAACAGAAGCCATATGTCAGTAACGTCCAGAAACGCTGCTGACTTCTCTGGGCTTGAGTTCTTTTGAAATGGGTTAATACACAGTGGAAACGCGTGTTGTGGTCTAAAGAGTGAACATCTCAGATTATTTATGGCAATAAGGGTTCTCTGGGCTAAAGAGGTAAAGGACCATCTAGGTTGTGACCAACATGAAGTTCAAAAGCCAGGGTCTTTCATGGCATGGACAATAAAGGCACCGAAAGATATACATGTTTTAGAGCAACATATGCTGCCTTTTAGATGACATCTTTTTCATGGATGTCTATGCTCATTTTAACATGAAAATGGCAAGAAATATTCTGTAAGTTTACAACATCATGGCTGCATAATCAGAGGATGGGGGTGCTAGATGCAAAGTTTGTAATTTAAACATCAAACATTGTGTTTTTATACAGTTTTCAATTTAATACAGGTCAAAGCGAATGTACTAATTACTGCTTTCTGTTTTTTTTATTTATTTTTTTTTTGGCATTTTGTGTACTGTCCCAATTTTTTTGGAGTGGAGTTTGTATAATCTAAGTACAAGAATATGACATACATGACACATAAATCTGTAAAATGACATGCTGAATGAAATCACACTAGACATGAAAATCATTTGAGAATTTGAAGGTAAGACATAAACAATAAGCTGTTGGGCTAGACAAAGAAAAATAATTAATTCATTAATAATAATAATAATAATTATTATTATTATTAACCGCTAAAAGAGATTTCAAGGTAACATTCCTGTTGTTAAAGATGATTACATTTTCTGATGGATTTTTGTTCAAAGCAAAATACTGTTCATTTCCAGTTTCCAGTTTCATTCCTCAAACCACTTTGAAGAGCTGCAGACAAAAGCAAGGTCATTTTTTTGCATGGGTCAATAGGTTCAGTAACAGGGTGGAACACACAATGTGGGACATAGGAGTGTAAATAATTTTACTCCAGTGTCACTCTAATTTTAACAAAAATACATACATAAATACATAATGCAACTTTAAAATACCAAACCTTGTCAAAAAAGTAAACAAAAGACTTTAATTTAAAGAGAAATGATATATTTGAACATTTTATGGTGGGCCAAATAAGGGTACTGTAATGGTGGAATGTCTCAAAAAAATGTAAGACATGTATTGTGGCCTAACTTATGTCTGTTTTTTGCAGCGGAAGGATACGCTATATGGATATGTACAGTTTGTTGCGTGTTATTTCGCCCCCACTTGGCTTAGGAAAGAACTGCCCTAATAGGGTGGCATACAAGGTTTGAAATCTTACACACTGCCCCTGAAAAGGGCAGTGCTGTAGTACTAATTAATGCCCATAGATTGCTTGGTTATCATACTGACTGACCGGACATCTTGACTGGATTACACCCTCTACTAATTGAAATATGGGTAACCATGGAAACTGCAGGAAACAAAGCCACATTGCATACTATGTCCCGCGCTAATCCTATATGTCCTCAGTAAGCACTTCTGCTGTGTTTACTGTCAATATTGACAATTTAGAAGCCCAAACTAGGCTGTTCCTTGTGCAACGTGAGCTTTGTTTCTGTGGGTTTGATTGGTTAGTCAACTTTGTCCGTGCATGCATTGCAAAAAGACAAGGACAAGGCTGTAACCCCGTTCATCATCCAAGCCTGACCTCCCCATTTCGGCCTTGTGTTTCTTCTTTTGCGTATTGGATCCATCTCAACACACAGTGGGCAAGATGGCGTCTCACAGCCACAGCTTGACCTCAAAACCTCTGAATAGTGATCACTCAAATAATGACTGTTTCTTACCTTCTGATCATACTTTTCTTTTTATTTTCTTTCAATTCTCCACTGGTTTTCCTGCTCCCTCCCCTCCATATGTGATCTTTTGACCTCTGCACGTGGGTGCCACCTCCCTGTGAAGTGGGCACATATCCTACCTCGATATGTACGAAATGCTCCGCCACATGTCCCCTCCGCTAGGTTTGGGAAAGAAATGTCCGTCGCGAATTGCCTACAAGGTAGACCAACCCACCCTCTGTTTCTCACCCAAACCCACCAGCCGTCACTGAGCTGTTTCCGCCTTTTGTGTAGCTGCTGTTCTCTCGCTGGATAGTGTCGCAGTCAGTCTTCCTGTGCTGTAGCTGTGTCAGTAGCTTGTCACTGTCTTTTTGTCTTGTGCTTTTCTGCCTCTATGTGTAATTGTAACTAGTGCTGCAACTGGCAATTATTTGATTGATTGACCAATTGAACCATTATGCCTTCTGTCATTTCCTTTCACTTCTTCCCTGTGATGGTACCTTCACCATTCCATTCTTGGCTACAAGCAGTTTCTTCTTTTATGGTGAAAGAAGCCATATTGCCCCCTACAATTGACATTGTCAATGACTAGTTGACTCTCTCAACTAATCGTAGCTGTTTAATGGAGCGTCAGCGTGATCAGCACAGTATAGAGGGCAGTTGAGTGAGCACCTGTTGACACAGTGACTTTTTGCTGAGGATTAGTGATAGTATCAGTAGTTACACTATCATGATAGTTACACTGTGTACAGTCACAACCATAAATATTTAGATGTCAACAAAGTTATTGTTATTTTAGCTGTCTACCACAGCATATTAGAGTTGAAATTTAATCATGAAAATGAACTCAAAGCTCCTTCAGTATTTACATCCAAATCAGATGAACAGTTTAGGAATTACAACCATTTTCATAAATGCCACCTCCTTTTTTAGGATCTCAAAAGTAATTGGACAAACCAGAATTATCATGTATTAAATTGTCATTATTGGTATTTAGCTGCAAATTCTTGGCAGTCAATGACTGCTTGAAGCTTAAACCTATAAAGATCACCTGAATGCTGGGTGTCTTCCCTGGTGAAGCTCTGCCAACCCTGTACATTCCTCTTCTTTGCATTTAAAAGTCCTGGGCTGCTTTAACAGTATGCTTCAGGTCATTGTCCATCTGCACTGTGAAGCACAGTCCAGTGATTTTTTAAGCAGATAATATAGCCCTATACACTTCAGAATTCAACCTGCTGCTTTTGTCAGCAGTCACATATCAATAAATATCAATAAACACAAAGGAACCAGTTCTGTTGGCAGCCATACATGCCCATGCCATAACACTACCTCCACCATGCTTGACAGATAAGGTGGTATGTTTTGGATTATGTGCAATATGAAAATGGTTGTAATTCCGACATCATTCACGAGATTTGGATGCAAGCACCCTCAGATTAAAGCAAAGTCTGCACTTTTAGTTCATTGAACTCCAGTATGCTGTGGTAGACAGCTGAAGTAACAATAATATGTCTATGTCCAAATATTTATGGACCCGACTATAGGTGTTCTTTAGATTTTTTTTAATAAATTACGTCTCTTTTTTTCTTACATGGACTTACACTAAATCAATAAAAACATTAGTCATACCATAACAGTCAAACCACACTGTATACATGATCATATCTTAGTTAGGCTAGCAACCTCATTTGGAGTAATATTATGCTATTGGCGAGCATGTAAATGTAGTTACTGTGACCTCTGTTGTGCATCATTAAAGAAAAGAGTGAAAAATTAGGCTGCAGGAACGGTTCCTTTTCCAGAGAAGCACCTGTTTCACTGTGCTGGCCCAGCTTTAGCTGCTCTGCCCCTTTGAGAATGGCCTTTGGTCATTGAGTTTCCTCACCCTCTTCCAGCTGTCTAGATGGATAGAGTCTCAGAGTGAAGGGATACGAGCGGCTGTCTGCCAGGCAACTCTCCAAGGCCAAGCCATGCGCGTGTGAATGTGCCTGCGCGTGTGTGTGCACGCATGTGACGTCCTCCAGTGAGCTTCAAAACCCCTCCCACCATCGCTTTAGAGAGCAGTGAATTGATTTGGAGGAAAGAAAAGAAATCGTGCTGTAGATGTGCGTTCAGTGAAGCGAGTCGTGTTGCCCCCCCCCAATCCTTTTGCTCTCGTTCTCTTTTTTTCTTGTTTGTTGTTGTGGAAATGTGTCTTTCCAGGCAGGCCCGCTCTAATGAAGGCAGCGCTGTGCTTTAACCGTGCTTTAACAACGCAATCTAACTGGATACCCAGCTTTCTCCTCTGTCTCTCTTTCTGCTTGTCTCTCTCATTTTTTCTTCAGTTCTGTCCTTTTTGTAACCTTTGAGTGTGATACGGTATATGTTTCCCTTTTATTTTGTGTGTGAGTGGAACATGTGCATGTGTTGAGGGCAGCACACTATATCATCTATATTGTGATACAGGCCTTTGCAATAAGCAGGCTGCAATATGCAAATTAACCTCTTACCAGTCTGTGTTCTGTGGGTGTTTTGATGGATCAAGGCATTCATGTAATCCAACAAAAGCACATTTTATTGGTCAGAATAACGCAGGCTTGTGTTTTACACTTTTATTATGTTTGTGTATGTATTTAAAGGGCAAATTCATCTTTTTTTTCCCCATAATTTTTACATATCTCAATCTTTGAGATGAAAACATTCGTAGTCATTCATTGAGTCATTCAGAGTGTTTTGATGTGAAATGGTGCATTGGAGAGAAACATACCAGCTCAGATTTCTTTCCAAAAATATAGATTGAAAAAAAAGATAAACCGATTGAAGAGGAATTTTACCTATTTTACCTAAAATTTCAGCATAATCATATTTTCTTTTCAAGGGTGGTGATGGGCACCATCTCTACAACACAGATATTTAAATGTCTTAAATATGCAGAATCCTGCTGGTGACACCCCATGTAAACTGTGAACAATTTTGACTCTGTAAGTTTCTCTAGGATTGAGTATTTCATGTCAAGCCTCTCTGAATGACTGTGTATATCTTTACTTTGAATTTTGAAAAATTAGTTGAATTCCCCTTTAAACAACGAAGACCCTACACAGAAATAGAGCACAAAGTAAAAACAAAACTATATATTTTTGAATGTGTCACAATACGTACACATAGACTTGTGATGCTCATATTTTCTCCATATCGTGCAGCCCTAGCATATGCATGTGTGGTGGGGGGTGGTCTTTCATGGCTCTGTGGACTGGGCTGTAGGTAGGCCTGTACGCATCATGTCCCTTTCCCCCTTTTCCTCTGACTCTGTCTCCATGGTTACCACAGGAGGCGATGCTCCTTCATCCCTGAGGGAAGCTCTTCTTCCCCTCACTCTCTCCTGGCTTTGTGAAAGTGCAAGAAAACACAGTCATTATAGCCATCTTTATCATCTTTAACACTCATCTAAGTGATTCATGACTGACTGGCCCCGCTCTGTATGTATAATCTGATGGACAGTAATCTGACGCCTGTGTGTGCAGCTGTGTTTGAATAGAGAGAGAACAAGTGCTGTAGACTTTTAAGCCTGCATTTCCCTGATCAGTAGCGATTGTTTTATGAAGCGAACTTACTTGAAGCATATCATCGCTGTCATAAGTAAGCATCGAAACTTTTTGTTTTCTTTTTTTTTTTTTAACACTAGTTGAAAGTTCCCATTGCCATTTTTAAACTGTTCATGGCGAATCAAGTAACAGGAATGTCAAAAATCCAACGTTTTAAGTTTAAATAAAAACAGAAATTCATTTGCAGATAGTTTTATGCAACTCAGTTAAATGCTTTGAATTAAACAGTGCAAAGCAAAATAAATAAATTAGATGAACAGAAGCAACATTTGACATCAGTTCAATCCTAACAACACTTCAAATCAGCTTCTGCCCTGTTCCACTTTTTACAGCTTATATTAAAGTGCCCATGTCCTAAATTCTTTGTCCATAGGTCCATACATAACATATATGTGGGTTTATTTAGCTAAAACAATCCTAATTTATTTTTACATCATAACTTTTTATATTTTCTAACCCTTAATACTTGCTACTTTAAGGCACTCTGAGCCTTTAATACAGTTGTATGCAAAAGTTTAAACACCACTGGTCAAATGACATGTTTTGTTGATTTTCTAAGTAAAAATGAGTTAATGTGTCCTCTATGGGAAACACACTTAAATATGGATTTGTCTGCTAATTTTAGTGAACATTTCCATATATTTGTTAAGTTTAACATTGGAAAAAATAAAACTATACCATAACTTTTACACAGGTCACGTTTTATGTTTGTTTTGTTTGTTTGTTTGTTTGTTTGTTTGCAATGTGTCAAAATCAGCAAAATAATGCATTAATATGTGCAGAAATGTGTTCTCTGTAGAGGGTGTGTTAACTTAGTTTCATTTAATAAACAAAAAAAAATCAACAAACAAACTTTACATCATGCAGTAACAAGCAATTGAGCTAGTTTCCATTGCTTGTTACTACATGACCTGGGGAGTGAATGGTATGTTTTGAAACTTTAACTTTGTTTAAATATGACATCAAACTCCTTATTTCATTAAAGCAAGGAAAATTGGTTTCCTATATGTGGGCCCTTTAACAGATTAACAAGAAGATTGTTTTTCTTCTCCTATAAAGTTAATGTTTCGAAGGTTTCAGCTGTTCTAAGGACAGTGAAGAAATGTTCAGCTCTAGCAGAAAGCCACAGCAGTGAACTGAAAAAGGCTGAAGCAAGTGATGTGAAATAGTTTGTGAAGTGTTGCACCCACATTGCAGCAGATGCACTGTCCATTGTGTGCTACGCATCTCCTGTCTTCATTCTCCTTATTCAGCATCTGCATGAGATATGAATGCTCTCTCTCTCTCTCTCTCTCTATATATCTCTCTCTCTCTCTCTCTCTCTCTCTCTCTCTCTCTCTCTCTCTCTCTCTCTCTGAGATGTCCTAGAGAGTCGTCTGCTGTGCTGGGTTGAGCACATAAAAACATTTCTATAAAAGGTTTATTTCCCATAAGATTCTGCAGCTTTAGCTCCTTCTATTCAGAAGCATCTGCATATCAGCACTGAGCTCTTTCACCCAGCACATCCAGCAGACTCTCTAGGAAGTCAGTACGTGTTCTGGTCTTTGCTGTGTGGCTCAGTCACGTGTGTTTCTGATGCTGATGTCCTCATGTGTGCGACTCTCCGCAGCGTTTGGTGAGGATGAACATGCCCATTGCAGATGACAACACTGTTCACTTCACGTCCACGCTGATGGCTCTCATACGCACCGCCCTGGATATCAAACTGGCATCAGGTGCGTGCCCACTTCATGCCCACTCAGCTCCCAGCACTGCGCCACCCACTACCGGCCATGACGTACCTCGCTTTAACCAGTTGCTCAAACGCCTCCTACCTTCCCCTCACTTGCACTAATACAAAAAAATCAATGATTTCTTATGGGGATGTCTCGATCCTATAGAAAATCAGTATCAGTGCAGAATGAGGCATATTTTAATCCAGTTAACACTTAAATGCCTATTTCTGCCATGTGATCTACCTTTTTCCATTAATAATGCAATTTCTCAGTGCTGTTACTGCATTTATTTTGACATGTAAAGAACAGAAACTAACAAATTTGTAGAATTTTATTTGGTTTGCCTCAATAAAACATAGGAATATAAGTGACACATCAGTTGTACTTTACAGTTACTCTGATGAAGGAAAACAGTAATAAGCATTTACCAATCTGAACTGTGCCCTGAATGGTTGCACACGTTCTCTCAAAACAATTTAACAACTTTTTTAACAACATTTAAAAAGGTACTGGGCTCTTTGAGTACATATGTGCAACTACTCCTACTTCCAGTCCTTTTTTGGACTATTTTATCTGATTGCACTCTTGAGATTTGCAGTAGTGAGCAGATTTGTCTACAAACAGACCCCAGAGTGGTCTTCAGCCGCTGCCCTTTTTGCCTTCAGACTGTATATGAGGCATGTATGTTAATTGTGTTTTTATTTGGCCCTTCTTTACGATATATTTAAGCAAGGCTTAGGTCAGTCTTGACCCGGGAACGGAGCTCGTGGGTGGGCTTTAGTTACACGAGCTTCATCACTTTTGGCTGCCTGCTTAAGCGCAGTACTGACCGCCTACACTGTTAGAAGGAAAGGAACATTTTTCATTCCTCAAGGTACAAACAATGTAAATGTACACTCAGAGGTACAGCAATGGTTTTAAGGTTCAAGGGTTTTTTTCACAGGAAAAAGGTACATAATTGTTTAAAAACAGATGCTAGAAACAAGACAGGGTGTGTGGAGTCAATTTAAAAAATATTGTACAATTATGTTCCCTAAATAAATGTACTGAAGATGCACCCTTGAGGGTACCACCCCAGTGAGAGTTCAGTACCTTTTTTCTGAGAGAACATGGAGATTCACCAGCACCACATTGCTGAACATCCTGAAACAACTGATAATGCCTCTTTATGAGAACATTACATTATGTAGTTGAACAACAAGAAAACATACTATAAGCAGTATGGGCATTAAATGACCTGCTAATCAATAAATAAAGTTTTTGTTATTGTAATATCAAGGATTTAGTTGAGACAGTGTGAAACTCGTAAAGAGACCTCTTGCTTGAGAAGATTTATACTTCATACATTATTGCCTTGCAAACAGGAGGTTGCTGGTTTGAAAAGTCTGCTCTGACAAGAAAACTCATATCATCATGACACTGTTATTTGAGGCTGCCGTTGGCCAACATTACATTTTCTTTCCTCTGATACTTGATTAGATTTGTCCCGTCTGTATAAAAGTGAACGCCATGATGTATATTAAATTATAATTTCCATTTTCAATTCAGGTTGCCCTTTTTTTGCTCAGTGCTGATTATCAGAAATGTACAGCTCATTACAGATAATAACCTCACAAACAGTCAGACTGAGGCAGCATGTTCTCCGCACTGTTTCTGCACTGAGAGAGTGGGGGAGGGGCTCAGTAATGTGACAGGGGGCACTGTTTCATTTGTGCACTTCAATCTTTCGCTCAAAATCACACAAACAGGCCCTAAAACACATTTTAACATTTAACAATAAATAGCATAAATATTATTATTACTTACATTAATATTAAAAACAGCTGATTGTAAATATGCAGCTCAATTTGAAATTATAAATAAAGGCTGTCTTGCAGTGTATCTGAGTTTTAGCACTCAGCATGAATCCAGAAAGACATAAAATCAGTGGAAAACATGGCTGGATTGTGCTAATTATTTATTTTTACTCAAAAATGACATAGCATGAACCACCATCAAAACATTTTCAGCTCTCAGACACTCCAGACAAACAATGTCTGAAAAAAGTATCTGAAGTGACACTTCAGACACACTAAATCTAGCAAAATATAAGCAAAAAAGTACAAAATTTTGCAGACACTAAGTAAATGTTTGTTAGCGAAATTCATGAAGATAGCAAAACTCTTTTAGCATTTACATGTCAAATAATGGCATATCTGAGTAGCCTAGGCTACCCTGAAAATAACAACATATGGCATGTGTGAGTGGCTCATGTAAATACTTTATAATTGCAGTTGTAATTGTGATTGACCCAAATACCAAAAATTATTCCAGATTGTTCAGCAGCATTTAAAATAAATGGCCATAAAGCACAGCTTGCGTAAAAAAAGGCTGGTTTCACTAACGTGTGAGCACTATTTGGTTATATTATCCACAGAACTCCTTCGGGACATCCCTAGATTACTCTGACTCTTGAGCTGACTGGTTCCTCACCCAGGAATAAATGAAGATTTTACGAGCCACCAGAGTGCACTTGTACCATTTAGCATAATGAAGTAACGTGACGAACGCTTCGGTGTTACTGTTGCTCTTGTTGGCAGGTGTTCTGGCCCAGCGGCTGTGTGATGCTGACTTGAGGAGAGAGATTAATAGAGTGTGGCCCAGCCTGGCACCAAAGACTGTGGACCTGCTGGTCACCCCTCATAAACGTGAGTTCTGTCCCACTGCATTCTGGGATCTCTTTTTTAAAATGTTGATGTTAGATCAAATGAAACACAATCAGGTGTTCTAGAACTTCCATTGCTGTGATGTCATGGTTATGGTTCAGTTTAGAGAACAATGGATATTCTAATGGTTTTCAAAATGAAGGTATTATTAGGACATTAAAGCCATTTGCTGCTTCACTAATTCTGAGTATGCTTTATATGTATTTGCTGCCATCCAGTGGTCATTTATGTCTTTTTTTTTTTCCCCCAATGCTTTCCGATTTTCTAAACAATAGGGAGATATTTGCGGTTTCGTTTGTCTGGCAATAAGACAGCGGTTTATATAGTCACTAAGCGAGCAGTCTGTGTAATCTTGTTCCTGGTTATATGTTAAATATCAGTTTTGACATGTGGTGATAGTTTTTCAGCCACCTTACTTTTCCTCCCTATTTCTTCAATCTCAGTCAATGCTGAATATGTTAATAAAGGATTACTCTACTGCTCCTCACTCTACACATCTCTGTGTGTTAGATAACGAGTTGACGGTTGGGAAGGTGTATGCTGCCCTGATGATTTTTGATTACTACAAGCAGAACCGCGCCAAGAGGCTTCAGCAGCAGCAGCCTTCTGGAGGCCCACAGGTATGGAACTCAGAAAGGTATGAAAGTGAACTGAATGAGATCAAAGGATGCACTGTGATTTTGTAATGTATTTTGTAATCAATTAACTTTTTCATTTGAGGTTATATGGGATTAACCCTTAGAAATTCGTAGTTATTACTTTTGTTTTGCTATACTATTCAAGATGTGATTAATTATGTATTAAATTACATTTATATTACACATTTAATTACGTTTACATGTGATTTACATTGCGTATCAACAGGTTCAAGTCTGCACTGTAGACTTTTTTCGTTTGGTTCAATGTCAAGCTGTGACCAAAGCACAGCAAAAATGTGAAGAATGCTGGTAACACTTTGTAATAACAAGTCCCTATAAATAGCAATGTATCTAATTATCTTATCTAAGGGTTTGGTAATGTTGGTTAATAATTATGCCATTACAACTTGTTTCTTTAATAAGTGCTACCATTTGAATTATTAACCATTTACTCAGTACTATACAAATAACCAAAGCACTCTAAATGCTTTTCATGAATCTATTACATTGAGGCGTAATAAGTAATACAGTATATCTTTATGAACACATTATAAAGTCGCAACAGTTAATGATTGAAAATGTTTATATTCACTGCTATATAATGATTAACTAAAGATTATGAATCACAGGTAGAACATAACTACTTAAATGTGCAGTGTGTAGGATTTAGTGGCATATAGTGGTAAAGCTACAGATTGCAACCAACTGAATAACTCTCCCTCACCCCTCCCTTTCCAAGTGTGTAGTAGAACCTGCAGTAGCAATTTTTTCATGATTTTGACAGTGAAGATTCACCATCCTTTGCTTTTTCTTGTGCTAAATAATAAGTATGATCCTCCATTTGTCAAAATTCACGTTCTCAAACATCTCACAACACAAAATGGTTAGCCAGCTCCAGCAGCAACCATCGAGTCTTCATTTTTCTACGTCTTCCAGCCAGTGCTATAGTGCCACCAATTCAAGCTGTTGCTTCAGTGTAAAAAATGTAAAAGGCAATTTTTAGAGCCAGTGTTTAGTTTGTCTGTTTTGGGCTGCTGTAGAAACATGTTGCCGCAACATGGTGTCCTCTGCTGGCAGAGGACCTGTTCCGTATGTAGATATGAAGGGTTCATTCTAAGCTACAAGTACACTAATGAAATCGTGCTTTTGTTTTTGCTTGCAACTTTTAGGGGTTAAAACATCCAACACATATTACTTCTGTTATCTCAACCACAAATTGTGTTGCATTGTAAACTGCTCCCTGTCCTGCAGAGTAAAATGGGAGCACTCTTCAAGCCCATGCTGCCTCTCACCCACTTACACGATCAAGAGTCATCAATCAAGAGTACCAAGCTGCCATCCCGTCCTCTACCTGATGCAGCTCCACAGCCAGAACTCCCACCCACATCCCCTCTCCTGACCAACGGGGAGGCAGTGTGAGTGTCTCAGAACACTGGACTTGTTACTATTGACACTATTATTTATTCAGCAAGTGCCTAACATTATAAAATGCCCAATGTGGTCATGCATAATAGTCAGTCTATTAGTGATGTGTAAGGTAAGATGACTTGTCCCAGTGGGCGTCTGTGGGTTTGCTCATCCGTCAGGTTTTTTTTAGGTAAATGTAATTTTGGGTTGAGGGGGTGTGGATTAGTACATGACTAAATGGAAAATTCCATAAAACTGGTTGGACTTTGTGTATGTGTGATCATAGGCAAAGCCAAAGCAGTGCCATGAAGAAGTCTCCATCAGAAGACACACCTCAGGAAGGAGTGCTGCAGAGGAGCAGAAATTCTGTCCAGCGGGGTCTTTCAGAAGATATGCCAAACACAACAAAACCTCAGGTACTTAAGTCCCCTGTCAGACAAATCTGGTAGGTATAACCAGCTTATGTGGCCCACCAGCAATTCAGCCAAGTAACCCAGTCTTGCAACCCACACTTCTGGCTATGACCACAGCATCTGGTGTGTTTTGTCTTTGCTCACCATGGCCAAGAATGTTGAAGAACTGTTTTTCATTGTTTTTCTGTGGCGTTGATGCATATGATTCTCAAAACAGTCCTGCATCACTAAACCAAGTATACAATGGCTCAATGGCATCCTGTGACAGCAACACCAAAAAGGTGTTTGGAAAGTGCCTGTAGGCTATAGCTTTCTCTAAAGGGCTCATTGCTGACACGGTGTGCAAAGCAGGAAACAGGTAGCCTGATTAAGAAAAGTGTATTTTAAAGCAGACAGACAAAAAACAGTGAATGGATGTCTATACACACAGCAGCGTGGGTAGCCAATAAGCCATCTTAGCATACAGTATTCATCAAACTGTGTACCCGTGTTGGTGTAGGGTCCATCCACTGTAGCCCACTATAGACCAGTACAGTCCACTTTAGTTCATTGTAGCTCACTCTAGACCACTGTAGTCCACTGTAGTCCACTGTAGACCACTGTAGACCACTATGGTCCACTTTAACCCATTGTAGACCACTAAAGCCCACTATAGCCCAATATAGATTATTACAGCCCAGTGTTGCCCCCCTATAGCCCACTGATGTGGGTGGGTTGAGCATCTGAGGCTGAGACTACATAGAACAACACTGTTGCCCTCCTTAGCTCACTGCAGTCCACCGTTGAACTCTGTAACTCACTGCAGTCCACTGTTACCTATTACAGCCCACTGCAGGCCACTGTAGGCCTCTGTAGCCCACTGCAGTCCAGTTTAGACCACTGTGTTCTTTTGTCCTCCTGCAACTCACTGTAGCCCATAGACCACTATAGCCTACTGTAGCCCATTGTTGAACACTGTGGTCTACTGTAGTCTGCTGTAGCCCATTGTAGACCACTGCAGCCTAATGCAGCCCACTGTAGCCAAGCAGTAAATTATGCAAGCCTCTAAATTCCTACATAGATCACTGAAGGACATATACTTATTTGCAGTCTCTCCTAACTCCTAATCAGTCCAGCATTTACACAAGCTCATCACACATTTGTGTCTTTGTCAAACCGTCGTGCATGTAAATATCTCTGTACTGTATGTGTTGTGATACATGTGTATCTGTATGTCTGTATATATTCGTGTGTGCTATGTGGATCTTGCAGGAATTAGTAGAGATGACGGATATGGAGAATGATTCTGATGTAGGGGGCTTCTCCACACTGGAGGGCCACGGGAGGGCAGCCTCGATGCCCAGACTTAGTGCGGGCGTCCAGGTAAGCCTCTGATGCGTCTCACTCTCATTCATCCCTCAGTCTGTCATGTGACTGGCAGCATTAGTTCATACACAGATGGTTGTAGTAATAGATTTGCTGAAGAAGAGCAGTTTGCTGATGTGATTCCAGAGTTACCATTTATTTGATGCATAGTCATGGCCAAGAGATTTTCAAAATAAATGGATCTACAACAGGTAAAACAACTGAAGGAGGGAAAAAAACAAACAAATAAGACAAAAAGACATTCAGCTGTGTTCATCCGTCATGACATTGGATGGTGGGTGAATGATTTTGATAGCATGGATGAATGGATGGATTTGATTGGATAATTTGGGTGGGTGGATTATATATATAAACATAGAGAAGGTAGAGATTTCAAATAAATGTATTAAGAGGTAAAATGGACAATAAAAAAAAACACCTGTCTATAACTCTGGGACTTGGTAAGTGTGTGGAAGTATAAATGTTAGTAAGAATGTTTTAATGATATTTTTTCAGTCAAGTATATAGAAATATATCAGCATATTTTGAAATATATCAGCTAGACCTGACCTGTGATTCATGCTACTTTACTTATTTTATGTTTTTATATTTTAGGTTTTGACATTTTATTCTGATGAATTTTATCCAAAATACTTTGAATCTCTTTGATGTATTTTTGTGTAATCTCTTGTAGTCATATTCTTTACTTACTTTGTGTTTAAATATCAAAGAACTGCAATTCAGGTGGTTATTTGTGTATTTAAAATGTGCAGTGTGTGTTCATTTTGTTAATTCATAGAGACGTTTGTTCATTTTATACCTAGATAATGAACTAGTTTCCCTTTAAAAATGTATGTCATTGTGCATTTAGCTGTTTCTTTTATTTTACCACCAATGGTCCATGTAGTGCAGAGGTAGAGAACTGAGGGCTGGAGTCCAGCACAGTTTGGTGATATCCCTGCTGTAACATGGTAATTAACTGCTGAGTTGAATCAGGTGTGGATAAACCAAACTGTACTAAAAACGACCCCTCCAGATTTTTGAGCTATCACAGTCTTTCCTGTTGTCTAATATGTCCGTCTGATCATTTTGCACCTGTATGCTAGTTTGTTGTCTTGTCTGTTCCTGTCTTTTCTCGTCTGTTCTTGTCTTAATGTGTCTCACTTTTCTGTCCGTCCATCTCCCCTGCATACTGTCTCCTGCACACTTTCATTCTACTTCCTTCTTCATCAATCTCTCAATCACATCTTCTCATCTCACATTGAAACTTCAGCCTCATTTATGCCTGGTCATTTCATGCAACTTATGAAGCCTGTGAGGGTTGCAAGCTTTCGTAATCTCTGATATCTCCGATCTCATAAACGGAGAAATGACCAGGTGTAAACAGGGAAATGACCAGGTGTAAACAGGGAAATGACCTAGTGTATACAGGAACACTACCAGTTGTACATGGGCAAATGAGCAGATGTAAACGGGGGAAGGATCAGGTGTTAATAGAGGAATGACCAAGTGTAAACAAGGAAATGATCAGGTGTAGAGAGGGAGACTAAATGTAAATGAGCCAATGTAAATGGAGAAATGACCAGGTGTAAACAGGGAAATGATCAGGTATAAATAAGGAAACTACCAGTTGTAAATGGGGAAACTACCGGTTGTAAATGGGGAAACTACCAGGTGTAAACAGGGAAATGACCAGCCGTAAACAGGGAAACGACCAGGTGTAAACAGGTCATTATTTAAAAAGGTCTTGTTCATACTCCTACATGTAACTGAATCATCACATATCTTTTCTCTGCTTTGCCTCAGTACTGTCTCAGTGTCTGTGTTCACCTGTTCCCCCACTCCTCTGCTCTCATGTCTGTTTTACCCCCCCCTCCACTTGCTCTGATGCTGTGTGTGTGTCCGTGTCGGCTGTGTGTGTGCGCCCCTGCTCTCCTCACCTGTGTGTCCTCTTCCTGTCCCACAGCGGAGCCACTATCGCCAAACCACCGGGACGTACCTAGCAGTATGTACAACTGTTTAGACCCCCTCTCTCTCTTTACCTCTCTCTCTATCTTTCTTTCTCTCTCTCACTCACACCCACACTCATTTCTGTGTTGGCCTATATGTGCTTTGCCCATTCCAGTCCATGCTCTCTTAGCTTGCCTTATTGACTGATACAGAGATATAAATAGGTTATGTCAGGTTAACAAAATCTGATAAATCTGTTTATCTGTAGAGTGATTTTGTTTTAAAGTTAGATCATTTGAGAAGATAATAATACATCATGGCCATAGTGACTCATCATATTCTATTATCACATGAAAAAGCTCTTTTGCTTTTTTGGGTGGGTCGTTATTAATTGTATGTATATAGTGGGTGTGTATTGTGTGTGTGTGAGTGTAGTGTACGTGCAGTGTAACTGTGGATTCTGTTCGGGTGGTGGTAGTGGTGCACTCCTCTCTTTCTGCATCCTTCTTTGTACAGGGTTACTTAAGGTCTTAGTTCAATCAGAAAACATAAATAATCCTTTTATGGTATTAGAACGCGTCTATATTTGTTATAATTTCACAAATGATTTGCATGATGCGCATGAAATTCTGCCATGACCTGATACAGCGGTACACTTTTAAAAATAATGGATGCTAAGTGGTTCTCTGGAAAAAAAACACTTTATTTGATATTGAATCTTATCGTTATGTGGAGATTCTTTAAACTTAAATGGGCATTCAGGCTTAAAACTATCATTAAATATATTATTGTAGTGTTAAGTAATAATCTGTAACACAGCATTGTAAAGTATCCCTCAGCCTCATGGCTTTGACAGAATTCACTATTTTCTATCCTTTCTGAATTTTCTTTCATCGGTGTGTTTATGTGGCTGTCAGTTCAAGTTCGAAACTTTAATTAAACCCAACATAAATTTCATTTAGATACAGTCAGTAATTAGAAAAAATAAAGAAGCACTAACTTTACCTGGAATTGTAACACTTCTTTACTATGCTGTGATTGTTTTGTTGACATATGCCGCAACAATTTTTTTGTGTATGAGATATCAATATGATTTAGTGTAGTTGTAGACATACATCGTTTACACAGTTTTATGTTTGAATTGCTTTGTTTAGCCCCCTAAAATCTGTAACCCCACTTGTCAGACCGAATTTGCACCCTGGGGCATCGTCATCGGCAGATACCAAAAAAAACGGCTTCTATTATTATAATTATATTTGGCATTGTTCCAGAGAACTCATCTAGGGACTTTTATTTTTTTAAAAGTGTATATTAGGTAGAATTCAGAACTAAAGCCCACAGCAGTGTTATCGCTTTTTCATTCCTACAGTGTGACTGGTAACCATGGTCAAGATGATGTGGTCAGAGTGGATGCACAGCTTTGGAAGTGTTGTAAAGCTTGTGCCACAGTGTGGCACTAGTGAGTTGGTTTGTGTCAGACTGCGCTGATGAGCCAACACCTGAAATCTTGTTTTTTCACCAAGCACTGGCCAGTAGATTGAAGAATCCAGCAGCAAGCACTGTTGTTTAGTTTATATTTAAAATACAGACCCACTATTCAAATAGCAAAGAAGCATGACTACATGCTGATTCTGATGATTTGCCAGTTAAAAAAAATCTCCTTATATAAAGCACTCAGTAGTAGGTGTTTGAAGGCCTTTACGATTCTTCTTTGTGCTGTGGCTGCTGCTTGGCTTTGGATAGTTCTTCTAGCAACTATTCCTGGAACTTCATCTGTGAATGTTGAGCAGCATCTCGATGACAGCATTCGAACAAGAGAGTGTTTGCATCGGACCTTGGCGGTGTTCCTCTCCTGTTCTTCAGGACGTGTGCGTGTCAGTCGTAGGTGTGACCTGCGCATCGCTCTAAGAGTGACAGTGCGTGTGGTGTCCAGCTGGTGTGTTTGGTGTCCGGCTCTCCATGGTGATCTGTCACTTTGGTTAGCTGTTCTGTGAGGTGCAGTCCCATTTGGACCTCTTTCTCTCTTCTCATCTCTCTCTCTCTCTCCGTTTGTCCACCGTCAAGCCCATCGCGGATGTGAGCCCCATGCGGCGCTCGGCCTCTTCTTTAACTCCTCAGAGAGGTGGGCAGGAGCTCAGCCTGAGGGACTTCGCTCTGGAGAGGCCTCCAGCAGCTCCTGCTCCCACCCCGGCCCAGGACAGAGAGAGGGACAGAGTGCATCATCATCATCACCACCACCACCGCTGCCACCGTCGCAGAGACAAGAAGCACAAGTCACTGGACCGAGCCATCAGTGAGGAACAGCCAGGCTCTATTGGTGAGAATACACTTTCATACATGCCACAGACCTAATTAAGAGGTTCTGGAACACTGAGTACTGAACACTGCAGGTCGATGGGCTGGGTCCAGGAATGCATAAGACCAGCATTAAAGAGATTTTTTTTTTGCTTAGATAAGCTGTTAAGATATAAACAGAGTCATTCAGAGTGGTTTGGTGTGTGATACTCCATTCTAGAGAAACCTATTGAGTCACAGTTGTTCACAGTGGTGGTGATAGGAACCAGACATCTGTAGAGTGTAATGCCTTTAAAAGCTCCCTCACAGAAAACTATAGCACAAAATGGTTGTGAATATCAAAGATTTATGATAATTTTGAGATTGTATGTATTTTTTAAACCTACTCATGATGGAGAGGTTCTAAGGCAAAGTAATACTGAATAAAAAGACTATTTTTTTGTTGGTTTTACTGCTATTTTGCTATTATCAACATGATTATAAACGCTCAGAAGACATATGCAGGTTCACTAGTCGTTTTGGAGGGAAAATAAGATGTCTATATTTGTTATGGCTGTGTTAGACATCATGACTCCTATCACCACTATTGTAAAGAAATTCGAACACATTTCTTATCAAACCTCTCTAAATGACTTAATAATTAAGTATAGAGAAATATTAAAAATTGGGTTGAATTCCCAATTAAAAATGTGTGTTACATATGTGTGGTAGGTTTATCTAAAATGTTGGTTCTTAGAATGAACAAGTGCTTTAACAAAGTTTTTAAGGAACAAATATTCTCTTACATAGAAGTTTCTGAAACACAGTTACAAACTCAGCATTTTTGCAAAATCATGAGTAATAATGTAACCATGACACGAGGCAGTTGTTTTACTGAAGATTAATCACTTAAACAACTTAGATTCATAAAACATACCACCAGAGTTAACGTGCATAGTGTAAGTTCCTAAATGATGATTACCTGGAGTGTTTTACTGTTTACTTGATATGTGGCACTACTGCACTTTGTCTGCATGTCATTACCGATTCATACCAGAACACTGACCTGCAAAAAAAAGTGAAACTGTGGCGTTGTTCACTTCATGTGGATGTGTGATGTGGCTTGTAATGCATACGTGATTAACTGAAATATCATACTTAGCTATGTTTTAGTCCGATTTTGTTATGGGCATATAGAGGGAGATGTTTGGAGATAGTAGTATTATGGTTTCATGCATTCAAAGATCTCATAAATGTATGTCTTATATCAGATTTGGGTTTGGCTTGTTTTGGCACAACTTAAGCCCTCGTCCCTCCACCAGCAAAGAAATGGAAATCTTAATTAGATAAATAGAAGTTCAAATATAGTAGGTGTGTACACCAAGGTTGGACTTCAAGAACTAGAACTGGACGCCCCTCTGACTGTGACTCACACATACAGTTAAATATATTACAGTTAAAATCTAAGGTGTGTTACTGTAAAAGCATATCACAGTGCTGTGACTTCTGTAAGACAGCGCTCAGATAAACACAACCACTCTGTCCTAGATGTTTTTCTATAACACCTGTTGAGTGAAGAACAGCACAAGTAGGAGGAACAATCATGGACAAAGTGATGAAACCAGCTTAGGAAACTTTAGCAGCTCTATACAGTAAATCAGCTTAACTTTCTCAACAGTAACTTGTGCAGACAAGAATGGAATGCTATATGTCTTGAAGTAGTCCCCTTGGAAAGGAAGTGTAGTGTGTGGATTGTCTGTGCCTGCAAGATATAATTTGGGTGGTATATTAGTTTCCACAGTAGATACTGAGAAAATCTAATTTAGTTCTAATGTAATTAGATCAGTGCCAAATGTCATAAATGCCATAGTAAGGCAGTTACATATAGTGCACTGAGCATAATCATATTTAATTGAAGTTATAGTCATTTTGGAGATAAGAGAAGTCATTTTGGAGGACATGAAAGTTGGAGGTGTCTGTCTTTATAGAGAGAGGAAAAAGGGCTCTTTGAAGGGAAGCCATAGAAAAAGCACTTTTGGTTCTCTAAAGAACATTTCATGAGAACCTTTTCGGTAACACTTTACTTGAAGGACATCTACATAACACATTCATAACATATTTCAAACACTTTATCACATGTTCATAAATGTTTAATCAACATTTAGTATACATGTGTTACATAATGTTATTTTGAACTATATCATTTTACTGTGATATATTGTTCAAAATAAAAGTCCTTATTTTTTTATTTTGAAAACTATCATTTTTTAAGTAAAACACCATTTCTGGACAGGCAAAATGAAAATGACCTCGCTTGACCCCTTTGGTCAGTAAGTGCTTTGACACTCAGGCACATTTCATGTATACTTTTGTCTTCTTTGCTTTACATGTCACTTTTCTAAATTTCAGTCTGGTTAACTTCCATCACTTTTGAGGTAAAGGCAAAATGGAATTTATTAATCCTTGGGATAAGAATGCAACATTTAACCTCAAAGAGTGTCAATTAAATGGCATAACCAATGCATAATTATACTTGTGCCTTCTCCAATACCATAAGCGAGAAAGCACATCACTAACAGTGCTAGCATTTAACCCCAAACAGGTTAAACCTAGGATAAATAATGTTTTCCTTAACAACATATTGACTGTTAATTTAACCCTTTGGCACAATAAAATTTTAAAGAAGACACAGAGAGTAAAAAGGAGAAAGAAAAATCAAGTGCAAAACACAAATGCTTAAGAAGAAACAATGGTTAAAAAGTGTCAAAGCACTTAATGGTTAAAGGGATATAGCGAGGTCATTTTTATGTTGGCTCTCCAGAAATTAGGTGTTTCACTGAAAATAATATAGTTTTTAAAATAAAAGTACCCATTTTTTTATTTTGAGAAACTATATTATTTTCAGTGAAACACCTCATTTCTGGAGAGCCAACAAAAAATGACCTTGCTATATCCCTTTAAAAATGTATCTTAGTAAAATGACACAGTAGCCCATATTAATTAGTAAAACGTGTGCTTTATGAATGTTGATTTAAACATGCATGTACATGTTATGAAGTGTTTATGTAAAATATGAATGTGTTATATAGAGACCCTTCAAGTAAAGTGTTAGCACCTTTCATATCATAATAAACTGAATTTTCCTCCCTTTACATATATCCGCTATTCAGCCTATAGCAGTTTATTAACATGCTGAAGTTATAAGGAGTGTTTCATCCTAGACTGTTTTTCATTGAAGCACAATAACAACAACTGCCTGTTTTATGCTAAAAGATAATGAGAGGTTGGAATATGGTGATGTGAAAATTAATTATGGCTGTTTTTGGTAAATAAAACCACACACATTGTAGAAGTGAACCCCAAGGGAGAAAAATAAAATACATTAAAAATGTAGGATATGGGCCCTTTAAGGATCCAGTTTTTGAAACGTTCTTTAGGGAACCAAAATAACTCTTTTTGACACCTTTATTCTAAAGAGTGTAGAAAGCATAAAGCTTTGGTCTTCTAGGAAAAAAGCCTGATTTTCTCTGCATAGCACAGTGATTGAAATTCCGTATGGGATTATGGTGATCGGGTTATAGAGGCAGAGTCTCTGTCGCTTCCCAAAGAGGTTTGGTGTAGGATTTACTGTGGCAAGCACTCACTCTGACTGAGAAAGAGACTTACAAAGCCCTGAAAGAAAATCAGCTTTTGTAGAGATTTGATTTTTTGATTTTTTGTTCTTGGCTGCTCTGTGCTTTAACTGCGAAAAGAGCCCCTCTGTGCTAATACTCGACTGCCCCCTCCATGACTGAATGAGGTTACCCCCCCCTTTCTCTGTGCCTCATGACAGTCCATCTCCCTATCGCTCTGCCTCTTGCTCTGTCTCTCTCTATTAGCTCTGAAGCTTAAACATTCCCCATGTCTGCTGTTAACTAGGCTTAACAGAAGTCAGGACCTGCTGTCAGCAGCCTCCTCCACTCTGTCTTCAGATCTGCTCTCAACAGAATGCAAAAACTGTCTCATCAGTTACAGTCAGCTGTCTGTAGAGCTTTGATATTTTTGTGTGCTCCAATTCCAGCATCTTCATAGTGTCATATATGGTTGATGGCACCCCAGTACCAGAATTCTGACTGGTGGTAACATAATACTTAATACCAGATTCATACTATGGCAAAACATTGTTGTTGTCTAAACTGAATTGAAAACACAAAATTACAATTCTTACAGCTTAATTAACATCTCTAATTTCCAAATTGTCTTATTATTGACACAAAACTCTTCAACTGTTGAATAAAGCGTATTATCCTAGTAATGACTGATGTGATTCTACCTAATAACAACTTATGTTGATTAAAATTTTATAAACTATATAAAATATATTGAAACTGGTAGGCATTTTAAATGTTCAATTTAATAACTGAAGGTTAATTTATGGTAATTTCTTGTCAACTGCCTTGAGATTTGATTTCTACGTTTTGAATGTGAGACTCTATGAATGTTATTTTTATTACAACTTCATTCTAGATGTTATACAGCTTTCAACCATTTAAGCAATAAAACTTGAGAGGTGGTGTTATTCTGTGAATAACATCAACCTTGAGCATTTTATTGCTTTTTGTGGCAGTTCTGCAAAATAAAGAGAAAGTAAAGAAGCCCCAAATACTGCATAAACTGTGCCTTAAAGAGTAACCACACCCTAAGACCTTTTTTCCATTAACAGCTGAAATGCATTGCTTTGTAATAATAAAATATACCAGCTTTGCTTAAAATGTGAACACATCTTTCCAAACTGTGAAAAATAACGTTTTTATCATGATGTCTGTAACAACTGTGAATAACCCAATTAATCTAAGCTCAGTTTGTAATAAAGATGTTATGATTAGCACATTTTATTGTTAATGTTCAGTGTATGAGTAGGTAACCTGAGGAACCGATTAAGTGAGCATTCTTACAAGTCTTCATAAAGCTGCCGGTGTTGCATCCGATTCACGTTTCTCTTCACAAAGCAAACCCTTGGGCATGGATCACTGAACAGAAATCAACAGCAAGCAACACTGGAACTACGGAAAGCAACAAAGTTCAGAAAAGTTTAACGTTAAATGTTACTGACTGTGTCAAGCTTTCATCTGTAGAGACTATCTTTAGCTTTGTTCTTTGTTTTATCGAATATGGACCTGCTGAACAGATAATTAGAAGCTAGCGGTCATGGTTTTAGGGAATGTTCTGCCATTCAGACGCCTCTCCCACTTGCTGTTCTGGCACAATGTTAACTCTTCGGCAGATTGAGTCAGTGGCTCATACTGGTAAGACTCAAGATGCGCTGCCTGATCAGAAACACCTTCCCTCATCAAAGATAAGGATGGTAGTAGAGAAAAATCATCAGCCTCGTAAGACCTCTCAGTTGCAAAAGTACTGTTTGATTCTGTCTCGCTCCATATTTTCTGGTAGTTAACATAAGCTATAAAAATACAGCAGCCCAGCCCAACCGGTTTCCCTCCCAGCCCCACCTCCAAACCTGAACAGCACTGCAGTGCCCCTCCCAGCATCCCCCACCCATTTTTGAGCATTTTTCAAAGTTGATCCAGGGGTGGAGTTGGTTGAAAATAGTGGGGTGTAGTTACTCTTTAACACTGGCACTGGTTCCATCCACCAAAAAAAGTAGTGGCCTTTTGCATTATGGATTGAGCCATGAAACTGTCATAATATCAGGTTCAGCTTTAGCTTTTTCAGTATTTACCAGATTAATCTGAATGTCGCTTTGTCAGCTGCAGGTCAGATATTATATTACAGAAGTATCCAGAAACATTGTAACAGTTAGCTGTAGCGGAAAGTGGCCTGTTACTTAGCAACCAATGGTCTGTGGAATGATACAGTTATTGTGAAAAAATCATACAGTTATCACAACAGCACAGATGAAGCACATCTCAACCAACCAGATTGTATCGCCAGAACAAGCTGTTGTATAAAGCTACATAACGCACAGCAATCACCCACAACTCTGTTCAACATTATTAACAGTGACATGACGGTCTGACATTCAGTGCCCGCATTCAGTCACATAATGAGCATGTCTCTGCCCATCTGTGTCAAATTTGCATATGAAATTTGATTTGTTCATAAGCAGAATACAGTCTTGTGTCAGTCTAATTGAATTAAGAATTGAAACTTAGAATTGAATGGTTTACCATGTTAACCCCCAGGCTTATTAGATACTAAGGCTTATTAGTTGGTAACTACAGGGATGTCAGTGCAAACTGGTTGAGCTCTTCTTAGGTTATAGAAGTGTGTAATCTAACTTTGGGCCCAGTAGTGGGCCCCGGCCATTTAAGCAGCTAAATCATGCAATGCTATCCAGTGTTCATTTGTTAGTTTCCGGTCCTCTCTTAAGTTCAAAAGGCCACAACAACAGCAAAGAACAAACCTTTACACGCGGGGTGTGAGTGGTCTGTGGAAGTGATCAGGTCCCGCTATGGTTGTTGGTGTTAATTAGTGTTAGTGGACAGCAGCTGACCTCCATCCTTCAGATAAAAGGGTCGGGAGGACAGTGGACAGACACAGCTTCCTGATTTATGGTGGCCTTTCTCCAGGCCAGCAGGAGCGCAGAGTAGCCCTGCTGCTCAAGAAAGTGACCAAACAAAAGCACTTTGCATACCGCTGACCTCCGCATAGTGCTTTCACTATGAACTTTATAGTGAACTTTATAGTGAGCTCTATGTGCATGCAGTACATTTATGTAAATCAGTCAAGAGTAGAGCAGGTAAAGTAGCAGCATCAGTGAGGTGGGCAATGTGTGGATAATGTTTTCTTCATCCCAATAAATTGCGTCCTGATATGCTTTCTTAATATGCAGATATTGCTAGTACTTCTGGAACACTGACAAAGTGCATGCCTCACAACAAAGAGATTTAGACCAATTGTAGAGAGCCTAAACCTTGTTTTGTTACAATGCAGTGTCAACGGCATAGTGAGAAGATGCTGACTGAATGCTAGTTCATTATGCCATTATCTTAGTTACTTACGAACTGTTTTTCCTACTGTTCTCCATTAAATCAAATACAATAAAAATATGGTACATATTGTATAGTTTTTTTTAGCATGTTGCATATTATGCATAACAAATATGTATTCAAATATTGCAGTGTAACATTTCCCTGATATCATCCACCTTTAATCTGACTACTTTCAGATACTCCGACAGATCAGAGCAACGAGCCATTACCTAGGGAACGGGCACGTGAGCGGGAGAGAGACCGCGGGCGCTCACACGAGAGGAAGCACCACTCGTCCTCGGCTGCGGACAGGAAGCAGCGCTACTTCTCCTGTGATCGCTATGGCAGCCGGGAGCACTGCCACAGCCAGTCACCCGCACCCAGCAGATCTGCATCACCAGGAGATCCACTTGACTCCAACAAACTCAAACCGGTCTGTTACCCCGAAACATCTGACCCAACACCTCTGACTTTTACATTACATTAAAGTTTTATTCCAGGCTTTATTTGGCGACTCACAGCAGCACTCGCACACCGTATTTTTGCGTTTTTTTCTCCTGACTCAGTAATGCTGCTTCATTCAGTTTTAACAAGGAAATCTTATATAGTGCAGCTTTAAGGTTCTGTGAAAATCCCACAAATAATGTCAAATATCTTTCTCTGAATGTTATACTAGCAAACTACATTTAGAAATGTGATACTAATTAGAGCAACATTTAGGCACTGAGAGAAAGCTTGTCTGGGAGTTCATTGTTATGAGATTTTGTGTTATTTGCTTGTTTTAAACTTTATAAGCTTATTTACAAGCAGGTTGTTTTATATTTATATCATTTAAGACTTCTTTTTGACAAGTTTGACAACCATTTAACATTTGTCAGTAAACTAGACAAAACTAAAAATCTCATTTTTACCACATAAAATTATATTGGTTGATATTACTGTTTATTGGAATTTGTAGCTGTTTAAATTTGGTGTAAATTATATGGTGTAAATCAGTCTGGCCTTATTCACATTCTTTCTTCTGCATTTACCCCTCATAAGTTATCACTTCCTGTCTTTAGCTCTCCTCAGAATCATCTCAGAATCCCCTCTTCCTTACCTTTACCAGTCCCATCTTTATTTCTCATGCTTTTTTGACCTGCTGTATAGTTCATTTCCTTAATGTCGCTGTGCTGTATTGCAGGCCGCTAGCTCAACTAAGGGCACTGCAGTGGTCTTTACCTCAGGCACCAGTACACCGTGCCGGGGTCGCCGGCAGCTGCCCCAGACCCCCCTCACGCCGAGGCCTGCCGTGGCCTTTAAGACTGCCAACTCCTCCCCGGTGCAGTTCACCCGCTCTTCTGGCCCAGTACCCACCCGCCTCAGCCGCGGCCAATCGGAGCATGATGCCCTGCTCAGCGGTGACACCCAACGCCCTGCCCACGTGCCTGTCACTCGCATCAGCTCTGACCCCAGTCTGGGTCCCCTGCAGAGAGACCCCCAGCTATCAGAGGCAGAAGACTTCCAGGATGCATTGAGCACATACGGCTCGGGACGCTCCCCAAGGACTGCGGCTCCCCTTCACACGGCCACCGGGGTGGGCCAGCAGAGCCGGAGTGGCGTCCCCAATGGATATCATTTCACTTTAGGAGTGAGTGCAGCCCCGGGGTCCAGCACCAGGGTCTCCCCGAGCTACCAGGAGACGGAAAAAGACGATTGGTGCTAGCTCAAATCTGTCCGCAGGATGAGTTTTATCATCTTTGCCTGAAGATGGCAGTGCACGGCTCATACCTGTGTACTAGTGAGAAGCTAAAGTGTGAAAAGTGAGGGGAATGTTAATTAAATGAGTTTGTTTTCATTTGCTAATTATCCAACAGTGCCAGTATGTTTCAAACATGGCATGACATTCCCTCGTTATGTGTCATAGATGGTTCTCTGGTCACAGGTAGTGAAAATATAGTGCCATAGAGCATTTGCTGACCCAAGATGAGCTCTAACTGCCACTGAAAAGGAGAGAAGTAGTTTAGCTATGACTGCAATGCTACTTAACACTGCCCTCTACTCTCCTGAATCATATGAACAGGGCTACACTCTATAGAGAGCAAAGAGATGGTTATCGCAGCTGTAAGTGTTAAATGTGGTCGAAATGTGAAGTAAACAGCCAGGCAGCACAAGCTAAGTTGAAAATGCAGGTCCAGGCTGATGTTCGCCTAGATCTTCTGTCCTTAAAGGAGGCGAGTGTTGTCATGGAGGTTAAGACTGAGTTTGTTCTGAGGAATTCCTTGTAAATGTTTGTCGTGCTGCTGTTTATGCCATCTCTTCCTCTTGCGAGTGGCACAGATGAACTTCTCCCACTAACTAAAAAGGCCAAATTGTAATTAGTTTTATATTAGACTGCAGTAGAACTGAATATCTTTTCACAGTGTCCTTTTTTGTACCTTGTACATGACGAGTGTAGCTGGGCATCCTGTAAGGTCTACTCTTTTTTACTGTATGACGCTCAAGTGGTAAAATACCAAGTGCCTAACCTTCGAGATTTATTGCTGTATGGTTATGATGTTACTATCAGGCGTTATAACCTAAGAAAGGCAAATACTAGATACTGTACACTGTAGGTAGACGTCACTGATATTTGTTCCTTGTATGTACCATAGCATGTTATGAAGACAGAGATTATGATGTTGCACAAAATAGAGAATATAAAGTGAGATTTGAATGGAATAGTTTAAGTGGATGTCCGTGTGAAAGTATTTGGGACATATGAGCGAGTATTTCAGAGTATTTATGAAAATAATATAGACTGCAGGGTTGATGATGTAGCTTCAGAGAGGGACAGGAATGATGAACTAGAGGTCTAAATGAAATGCCATTGAAATTGTTTTCAGTAAGTCTGATATGCATGTTAGGGGGGTTGTACACTTGGTCGTTGGTGTCATTGTGAAATTACAGCCCATGGTGTACATTTTCTTTCTCTTTTTTTTTTTTTGCCAAAGAGTACACAGCGAACTCTTGCCTTTCTAGTATTAGACTGAATGCATTAGATGGAGCTGAGACTAAATGCTTCTTGTGACTTCCTCTTCCTGAATGCATCACACAATTCACAGATAGTGTCACACTGTCATTTGTTTTCAGTCACGTAAAACAATTTGAGTAGAAATATGAATTCAGTTCCTAAAATGGCCTACTTGAAACTGATAAACATTCATAAGGTCGGTACTTTTAAGATCACTGTTATCAAAATTGATATCAGTAGATATCAGTTGCTGTACACTTTTAGTAAGAAGAAAGATGTTCTTCTTCTGAAATTTGCCCATGTTTTCTGGGTTTGATAGCTTCCAAACACCTTATTGTTGTCAGTCACACTTTACTTGAACCCTGCTTTATACCATTGACATAACCAAGCTATAAACATATCATGGCAGATGTGATTAGCAGTCATGAGCTGTATGGTTATTAATATAACAGTAGCATGTTACCATTACCATTACTTGTGATGACAGATGTCATAATGTTTGATGCTAACTAGACACTGTTAAAGATTTCACCGCAAAATGACAGGAAATTACTGTCACAAGACTGCAAGATTATTGTGATGTAGATGAATTCTGTGCACAGTAATAAGCTGTGTGTGTATATATATATGTATATATAGTATATATATATATATATATATATATATATATATATATATATATATATATATTTTCTACCAAACTGGCACAGATTTCAAAACACATTGAACTTTTAACTAATCTTTTGTGCTTTGAATGTCACTATACCTTAATTATGTTTGCTTTATTAAAACAAATGACTGAACATTCCATTTAATCACTAGCAAAACAATCAGAGCACTACTAAAACTTTACCAAATTCAGTAGTAACTGTTTTGGTAGTGACAATTTTGGCTAATTCGAGCATAACTCAGTACATGAATAGCCAACACAATTCTGTGTTTGGGTAGTGACATGAAAACATGGGAAGGCATTTTTTGTATAGTTCTTTTTATTTACAAATTCAACTCATGCTAAATCTAAATCTTATAGTCTTTTGACTTAAATAAAATAAATCTAATTATTATTTTATAAGTGTAAGTTCAGGGGTTAGGGTCTGGGACAGCCACCTCCCAACAGAAAGTACCCTTTAAATGATGATTTTGCATATATTTCACTTATTATTATCCCTATTAATGCCTTTGGTTCAAATAGATAATTCTTATAAATATCTAAAGTCTGAAAACTTTATTGTTTTTTAGATTTAGTTTTTAAACTGTGGGACCCCAGTTTAAACTAATTCAGAAGAATGGTCCAGATATTCACCATGTTTTGCACTGTATATGCACATAATATCTCAAGTAACCAATGTCAACACCTTAGTGTTCCAGTATTAAACAAAGTGCAACACATGAAAAGTCTTTAAGAGAACAAAACCTGAATTGTCAGGAAAAAAAATCCTGGCAACAGTTAACACAGGATGTGACACACCCTGCCATGAAAATGATTGGTTATGCTATCATAACACTGTTACAGCTGAACTGAATTGTCATGACAACTCAGCATACAACATCTGCTATGACGTTTATGGTTTGGTTATGTCAGTGTTATGTAGCTGGATTCAGGTAAAGTGTTACCTTGTTGTCTTATAAGACAGAGTATGTTTATTAGTGACATAGATGGTATTTGTGGGAGAAAGCTTGCTGTTTAAGTCCAGGGATGAGTAGACTGTTGAGATAAAGTACAGCAGGGCTATGCAACAACAACAAAGACGACACTTTATAATTGCTCCTCATCCTCTGTAGCTTTACCTCCTGGACTCTGCAGATCCAGGCTTTAACATGAATGGGACCAAGACACCACTATTCAGTCAATACAAAAACAGATGCCAATGGCTAGTGTTGTATGTTGCATTGAAAACAGGCCAAAGGCCTGTTAGCAAGAGCAAAAACTGGACATTGCCTGAGCAGGAAAAAATGTATGCCATCGTCCTGCACTCAAAAATGGAATCAGAATCAGAATCTACAAAGTGTTTTCAACCCTGACAAATAGTTGACGGTTAACTGAAAGGCTCTGAATACGATTTTTTACAGTATGTGACCTCACAGTGATCTGCCTTGACCACTTATCGCCCCCTCTCATCCTCCTTTTTTGAGGGAGAGATGAGAATTGTGCACCTAGTAGACCTGTGACTATCCCAGACCACCCTTTCTGTAAAAAATATTATAATAACTTTCAACCAGGTGCCAAATTTATCTCCGCACCACTTCTGTCTCCTCATGCTGTACCTTGTCCAGTTGAACTGTGGCCTATCTCCTTGGACATTTTGTCATGTTTGCATGTTATGACAACATATGTGCATGTACAAAATTGTACACCTTCATATATGTTTTTTGCCCTGTTTGGTTGGTTGATTTTTAAAAATCACACTTTAATAAAAGCCACATGTTTGTGGGAGTAAATAAAGAAACCTCAGTTGTTGTAAAAGAGGTGTTACCTTCAGGCCACAAAAGCATGGGACTAATGCTGTTGCTTCTAAGCAGATCAGCCATCACCACTGTTCACTGACTGTCTGTTTCACTACCATTCATTACTATTTTGTATCACTGAATTGAAAAATATATAAAAAATAAAATTTTAAGAAGTTAGTTTTTGTTGTTGTGATGCCAGATCTGATATTTTTATCACTGCTTCAACACAGATTTCTGTGAATCCTTTATACGGGGTAAACAGGCTGTTATATTTATAAAGTGCTAAAGTTTGCCAAGCTGTTTGTCATTAAAAAGCAGAATTTCGATCTGAGATCATCAGGATTCAGAGGTGGGTAACAATTAATTACATTCACTCAGTTCCATGTACTTAACTATAGTTTTCTGAAATCTTTAAAAGGCCTATATAATGGAACAGCAAATTAAATTGTCCTCCTTTTTTGCTATAAAAGAGTTTGATGTAAACATTGTTAAAGTTTTAAAACATGCAGTTCATACAATCCATATTATAGAAACTGCAAAACAGCCTGTTTTGACTTCTGGACTACTTGTTGAATGAGGCACACAGGGCAGCTAATCAGAACAGTGTCATTTACATATATCAGTCTTAAAGGAACAGTAAAACGAGCCTGTTTGATTCTGTGGATAAACAGGTTGTGAAATGGTCACTTCAAATTAATTATGATTTGGTATAAAAAAAAAATCCCACAAACATCACAAATGGACTTAAGACTGACGAACTAACTAACTAAATGAAAAAATAAATAAATGTGGGATATGGACCCTTTAAATGATGAATGACATTACTTAAGTAAAGTCAAGGAATACAAAAGCTAACTGTCATTTTAGTCATTCACATTTGGCTCCTGGTGTTTTTTGGGAAGGTGTAATTTCATTCTGGCTCTGGAGCTGCTTAACTGTTACTGCGTATCTCAGACCTTTCACTTCTGAGCTTTTATTTTAGACTAAGGATACCAGAAAGAGAACAGGAGCTCATAACTAACCTGTTTATTTTTTATTTATTATTTTTTTTTAAATAGATGCTGGATTCGTGGGATGTTAAAGGACCCTCTAGAACAGGGCTGTCAAATTGAACCACTAAAAGGGTCATGTCAAAAATCTAAAAAAAAAAAAAAAATCTGTGGGTCAGAGAACGCCTATGTTTTTATTTTTATTTTTAAATAACATTTTTCTGTAACTTCAACTGGGCATTGTTTATTCAAAAGACGGAAAACGCCAAGAGCAGAATTTAGGCACCTGTAGTAGACCTTGAAATGTTACAGGAGTAATAGTACAATACTATTTACAAAGTATTACAATACTTGATATATTAAAAAAAAAATGTCCCCAGGAGGCGGGTCTTTTAAATCTACTCATTTGCTTGAACACTAAACACCTGCCATCTTTTCTATGCTGTAAGTTTATTAAATGTTAGGATCAGTTTCTGAGCTGCTGAGCAGAGTGTTTATAGCGTTTATATTGGTTGAACTGCAGCTGAAATGCAGCTGGTGTGTGTGGGAGGTGGCAGCGCACATTATGTTGGAGTGTATGCTGAGGATTGTAGTGCAGGGCATTGTGAAATGGGCTAATATGAATAGAACGCAGGGCCTCATCACTCCACATCATCTAACTCACCTGATGCAGCTCATCATCTAATTACTAATCACCAACGCCTTTAATGGACTGAACTGGGCGTAACGCAGAGGGAAGCTGCTCCTCTCTGAAGGGGCTGTGGCTCTCCAGACCCTATCACAGAGCAAAGCACAACTGATTTGGGGAGAGCTTTATGGACGTGAAATCATCGCAGATTGGCTGTGATTGGTCTGAAGGCAGGACGTGGGCGGAGTCACGTAAGGTGGTGAAAGCGTTATTTATTGCTTTCCCACCTGTATTCCGACAAATCCCGCCTTCCTGCGCGGTGATTGGCTACCATCCCTCCCTCCTGCGCCAGAAACACGAACTACTAGTCAATCGCAGCGGAGGATAGCCGGGCTTGTGGGAAAACGGGTGTGAAAGAAAAAAGAACGCACCAGAGAAGTTGGTTTTAAGGAGCTTTAACGAGAGCAAAGCTGGTAGATCCGAAAGGAGCCCTCAAACAATACTTACACAAAGATGCAAAATGTGCTTTATTTAAAGGAATTCTGAAGATGCCTCACAAGCCTTACATCCATTTATTGTATGGACACCCATCTACCAATCAGAAGACAGAATGAGAAAAGACAGTGGTGCAAGAAGTTAACTGTAAAAAGTTTAAATTCGTTTAGTCTTCGTCTCGTTAGTCCTGCACATCGACGCAATGTTGATCAAAACGATCTCGACCGCGTTTTTCATGTTTGCTTTCGTTAAAAGCGTCAGTTCGAGTCCAACTGGAGTCCAGACAAGTGATGCGGGCGAAATGGAGAACGGGTCAGGGATGCTGCAGATAGGTAAGGAGATGCTTCACTGCACACAGCTGAAAATGGCCTAAAATATGTGTGTAATAAGTTAATATATGTGGCTAGAAAACATGTGAGTAACAACTGATAAGTTGTAGCAACAGATAAATGTAGGCATTACCTGATGTGTGTGGTTTGTAACCAGTACATGTGAGTAATGACTGATACATGTTGGTAATAATTGATGCATGCAAATAAATAATGATACATGTAGATAATAGCCAATACATATGGGTTATAACTGATAAATGTTGGTAGTATCTGATTTACATGAGTAATATTGGATGCATGTGGATAATAACTGATACATGCAGGTAACAGCCAGTATATGTAGGCACTAACTAATATATGTGGGGAATAACTGATACCTGCATGGGGGTGATATTTGATATATGTGGGTTAAAACTGATACATGTGGATAATTGATATAAATAAGTGATATAAATAAGTGATATATATATATATATATATATATATATATATATATATATATAAGTGATATATAAGTTTAATAACTGGTATATGTAAGTAATAACTGATACAATATAGCTAATAACTGACATCTGGAGGTAATAACTGACATATATGCATAATAGTTGATATATATGAGTGTAATAACTAGTATATGTAGGTAATAACTGATACAATGTGGCCAATAACTGATATATGTTAGTAATAACTGACAAATGTGGATAATAATTGATATGAGTGAAATAACTGATACATTTAGGTAATAACTGATAAAATGCGGCTAATAACTGAAATATTTAGGTAATAATTGATGTATATGGATAATAATTCATATGAGTGTAATAACTGGCATATGTAGGTAAGAACTGATACAATGTGGTTAATAACTGATGCACATAGGTAAAACTGACATGTGGATAATAATTGACGCATGAGTGTAATAACTGGTACATGTAGGTAAAATTGATACAGTGTGGCTAATAACTAATACATGTAGGTAATAACTGACATATGTAGATAATAATGGATATATGAGTGTAATAACTGATACATGTAGGTAATAACTGATACACTGTGGCTAATAACTGATACATTTAGGTAATAACTGACATGTGGATAATAATTTATATATGAGTGTAATAACTGGTACAGTGCTGCTAATAACTGATGCCATACGACTAATAACTGAAATGTGTGGGTACTAATTGACATATGTGGATAATAATTCACATATGTAGGTAATAACTGGTACATGTATGTAATAACTGATACAATGCGACTAATAAGTGATATATGTAGGTAACAACTGCTTTGAATATACTATTCATTTCAATGTCTAAATGAACCTAATTTTACTAGTCATTAGTCTAATCACTGTACAATAATAACTTTTACAAAACCACGTTTAACACATATAACTGTTGTTTTATTCGTGTTCATGCTAGAAGTCAGAACTAATATTATGTGCTTGCCTAATTCATTATTTACACTCTGTTAATAGTGTATATTGTATGTACTAATGCTGTTGAACAGCCTCATGGAGCCGCTGTGGTGTTACACTCTGTAGTAGACGAACAGGTGCAGCAGTTTATGTAATTATTGCAGTTCTCTGTTGCTCCAACCTGCCTGGTTCAGTTGCACTACGTAGTCTCTCTGTTATCTGAAGATGCTAATTATCGACTGCACCTTTATTTGATCTTTGCTTAACAAGTGGACACTGTGTGGTAAGCAAGGAGCGATGATTCTGTCCTAAAGCATTCGAGCACTAGTTTTTGAAGGCTGTAACACATGTTAAACGGATCTGAGACAGATGTTGGTGGAGTTTTGTGCCAGAGTCATTTGTTAGACCTGTTAGGTGATGATATCTAAACTATGTTGACTATTTCCAATTACATATTATACAGAGGTAATCACTTTTCCTTTAGATGGCTATACTAAGACAATGCAGGGCTATATCATCATTTCTTGTTTTGGCATGTGGTTTATTCCTCAGCTCACCACTGAAAGGGACTTTAAAAGACTTAAAAGGGAGCTCTGTGTATTTACTTATTTGTATTTGCGGCATGTTTAATCAAGTCTACACAATGCCTTGGCAATGCTCGCAGCAAGCCTTGCGTGCTCCCTATTGCTTTGTCAACAAACACGACAAATTAATCAGCTTGGTTCCCACCGCAAGCTAGCACCATTAGTGATATTTAGAAAATTAGCTCTGCTCTTTGACTTTACAGCCTTCCATGTGTCCAGTGTTTTTTAAGGGCCCATATCCTACATTTTTCTTGTGTTTTTCTCCCTTGAGGTCCACTTTTAACATTTGTGTGGTTTTGAGCTCCAAAAATGGTCATAATTCTTTCTGACATGACAATTTTTTCTTTATCCCTAACCAATAAACAGTCTATGTTTGTTATTGTGCCATTAAGACCTATAAAAGACAGATGAGCTGTGAGATGTATTGTGCCTCATCCAGATAGCAGTCTGGGCTGCAACTCTCCTTATAACTTCAGTGTGAATGGGCAGAGCTAAACTGCTGCAGGCTGTATAGGTGGATGTATGTAAATTCTTGGACTGCTTTTGCCGCATAACTTCCATATATGGACTGTTTAGACAGAGGAATGAATGGTACGTTTTGAAACTTTGTCAAGTGAGGGGAAAGTTGGTTTTCCTGATATGGACCCTTTAGGGAAAGTGCCTAACGATACTCTATTGAGTGTACTGAAAACATATGGGAAGGACAGATACAGACAAAACATCTGACCCTGTTTATACCGTCCCATCTGGTCGAAGAAAATGACACTGCTTTATTGAACTCAGTAAGAGACTTTATTGGTTTTTTCCTTATTCTTCTTTTCGGTTGTTTTAATTAACTTACCTAAATCCCCAAAACTGTTCTCAAGAAGGTGCAACTGAAGTTTTATGGGTGCAGATTTTATGGTGCGATTGACAGACGAATCCTCCGGTGAGCTGAATGAATCCAGACCGCTGTTCATTGCTGAATGTTTCCACTACGTCCTCTGAGACAGCATTAGACGACATGGCATTAAAAGCCCTCTTAAAACGCTGCCCATTCTTACTTAGCTGGCCTGTGCCATTATGTAATAGTCCTCCAGGTACCTGTAGGGTCGAGCCCAGCCTTTGTGAGATGGGCACTAGCTTATTTCCAGTTTTATTACCCTCACATCCCTGTAATAAACCTGGCCATGCTCTCTAAGGGTTCTGTTCATTTTTGTTTAAGTAAAACTTGAAGATGAAGTGATGAAGAATGAAGTAATGTGAATGCAGCCCACCACAGCTGCGACTGAGTGGGCTTAAGGAATTCTGTTCACAGCCTTTAACACATCACATATTACTGAAGGCATAGTAACATGAGCTTTGAAGTCTGTGATGTCATACCATGGCTTAAATCACTCAATGGAGCGGTTATGGTTGATTACAACAAGACCTTTGTTGCTCTGGAAGTGTGTTTTTAATTATGCCAATTCCTGATGTTCAGCTTGAATCTGTTTTAGACATAGACATACACCATATGTGAAAAAGTTTGCCTGCTCATTCAACGTCTCTTCGGAAATCAAGGGTATTCATAGAGAGTTTGGCCCCAATCCCATTTCTTATTTTTACCCCTACCTTTTGTTTTTGAGTTTTATCTTGCCCCTTGGAATTGAGTTACAACAGGTAGTGGTTGAAATCTTCCCCTATGAAATGGCACAAATAAAGAAGAGCGTTTCTCCATTAACAGGCTATAGCGGTGCTCTGTAGGTGACCCTGCCAGTCTGCAGTGATAGCAGAGGAGGGTAAAGTCCAGCAACCTCACTGCTGGGCTTTAGTTAAATGTAGGGCATGAAAAGCCCTCAAAGAGGGGGGGTGCAACAATTCTTTATAATCGCCCACCCCTAATTCTTCGGTGATATGAGACTAAAGCAGTGCTGACACTTGAAGCGCCACAACGGAACTGCTGCTCCATTTCAGGTGGAATGGAAAATTCAAACAAGAAGCTGACGAATAGCTAACTTTAGCCTCATTTCTTGCTAATTAGCTACCAAGAAATCAGCACACTACTATTTACTATTACTGTTACGATTTTTTATGCTTGTTATGACGAAAAGGACCATAATACATTGAAACAACATTAAACCTCTGAAAAACCATTTGGAGGGCCAGTTAGGCCTAACACTTTGCCCTATCCCTCTATCTCAACAAAAATCAGGACACCCTACCCCTAGATGTGAACACGCAAAATGGAGGGGTAAGGGCTCTGTGGTAGGGGCAAGGGGTGAAATGGGATTGGGCCTTTGGCACCCTTTGATGCAGTAACACTTGTGAGAAGGCTTTACACTAGATGTTGGAACACTGCTGTGAGGATTTGATTGCATTCAGCCACAACAGCATTAGTGAGGTCAGATACTTATGTTGGATGATTAGTTCTGGATCGCTCCAACTCATCCCAAAGGTAAAGGATGGAGCTCCATCCCACCAGAGAACACAGTTCCACTGCTCCACAGCCCACTGCTGAGGGCTTTATACACCTCTCACTAATGTTTAGCATTGGGCATGGTGACATTAGGCTCATATGAGGCTGCTCCAGAGCATCCCATTCTGCTGTCAGTGTTTTTTATAGAGATTATATGAGCTATATCTGCACCATGAAGGGATTAGAAGCTGGATACAGTCAGTTGGTGTTTTGAGGATGGTGGTGGAGAGCGCCAACACACTAACACACTAGTCCAGAATCCCATAAGCGTCCAAATTGTTTGAGAGCTGGTGACTGTGATGCCATAGCATATTATTTACATCATTTTGGTACTCAACAAACCATTCAGTGACCCCTTTTGCCCTGTTGAGTACACTCTCATCGGCCTAGAAGTGTTTTATCACAGGATAAACATGATCAGCTACAATACGTTGTACTGATTTGCGGTGACCCCTCCCTCCAACAGACCCAAACCATACCAGCACAATGATTAATGCCCAGCATAGCAGAGCCACCGGACACTCACTGTAGGGATCAAATATTCGGGCCTATTCTGTTTTCTCAATACATTCTGTTTTCTCAGTAAATAGTTAAAAAACATACAATGAATGATGTGATGCTCATTCATTCAGCGTATGTTTTTGACCACAATTTTCAACTCTTTACTGACTTCAACATCTTCCCCATAAATCTAAATGCAGATGTCACTTTAGTCATTGTTCCTCTTGAAACACTAGCCGGTTGTTTTTGTGACTGAAGTTCGTGCCATCCATGCTCTGATTTTGTTTCGATAGAAACAATATGTAACATAATTTTGCATAATTAAAAACACAAAGTAAGTCAGCATATATATATATTTGAGTGCAGCTCTACTCTTGCTATATGCCAGTCTTTCATCACACTTGAGTAGAGGTTTTCACTAAGCTGGTTCATTTGAGGTGGATGGTTGACAGTGGTACAGGTCTTTGGGACGGGATGTGCGAAACCTTATCAGACTAATTTAGGAAACACAGCCAGTGCTTGGCATTTTAAAAATAAGTCCATTTACAGCTTAATTTGGGACATAGATTATTGTTTATGAAGTAATTATTTGCTAAAAGTGTGTCTGTTAACCTAATAGTGACCAGGCTACCAGGAGCAGTTTATGGTGTAAAAATGTCTGTTTTAGGCTTTTTCTGATGTTTTGCATTTAAAAAAAATCAGTTTAGGAGGAGACTAAAACCACTACATTCTCCCCACCACACATATGATTGTCACATGCTGGTTATTAGAGAACAATAGAAGCCAAAAGTATCTTCATTTTCTTTTGTTTTTTGCTCATAAATGACTGTCTTTGAAATTTTACTTTGGCTGTGATTAATATAAAATAGGAACATATGTTCATTGATTTGCAAAATAATTTGATGGAGGATTTTGTTAATCCCACAGCTCAGACTTTGATAGTTTTTTGTGTGAGAGTAATAAGGCCAGAGAGATTTGTATGATGCATGATTGTGAGAATCTTAATCTGTTGTTTTTGGCTTTATTATTCAAAGAAAATAACATACGATATTAATATTAATTCATTTTTATAATCATGATTTAATTAGATTGCATCAGTTGACTAATTTGTAACAGATCCGGTGTTCAATATTCTGCACTGTGTGGCCGATCCATACTTACATAAAACTTATTTGAGATTGACTTCATTATTTTTTAGTATCGTTTGATGCATGTTGTGTAAATGAGCTCCAGTTTATTTAGACAGTTGTTGTCACGTGATTTGATCTGATGGTTATGCAGTGTTTGCATGTAAGGTACTTTATTTTTCTATAGGCCAGCTGAAGTCATGACATAATGCCCAACCCCTGGTCTATCCCTAATCTCAGTTTTACGTGGTCTAATTTGCATTTAAGTATCTAGATTACTCCAAATGCAGGCCTAGCAATACGGCTCCCTCTCCATCAATCTCCATTTAAAGTGATCTGACTAAATCCATGATCGTCAATCAACTCAAGGCACTCCTTGTGCCAGAATGCAACGTTAAAAATGAAGTGTGGTGAGCACAGGATGGAGCACATCAAAGAAGTGGCACTGGTTCCCCCATAAATGTTGTTGCATTAGTTAAAATTGTTCATAATTGACATCTGTCTCCTAAAATCTGACTCAGACCACAATGCTTGGTTTGGACTTGGTTCATCCAGCTCTGATTCAAAATTCAGAAGTGCATCACGTACAGTGCATGCTTACTGCACTTACTTACTTACGCTTGCACTTACCTAGTTACTTATTGCATTTTGGCTAATAGCATTTGTTTAATGCAAGTGTGAAAAGATAAATGCTGATGGATGAATTTTGTTGGCTCAGTTTTCACACAGTCAAAGTTATTGCCATTGTTAAGTCTGTGGTATCATTTGATATGAATTATTTTGGTGACACTTTATTTTGAGTGGTCCTTATTAGATGAAACAAACACTCAACAGACTCTCAGTAACACTTCAAAAACCTATGAGGGTTAGGATTAGGTTTGGGTTGAGATTAAGGTTAGGGTTAGGATTAGTGCAAGGGTTATGGTTAGGATTTGGGTAAGGTTGGGTGAGGTTAGGTTTAGTGTAATGGAAGTAACATGTTAACAATACATCTACTTAACGTAAGTAATGTATCAACAGAACATCTACAAGATATTCACTTTAGTGTATACAGATGCTTCACTACTGCTACTTCACTGATATGTTGTTGATGTTGTTGATAATCTATTAAGAGGTTATTAATCATCTACAAAGGACCACTCAAAATCAAGTGTTACCATTATTGTGGTAACACTTTATTTGGAAATTACTTTTTCTTGACTTAATTGCCCTTACACTAAAGTAATAAACATGTGATGCAGTTATAACACTGTCATGAAGCACAGGTTCCCAAGTAATGGAACTTATGAGGCAGTGGCCTAGCTAAGAGCACCATATTTAAATTGTGTGGCTGCAGATATGATCACATAATTCTGTTTGTCATGTCTGCAGCCACACGTTTCCTCAACAAAATTGTTAATATCATAACTGTAATGAATGTCATCATTTTGATTGATGATTAAGTACATTTAAAGGCAAGTGGTTTTGTACTTTTGTATGCAAGTAAAAATTTGGCCTTTTACTTTAACTAAAGTAATATCTCACCAGGGTATTTCTTCTTTTACTCCAGTACAGGACTTTTGTATGTGTATGTATGCATAAATGTATATTTACAGTTATACATGGGAAAAGATGTATGAAAACAATAATAAGTCATCACAATTTTCTATATGTCTGGTGTTGTTAACCAGGCTTCTGTGAGTTATAAAAGATGTTTATAACAGTGTTATAAATGGAGTTTAATGCCCCCTATGTCAATGCAATGTTAATTACTACATAAAACTACATTCTGCAAAATCTTGCTATTACTGGTATAAGCTGTTCATAAATATTCAAATATTAGTTTATAAATGCACTATTGAATGCTTATGCATGTGTTATTAAGTCCCCATGTAGGTAGCCTTCAAAAAAAGAAAAATAAAATTACTTCTTTCTTCTAGCTCAAACAAGTGGAGAAATTCTGTGGAAAATATAATAGATATTTTATTATTCTTCGAATTTGATGAAACGTTACTACACTGTTAAAACAATTGTTTACATTTTGAAAGTTAATGTCCATGCTGTCTTAAAATTGTAAGTTAGTTGAATTTTAAATAGTAAGTTAACAGAACAAGAATCTGTGTTAAGTTAAAACTCACCTACAGTGTATTACGAATGTAGTCTCGTTTTGCAGAAAGAAAATGTACATTTTTATCAAATATTTGTCATTTTAATGAACTGGAGATGTCAGATGCTGTCAATACAGAATGTAAATTGAATGAACTAACTATGTACACAGTTATTGTATTTGAATAGCATAGTAAAAAAAAGTAATAACGCGACTTCTAAGGGTTAAAGCTTACGTAACGTGGCCTTGTGTGCTTGATTTCTGTGAGTAGAGATCTCAGAGCTTTGGTAATGATGTACTGCTCCCTTTACTCAAACCCTGATCTGGACTGTTAAAGGTGTTAAGCTTCAGTTCAGCAGGAAAGGGCTGCAGATACTGTGATACACTTGTTGGTGCTTGCACAGCTTGTAAACACTGTACAGCTGGCTGTAATGATATGATGGGGTCCATTTTGTCTCCAGCACCGATTGTTATTCCAAACATTATGACAGCAGCCATGGTAATGTGCTGCCGAAGAGCAGAATACTGCGAGTGAAAACACCTGAAGATTCTGGCCATCTCTGCGTCTTAGAATTAGGTGATAGTCCCAGTCGTGTGCTTTCTCCCTCTGTCTCACTCATACCTTGCATATGACATCGATTTTCTTTCTCTGTTTCTCTCTGTCTCTCAGTGTCTGTCTGAGATTTGCTTGTTTGTGTGGCTGTTCTAATTTGTGAATGACAATTTTGAGATACAGGCAAGGGTTAAATTGGGTTTGAGCTCTTGGTACTGTAATTTGAATCCATTAAACTACATCAATTGTTTCATCATGCCTCAGTCTTTAAGGCCCAGTCTCATTTAAGCCTTTGCCCCCTACCGCTTAGTCCTTACCCCTCTGTTTTTACACTGAAGTGCCACAATGTAACTGCTGCACCATTTAGGGTGGAATGGGAAAATTTAAACAAGAAGCTGGCAAATATTTCAGCTTCATATCACCGAAGAATCAGGGGTGGGAGATAATAAATAATTGTTGCATCCCCCCCTCTCTGAAGACATATGATTCCCTAAATTTGACTAAAGACCAGCAGTGAGGTTGCTGAACTTTACCCTCCTCTGCTATCACTGCAGACTGGCAGGGTCGCCTACAAAGCACCACTATTAGCCCATTGATAAAGCAGTGTCTCTTTTATTTGAGGCAAAGATTTCAACCACCCCTTCTTGTAACTCAAATCCAAAGAGGCAATGTGACACTCAAAAACAAGGGTTAGGGGTAAAAATAAGAAACAGTATTGGGCCTAAGTGTGCTACATTATTGCTGTTGTTTTTCCTGCTGTAGGGGTACATCTGAAATAATTACAAAGTATTCTATTGTAAATTTAGCAAAGTTTGCATAGGCAAATAAAATGATCACAGCGGAGGTGTCTTTATACAGTAAGCCTATTTCAGTTGAATGTATTTTAAATTTGATAGCGTAATGTGTAACTATGAGTTTTTATTTTGCCTACTGGCAGATGCACTCAAAAGACATAACTGCACATTGCTAGATAGATAATACAGTACTGTGAAAAAATCACAGGACACCCTTTATTCATTTAATTTTTAGTCAAAAAAAGCCATTAAGTAATTAGTTATTCTTTTTCTAGAAGATATTTCTGCAGAGATTATATGTAAGATAATCCACTTGCTTAATGATGTAAGAGTCAAATAAAAATGAGTGAAAAAAACAGAGTTCTGAAACTGATTAAAGGATACAGAGAAAATAGGGCTCTTAACAACTGTGCAAGACCTGGTAGGCCACCAACACTGTCCCCATCAGATAAACAGCACTTAAAGCTTTCATCTCTGAGAGAGAAGAGAAAATCAAACTGCTTCAGATCTGAACAAAATCCACAGGTGTTTCTGTTCATCCTTCCACTGTGAGAAGACAACTCAGCGATATGGGTCTGAAAGGATGTGTAGCTGTCAAGAAGGTGTGGTGAACTTTGGAGGTGTGGAAGAATATCCCTGCAGATTTCACGAAGCTTCTAAAGGTACACACTTTAAAAAGATGATTCTTCAAGGGTTCTTTAGGAAAGAAAATGGTTCTATATAGAACTGTGAACATTCAGACAGCCCTTTGCATGTTTAAAATGCAGGTTCTTTTCATCATAAAATAGTTCTTCAGATTAAAGGAGGATGGTTCTATTTAGAACCCTTTTGATCTGACTCATCTCTTATTTACTATAGCTTTATTAACAGGAACAGATCAGAACCTCTATGAAGCTTTGTGAATACGAGTCATTGTTCCTACACTTTTGATACACTATGAAAAATATCCTGCCAGAAAATAAGAAAAGACTTTATTAATTCCTTCTGAGACATATAGAAAGGGCAGTTTAGAAATCAGGACAGCTCTGCTGTAGAGCTGCTCTTGTAATAGCACACTATGACTTTACTTGGCACCACTCTGTCCTCAGGGACACCTTAAAACTATCATGTTATTGTAAATCATCTTAAAAAAAAAATGAAAAAAATTAAGTGTAGCAGCTGTGACTCGAGTAATGACCCCATCAGTGCTGCTTGTGTTCCACACAAAAATACATGCCAGATGACATCATGTTATTTTGGGGCTAAACACACATTTCTTGGACTGTTCATGGTCCACAATGCAACCTGTTTCTTTTGGAGCTCAATCGAGACTGTTGACCTGTATAGTCTTACTCCACGCCACTGGTGGCCCATGATGACATCATCACCAGGAACCATTTGGGAAAATAAACAGGTCAAATACGGTCAAACATGCCATTCATATTCCTTTTTATGGACCCCCGACTGCAGCCATAGTGTGTGGAGCTGTACATGGGTTTACATACCAATATGATAAGACTTAAAGGGCCTATAACATGAAAAAATGACTTTTCATTGCTTTTTTATAAAAATAAAGAAGGTTTGATGTTGATATGAACATTTACATATAATCCACCCATTCAGCCCACAGCAGTTTAGCGCCACCCCTGATTTAATAAGGATTGTTTGAGCCCATACTGCTTTCTGCATGAGGCCCAGGGCAGGGCAACCAATTAGAACAGAGATCATTTACACATATCAGTGGAAAATAGGATGTGGGCTACAAGTAAACTTGCCATGTTGTCATTGCAACCACAAGCTAAAGTTGTCCTAAATATGTGTTTGAATCTTAACAGACTTCAGTTCATGAACACATGAGTGGAACTTTTTAACTTTGCCTTTGTTTGGGAGTCCTAAAAGGCCATTGTTTCACATATTTTATTTACAATTTCCTGTGATAATGAGTTAGTTGGTTTTGTTTTCTCAACATTTCAAGTAATTTATGCCATTTTATGCCATTCCCGAGATAACGGGATATGAGCCTGTGGCGTTGATGCTGCCACACTTTACACATTGCATATTGTCACATCATACATGACACATATATGACAATGTGCCAGCAATTAGCATGTCGAGTATTTTGATGTGAAATGGTGCATTGTGGTGAAACCAGAGGTTGCAATGTCTACAACATAAATGTAGCTGCTTTATTTGCTATGCTTGTCTAGTGAAACTTATTTTTGCTTTTTATATGTAATGTTAATTATGGTAATATCATGGTAAATCTGAAAAAATACATTTTTACTGGGTACTGTTTTGCATTACAACATCCCTCTTGTACTTCTTTATCCTGTTTATAGGTCAAAAGCCATCACAGAACAATCTAAAATAGAATGTCTTTGGCAGCAGGCAACCTATTTGTAGCCATTTAATGTAAAAAAATGTATGTAATCCTGCTTTTAGAGCCCTGAACATTCCAGGGTTTTTACATACTAAGGATTATTATTCATAAATTACAGGGACTTCAATGCAAACTGATGGAGCTTTTCTTAGGTTATAGAAGTACGTAATAAACCCTTGGGCCCACCAGCAGACCCATGGCTTGGTAAGGGGTTAAACTCTTCTATCACTGGTTCCATCACCACCACTGTGAACAATTCTGGCTTGGTAAGTTTCTCTAGAATGGGGCATTTCACATCAAACCACACTAAAGGACTTTTGTTTACATTTGTTTACATCTTAACTATGTAACTATTAATTATACAGAAAGGTAGATGAATCAACAGTGTTCCCCCTTTAAGTCTGCTGTACATCCATAGGATTTCAGTTCTTTATCTCTGGAATTTTGTTATTGTTAGATTGTTGTGTTCTTTTCTTGTATTCATGTTATAATTAAAATAAATCTGAATTTATCATGGGCAAACAGTGTAAATAAATATGTCAATCAGTAGCATTTTAGGGCTTCTGTACTGTTGTTATGAAGCTTGTTTTTTGTATTAGGCAATGGAAATTGTAGCGTTGTGTATTGATGCACTGTCTAACGATAATGTATGCTGTTCTCTCACCCAAAACAAACCTACTTTCCTTTGTGTTTACAACCACTCTTGGTTAATTATCTTGGATCTGTGACATCTATTCTCCTGACTGCTCTTGATTAATGGAGGATTTTCTGTTGGCAAACTTGTGTCAGGTCTCTGCAGAAGCCAACTCGGCTGTGAAGGCTGGCATTGCTGAGCTGACAGAAGCTTGCCGCAGGGGAAACTACCTAAATTTGTTTTCTGTTTTCTCTTCCTTTTCATTCTCGCGTGTCGCTTGGATCTTGCCCAGGAACCACGCTCAGGCTCCGAAATTCCTCGGATCAGAGCCTCCGTCAGGACACGTTAACCGTCTTAAACTGTTGTTTGCTTTACTCCGATTGATTTGCCTTTAAGAGCATTCTCTGATCTATCCATCAGGGTCTCGACAGCCCAGGCTTGGGTTTGGCAATGCTGCCCTTGTGAGTCTTGCTAAAAGCTTTGAAGATGTTTGAGTGAGAGGACAGTTATGAGTCTTTCTTCAATGATACATTCAACATTTGCATTTGTCCCCTGTAAGTCATCTGCCCCCAGAGTGGAGGGCCACATGTATCTCCAAGTTGGTCATGGGAAAATGGCTCAGCATGTGGAATTGGAGTTTTCTATCACCATATAAAAAAGTATAAAAAAGAAGCTTGTTGTATTTAAATCTGCAAGTATTGTAGCACTACTCATTTCATTTTGAAGAACAATGAAAATATCCATCTGTGATATCTAGGTAGATACAGCCAGTTGGTTAGGATTGTCAGGATACAGCCATTGGCGAGGACCTCAAGATTTCCAATTGGTGGCACCAATTTCATGAGAAAAAAGTCACTGTAAGCTTTCTGAAAGTCCTAGATGCATCACTGAGTGTAAATACGAACTGTGGTCCAACCAGGTTTCTGTCAGTTTTTAAAAATGAAAAGCAGCAGCATTTCCTGAGTCACTGTAAATCTGCAACACACTGAGGAAATGTATTTGTTCCAGTGTTCATTGCAAGCTTCAAATGAAACATTGAATGTCTTTTATAATCTTCAAAAGTTAGTGGGTAATCTAGAACAATCAAGAATGTTCATGCGATTTGTCATTAGTTAAGCACTAACATACAACTAGAATCCCATAGAGTTGCTAGCAGAAATGAATGTTATCGTAGTTGTGTTTTTCCTCAGTTTTGACGCTTATGGCCTGAACTGAAGGCCAAGCACTAATACCCATGGTTCACCAGTGATCTCTATACTGTGCACAAAACCATATTCTTCTGATAATTTACTAAGTCATCCAACATCAGTGTTATCATTGTGCAGTTGTTTTTAATCACACATATTTTCGGACTTTGTAGTTCACCTTTTATGTGTAGAGATTTCCTTTTGCCAGAGCTGATAAGCACCACTGACGTTTGAGCCATCTCCCAGTTATTGAAGACTCATTCCTGTATGATGCTGTCTTATTGTGTTGCCAGCAGATAGGATCAAGCAGTGTGTGGCTTCAGTGAGGATGAAACAGGAAGTTATTCAGAGCATTACGTAACCCCATTCTGTCTAACCAAAGGGCAGCCATTTTAAATTCCCACCCTGCTTTTGAAGGAGCTATTACTTGTTTCGTTGTTGTCGACTATCTAAGCGTGTAGTTATGCAGGTTGTATCATTCTGTCCTGGCACCATCATCATCATCCACTCACTTATCCTATCATCTCACTTTCAGGACAGGGTGGGATGACTGATAGTTGCATGCACTGCCAAATAATTACTGCCATGCTGGATGAAATTATGTCATTCACAAGTTATTACTGTACTGTCTCCTGCATATCATTGCAGCGGGCTGTTTGCAGTGGCCACCTTTGAAGTAGAGTGTGTACATAGTAGATCAGTGCTGGTTTCCTTTAGAAGAATCTATATTTTTAATATGTATTTTTAATTGGACAGTTGGCAACTATGTTGTCACAATGTTTGTAACTACGTTAAACAAAGCACTTCGATCCCTCCTTAAAAACATGCACTGTTGTTCTACCATAAAAGTTAGCATAGAGATGCATAAAATGTAAGATTAAACAAACTATGATAAATAACAGGACCATAAAACCAAGTATATTTACACAGAATGGAAAAATGATGAAATATTGAGAAGAGCTTTCTATCAGAATTTGTCAGTTTGTGAGCAAAGGTGGGAAGAGGTAAAATAAGAAAGAGGTTGCCAAAAATTTGTGAGTTGAGCCTCTCAGTTAGATTTTTTTTTTCTCAAATTTTAGGAACAACCAAGAGAAATTGGAAGGAGTGATTGGATATTTTGATTGTGAAAGTTTCACAAGGCCAGATGAGATTTTATAATGAGAATACACATCTCGAGACTTTGGTAGAGGATGGTAGTGGAGTCTAACATGGCCTTTCCTTCTAAAACCTGTCCCCAGTTTCCTCCAAACCTGTGAGCTGTGAATAAAATATCACTGTTAAATACTTATTTAATAGCAAGTTACATTAAATTATTCTACCCAATCTGGCAACCCTAATCTGGCTCTGAACAGCAGTGCATGGTGGAGGACAGGGAAACAGCATCTTTTTAAGCATCATCAAAATCAGTCCAGTTAATTAGAATTTACTCAAATTACTTTAATGATTAGATTTACTTGAATTTCTCAAGTGCTTATTACTTATTCAAGCATCTTAGAAGCTAATTAACACAGTAACATGGAACAGCTTGACGTAACTGAAAGCCTACTAGCTATCAAACCAAAGAAATAGGACAGTTCTTTGGACTGCACCTGGAGTTAAAACTGAGGCTGTCACCTGGAATTGCAAGTCACCAGCTATGCCAAATCACAAGGAGTCCACACGGAGTCCGGTGTGCACAGCTGGCAGCTGCATGCTGCTGGACACTAGTATGACTTGTTAAATGTTTGGAACAACCAAGTATCCGGGTTGAATATTTGTTGCAGTCCTAACGTAAAATTGGTAAAGCAAGCACCACAACATCTTACTAGTGAAACAATGTCTGCAAACATAGCAGCTTTCTAAGTCACCTTTTAGAGGTCGTACACAACGATGTCCAGCGTTGTCATCTAAGGCTAAATTAGTGCAAGAGGTAATTCCGTGGCAATGATTATCTTGCGTTCATATGTTTGCCTTGAAAAAAAACGTTGCTCTGCACCTCATAGCAATATGTGACCAATGGCAGCATGAAGCCAGGCAAATGCTAGCATGGTGACAGCATTACTGACAGAAATGGATGATTGACAGAGGAGAGCTTTAGCAGTGTAGTTTGTTTATTTAAGGTGAAAAAGGCAGGAGGATAATCTGTCCATTTTTTGTATAATACTGGGTTCATCTGGAACAAAATATAATAAAATAATATAATAATACAAAATAACCAGTTAATTTCACTGTTGTTGCTGGAGGTGGCAGACTTTTCCACTGTGGCTCCGTTGAAAACAATGAAACACTTGCCACTGTCTGTCTACCACCAACATATAAACACAGCATAATGACAGGCTTGTTGTCGGGCACACAGCAAGTACATCACTGCATCTGTGCCTTCTCGTGGCACTGAATTGGTGTAGAAATTTCAAGTTGATTTTTCCCACACTAATAAGTCCACGTTCCCACACTCATTTAAGCCAAATTCCCTTTCTTGTCTTGCCTCTGAAACTAATGTAAAAGTAAACAAAGATGCATAAAATAAAGCAGAGGCAGAGACTTTTTAAGGATAGCAAGGAACAAGAGTCAGTGCAAATCCTTAGGTATTCTAACATGGCGTTAAACAAGATGGACCAAGACACGTTTTGGGCTTAAACAGAACATTTGAGTGTTTTGGATATTTTAAACTGCACTCAGCTTTGCTAACTTCACTGTGACTCAGACATTTTTTTAGGACCCACAAACCTGTTAGGAGTCTACTCAATTACCAACACATCCACTCAATTAGCATTACCACTGATTATATTGCCCTTTTTACGTTGTACTTAAAATAGGTGAGGTTTTATGTTATTTCAGTGATTAACACTTTAGTCCAAGCATAACATTTCTCTCTAAATGATTCCAGTATGTATTCTCTTTGGCTTCGCCTCAACCTAAATGTTCAGCCATGATGTAATGCTCTTTAGAGAGAGGAAAGTGAAAGAGGAGGGTTGTAAATGGTTGTATATTATTGCTCCTGACCAGTGCGCTGTCCATCACTGCTGCAGGAATGAGACTGGAGCTCAAACTGAGGTAGCGACTCGCCCCCCCACATAGACTTGTCTGCCAATAGCCGTGCTTTTGTTTGGTCTCTAAAGAGTAACATTGATGGCTAACCTTGGGGGTCAGTTTTACTACAGCGTATAAGGCACAAGGTAAACCCAGTAAAAAATTTACAAGTACTTTTACAAGCCTTTAAACGGTCATGTTGGAGCAGTTCTGGTGTTGTTGTGCCCTTTGAATGGCTTCTAACATGACGAGAATGATCCTAACGAGACAGAGAAGGCACTTAAGATGAGAACAAAGCAGAGCTGGTCTGGGTTTTAACTGGGCTACAGCCGTATGAGCCTTTATTAAGCAAACAGAGCTTTAGTGCTCAAACAGGGCAGCTGGTATCCATCAGATCCTGTTCCTCTAAGCTCAGTCTTTCTATTTCGAAGGCCAGTATACCTAGAGCTTAGTCCCTTAGTGTAGCAGTTCAGCAGTGTACTGAGGCATGTAAGAGGAACGCTGGCTGTTTCCTGGACATTCACTGCAGATTATGGTGTCTTAGCAAGTGCAAAGTCTAGGCCATATATCCAGTATTTCTCATTGTGAGATAATTGTGAACATTATTCAGACTCTTTCTAGACATCAGAACAAAACCTCGTAGCTCCATTTTTGTCATTTTTAATTTTTTTGCATAATTTGAAAATACCTGTTGTCCTTTATATTGTGTGTAGATTCAATTACTTGAAAAAAAATCTGGTTCCATTGGCTTACATTAAAAGTAATGTATGTTTTTTCCTTCTCCTGTAAAGTTATCATTTTGGAGATATGAGGTTTTGTTCCAACAGCAGTGATATGTTTATTCATAATAATCTGCCAGTGCATTTCACTTAATAAAACTGCTTAAAATAAGTACAAAGGTCAGGAAATAGGCTAAATACTCTTATAATATTCTTACCACAGACTCATTTATACATATATATTGATGCCACGGAGATACATAATTGAGATATGACTCATTCCCCTCAAGTCCTCTAAAGCCTTACATGTGCCTTTATTCAAAAAGTAGCAGTTTAATAATACAGTTTTCCCTTCCAACTGAGGTGTGCATGAGACGCTTCTTAATTACAAACAAGATTTTTATAGACACAATTTTATCAGTTGTTTTCTGATGTGCCTATAGCAATGAGGTTATGCAAGTGCTGCCTACACATGTTAGGATCTGTACATGTTTTTATACACTGGGGAAATATGTCTGTAAGCTTGTATGCAAATATCCCACAAATTTCCATTTAAAGTGGAACAATGAATGGTGTGTATACTGTGGAATAACATGTTTTTCTTCTCACATTATCTCATTTATTATACCCTTTAGGATCAGCAAGTCCTTTTGATCAAGTGTATCATCAGCTCCTCAGTTCATTTTAGATTATATCTGTGGTGTCTGTCTAGGCCTCATTGTTCCTCTGATTACTGAGGCTTTTTGAAATCACTTTCTTTGTAGAAGCATCTCAAAGTCTTTCCTTAACCAGATTCCAGTAGCAGAAATAAAAGTTATATGTTGAAAGCTATTATTTTGGTTATGCTATCTTATTTGATTTTATGTGATAATGATATAATGATATAAAGATATAAAAAATATAAAGTCTTCGCAATTTTCAGCATCAGCAAAAAAAAGCTGAAATCATATGTTTAACAGAAAATTACACAGAAGCCTCAACAACTAAATTTAATGTAAAATTCGTCAGTATTTAGCGTGTCCACTCTGTGCCTCTGTGCCCTGTGTTTTTGAAAGAAATCTGTGGGGATATTTTTCACACCCCCAAAGTTCAGTCTTAGAAGTTGGTTGCATTTTCTGTTTCTCACAGTCCAAGTAATCCCAAACACATTGATGTTGAGATCTGGACTCTGGGGTGGACAGTCCGTTGTTCTGAGACCACCAACCGCTTCTTTGTTCGATTTGCAATTGTTTGTATATGTTCTTTTCTCTTTTCTTGACAGCTTCACATTCTTTCAGACTCATAGCATTGAGTTGTTGTCTCACAGTAAAAGGATGGCAAGAAACACCTGTGGATTTTCTCCACAAAACATCTCTCAAAGATGAAAGCTTTAAGAAAGCTTTAAGTGCTGTTTTAAGTGCTGAAGGTGAAGACCGTTTAGGCGGTCTGTCAGATCTGGCATGGCTGTTAGGAATCCCATTTTCCTTAACCCTCTTAACTGCAGTTTTGGAAAGAAGATCATAATCATAATAAAATATCTTCTCTTCTACTTACCAACTCAAATGTTGTGCATTGATTGAAAGTGTAGAATCTGTATTTTTGGCAGAATTTCTCTGCTTGTGTCAATGAGCTACAAGTGAAGACTAGTTCAAATTTATGTAATTTCTCTGTGTGGAAAGGTAGTGTTGTCCGGCACTCTCCTCTCCAGATTTGCTGCCTTTGTTCAGATTGTCACAGCTCGTGAATTCCATCACTTTCCATTCTGTTTGTAGCACACTTCATAACGCATGTCTCTGCTCCCAGAGGTCCACTCAGTGCTAAAGCTGTTTTTCTCATCTGAGGTAAAACACTGTTGTAGGCACTCAGCAGTCATAGTGTGACCAGTACTGCCCCCCATCATCTGCTTATGCACACACACATGAACACAAAGGGCCATAAGGTCAGAAGACTGACTCCATCTGTTCGCACATGCCTAGAAGTCCTATGTCTCAGTGGAAATGTAAACTGAGCCTTGCTTTTGAGAGTGGCCTGTCACAATTCAGGGTGATTTGCACACATATGTATAGAAGTTAGAAGCAATCACATTGTAGTTTTTTGCAATAAGAAAAATGGTCATTAAAATGTTTTGAATAAGTTGATCATGTTCTCAGTTTTCAGGTAACAATATTGGCCAAATATGTTGCACCATTGTGCTAAACTGGTAACATATCCATACCCAAGTCCTTCATGTTCATATCCAAGCTCCTCATTTTCTTCATATTCAACCCCATCATTTTCTTCTTCCTTCAAAGAAGGCCTAATGGTTTCTGTAAACTAAAAAACATGTTACGTTTTTAGTTCATTTTTATTTTATAGACTCATAATGCTTATTATATTTAGCCTCTGCAAATATTGTAGTGATAATCTTTTTAAGTTTTGGTTGAAAACAAAGGGGTTAAAATCTTGAAATGGCCAACAGAAAATTATCAGGGTATTTTTTCTTTGTGGTATCTAGGTAGATACAGCCAAGTGCTCTCCCATTGGTTAGGATTTCAAGAGTTGAACTGAAGGCCCAAAATGACAAATTAACCACCAGCATAATTAGGGACTGATAGTGGAATCAACCAGTCATGTTTTGATTTCCAGTATGTGGGACCAATTTTGTGAGAACATAAACATCACTCTAGTGCTTCTGGAAGTCCTAGATACATTACTGACTATGAATACAAGTTTTAGCTTGACCAGTACGTTTCAGTCAGTTGTTAGAAGTAGAAAACAGTGGCAGAAGCTTAGGGTTCTTTACTGATGAAGTCACTGTAAAACTGCTACAAGGTAAAGTATATGTTAATGTCTGTTGCAAGCTTCAAATAAAGCACTGAAAGTCTGTTACAAAATATCTGCCAAAACACTGTGCATTGCTGTTAGCTTAGCGTTTACATAGTAGTCCCATAGGGGCAGTAGCAATTAACGTTATCATAAAGGTGTTATTTGTCTTGTTTTTGACTTGGGTTTTGACTTTTATAGCCTAACTGACTCTAAGTCACAATTCGTCACTGGTAATTCCTGTGGCTGGAATGTTTACTTTATCTTTTGCTCATGACTTGGAATCCAGTATACCTCTGGTAGTCATTCCACATAACCACAAAATACAAAGCTGGAACATCAAATGAGTCAAGACTGTAATGCTCAAAGGGCTAATAAGATTCAAACATATATGTTGATTGCGTGGCATTCTCACATTAGCCTTTAAAGTCATGATTAGTGAAGGTCTTGAGTAAAATACCTTCTGACAAGTGTCATCTCTGATTATCCTAGATTAAAGACAGCAGTGTTCTTCAGTTGCTTGTTTTCCATGAGGAAATTGTATTGAAATGGTGAATTTGTTTTATGAGGCTATTGTTGGCACTGGCTGGCCAGATGGCAAATGCTCCTCTTACATGAGCTTAAGCAGGCAGTGAGGGAGGCCCAGTAAAACGCACCTTTCATTCTCTAAATCCTCAGCCTCCCCAGTGCACGTCTGTTAAAACACTAAAGGACATAAGAGCCCATCAGTTAAAAAACTGGAAACCATTGTGCACCATTGCCATCGATGTGTGGCTGGACACCACCACTTGGCAACTGCCCAAGGTTTCTGAGCACCACTCTTCATCATGCTATTGCTACATTCTATTAAATCCAGAATGAGCCCACAGAAAACCATAACAGATGACATGGCTTTACATTTACATTGTGAGCCATAATATTTTAAGATTAGACCAAGAAACGTTACGTAGTTTTGTCTCTGTTAGTGTAACTAGTCTAGTTGCATCATAACTTTTATTTCATCGTTTGCCTTTTAGCTACAAAACAAAGGTTTATGAAGAGCTAATACTAAATGCAATAAATGAAGTGATGGTCAGTAATATTATATTCTATCTATGGTACTGTGCAAAAGTCAGGAGACTAAAACATGGAAAGGGAAAAATCAAAGGAAAATGAGTAAAAAACAAGACTTTCAGAAACTGGAGTTTAAAAAATTATTAAAGGATACTGAGAAAATGATATTCCCAACAACCATGCAAGACCTGTTATGCCACCAAAACTGTCCCCACCAGATAATCAGTCCTTAAAGCTTTCATCTTTGAGAGAGAGGAGAAAATCAAAAAAAAAAAAAGTTCCACTCTTGCTTCAGATCTAAAAAAAAATCCAAAATTTTTCTGTCCATTCATCCACTGAGAGAAGATAACTTACTGCTATGGGTCTGAAAGGATGTGTAGCTGTTAAGAAGCCCTTACTGAAAAAAGAAACCACTGCAAACAAAGAAGCTGCTGTGTTCTCAGAACAATGGACTGTTCATTCCAGAGTCCAGACCTCAACATCACTGAAAGTGTTTGGGATTACTTGGATTATGAGAAACATAAAATGCAACCAACTACTAAGGCTGAACTTTTAAAGTGTGTCCCTGCAGATTTCTTTGAAAAACTGGAAGTAAGTCACCTGAAAAAGAATGGAAGCTGTAATGAAGTCAAAGAGTGGACACATTAAATACTGAACAAATTGGGTCCTTTGAGATGCTCAAATAATTTGCAGTTGTTCCATAATGTTATTTAATTTCCTTTATCATCTAAGGGAATCTGAATGTGGACACCAATACATACACATATAAGGATAGCTGTGGTCAACTATACCTACTTTTGGGACATATAGTGTTTAGTATGGTAATTACGATGTGGTATTATGACAAAGTGGAGCAAATTTAACATCATGTTATAGGTAAATACTTTTGTCCAGGCTTTGAAGTGCCAGCAATGGGCCTGAAAACTGTTACAGAAAGAACTGCATTCTATAGGTTCAAATGTTTATGTTCAAGGAGTTTAAGGGATTCAGTTTTTAGAACAGATCCTGCATTATACTCTTAAGAACTGTATTCTTCTACTCCTGCAGCTGTAGAAATATAGCTCATAGGTAAAGCTCAGGCCTGCCATGTCATCTCAGTATGTTTGCAGCAAGATCGACTATTGAAGATAGATATGCATGTCTCTCCGAGATTAGCCACACATGTGCAGTGGGCATTACCTTTGAACAGACTGACAGCTGATATTGCTCACTCCTCCCTCTGGCAAAATGTCTCAAAGCAAGACAGATTTGTGACAACTCACTGATGCACAGACATTGTTCAGATGTAGACGTGTGCCTTTGGCCATTCACAAACTTCACCTTGTGATTACCTCTATTCAGCCTTAGAATAAACCATGCAGTCTCTAACCTGGAGCAGTTTCCCTCATTTTCTTGTTATTTTTTCTGTAATATCCGAGTAAGTTGGCTCTTTGGCCCAGACGTGTGCCGACGGGCTCTCTTTTTCCATCTTTACCTGAAAAAACAGAACTGCACTGCTCAGTATTGTGCAGATCTCGAGTGCTGAAAGCTCTGCCAGGCAATTAGGGAGGGATGCTTTCAGCACAGGTTAAATACTTAAAATAGTGACGTTTTATGACAAAGACTAAGTGTTTTGTTTGTCTACCTCTAAAGATGTAAGTGCTTGAATACTGCCTCTCCAAAGAGGAATTCTGTACAGTTTCACAAATTTTTATTAAAGTTTAATTAATTGTTTATTGAAACTAATACACACACTGACCACTCCATTAGGAACACCTATACCTACTCATTCATGCAATTAACTGATCAGTAAATCATGTGGCAGCAGTCTAGTGTATAAAATCATGAAGATACAGGTCAGTAGATTCAGGTAATGTTCACATAACCACCAGAATAGGGAAAAATGTGTTTTTAGTGATTTTGACTGTGGTGTGATTGTTGGTGCTGGTTTGAATATTTCTATAGCTGCTGATCTCCTGGGAGTCTAGTTACTCAGAATGGTGCAATAAAGGAAAAACATCCAGTGAGCAGCAGATAGTAACATGAGAGAAGTCAATGTAGAGTGGCCGACTGATTTGAGCTGACAGAAAGGCTCTTGTAACTCAGGCAACCACTCTGTAAAATTGTGGTTAATTAAAATGCATCTCAGAATGCACAACACATTGAACCTTGAGGTGGATGGGCTACAACAGCAGAAGACCATCTTGGGTTCCACTTCTGTCAGCCAAGAGCAGAAAGCTGAGACTGCAGTGGGCACAGGCTCACCAAAACTGGATAGTAAAGGCTAGAAGAACATAGCCTGATCTGATGAATCTCGATTTCTCGAAGATCATAGTTTAATTTGGCAACATGAAATCTTAGACCCAGCCTGCCTTGTGTCAACAGTCCAGGCTGGTGGAGGTGGTGTAATGGTGTGGGGAATGTTTTCTTGGAACACTTTGGGCCAGTTAATGGCTACTTCCAGCATGATAATGCACCATGTCACAAAGCAAAAGTCGTCTCAAACTGGTTTCATGAACATGACAATGAGTTCAGTGTTTTACAGTGGCCTTCCCAGTCACCGGATCTGAATCCAGTAGAGCACCTTTGATTTCACAGCAGGATGCAATCATGTCAACATGGACCAGAATCTTAAAGGAATGTTTTCTAACATCTTGTGAAATTCATGCCACAGAGAACTGAGGCTACTTTGAGAGTAAAGGGAGTCCTACCCAGTGTTAGCATTCTTAATAAAGTACTTGGTGAGTGTATATAACAATCATCATACTGAGCTTAGCTGATTCAGTCAGAGACAGAATAACTAGGTAAGTAAATGAAGTCACTGAACTATGTGGGGAGTCTTGTCATTATGTATACTAGTAAATCATGTCCAAAAGCTTTTATGGTTCTTGTGGTTTAACTGTCAGTTGATATAAATATAAAGCTGGGCGATGCATAGAATATTTAATATATATTTGCGATTGTTGAATTTAACTGACGCTAAAGATTCTAATGATTCTATATCATAATGATTCTATATCATAATGATTCTATATCATAATGATTCTATATCATAGTTTGATTACTTACGGACAAAAGGGTATATGGAAGAGTTGCAGTAAGCATTTTGGGCGTACTTAGCAAAAACTTGTTTACATCCAGGTTTGTATATCTCATTGCATTTAATAAAGACTGTTCAGTGTTAAATATAGTTCTTCTGATCTGCAAATCACACTTTTAACCTATTTCAGAGAGAACATATGATTACTGATATAAACAGTACTGTGTGTCTTTTGTACCTAAGCAATTTGTTTAAAACTATTTATATGTGTTTTTGCTTATAATAAAGAAAAATAACATTAGAATAAATAGAAACAAACATTAATCCGGTAAATATTAACATGATTTTCTTATTTTCAAAAAGTAGTTAATATTTTATGAGCTCAATACCTCCAGCCATTGCAATGATTTTGTCCATCAACAGCTCACCTGATTTAATTTAATGAAGCTTTGACTGAGCAAAACTAGGTACTGGAAGATAGTTACAAATAATGCTGGGCTTCATCAAAAAGAAGCTGGGAAAAATCAGTGGTTCTTCTGTTAATGTGATTTGTTTTTCTGAGCAGAAAATGCTTACTGTCCAGACAAATGGCCTTTTAAATGTAATTTTCTCAGGAGTGTTTTGCACAGAATTGTATATCATTTATCAACAAAGGAAAGTAGCAAGATTTTTAGCCATACTGCCCAGCTCTGTACAAAAGTCATAGACATTTCTCTCCAGCATCTGGTCCTCCATATGGTAAGATCACACAAACTGTCCATTCATGCTGTTGTTGCTGTTCCACAAGCATCAGCGTTTCTTAACAGGGAAAGGACATGAAAGGGAAATGATACTGTTTTCTGCAAGGTCCTATTCCTTCCCCTCTCTTCTTTAATTAACCTCTGGTGGATTTAGCCAGACTTTGCCCTTTCCTCTTTCTGGCCCCCAAGGTGTGGACACTTCTCCCTCCCTCCATGTTTTCCAGATGAGCAACGGTTAAAACAAATAGAAAGAAAAGGCCGGATCTGTCCTCTTCCGCCAAGCCATGCTTCTGCTTCAATAAGACCAGTCTGGAGCTCAGAGGACAGGTATAGGTTTGAAAAAAAAAACACAAGCTGAAATTAAGCGAATGAAGCGAGACTTATCTCACATGTGAAGAGATTCAGCATAAAGTCATACAATTTTTTTGTTTTCTTTGCTCCTAACTACACAGCTGAAGTTGAACTGTCGCTGTACACATTAGTTAGCCTCAGTGACTTTCCCCATCGATGGCAAATGACCCAAACTACTATCAACTACCTCAGGGGGGACTTTACAACATTAGGGGGAAGAAACTGTAACTTGCACTATTGTCTGTTCAAATGAAATGAAAAGTAACCTAACCTTATGCATTTAGAGTGTTTGTTGCTTTTTCCTCATTGTACCAAACTGGGATATTCAAACCGCGGTGTGAACCGAACCGTGACTCCTGTGTACCTTAGTATTCGCCTCTAGTAATGACTGTGAAGTAGCTTTTAGAAGTATTACATTTTCTCATGTCTTGTTCTTATCACTGCTACTGTGGATTCTGATTCAGTAAGTTTCTCTGGAACAGAATATTTAGCGTCAGGATTTAATTAAGCAGACATTTTGAAAAATCATTGGAATTCCCCTTTAAGTCTTGTTCATATCTCACTCGATCAAGTGGAGAATTAGGACAAGCAGGTTTGGGTTCCCACCACATTTGTGTTTGTACATAGAAGAAGAGATTTTTTTTATGATTTCAACTTGATGAGTTGAGGTAAGAAGTTATCGTTCTGTGTGCAGTTCTTTTGTGACAACAAATAACACTGTTGGCTGTGTTCTTCTCACTTTTGACTTCAAAACAGACAGAAAAAAATGAAGTGTAGACTCGCACCTGTCAGAATATACATCAAAGATGAATCTAATGGAATTCATTATATAACTCAATACATAATGAGTTATGTAATTATCTAATTACATATATGTTCATAAATAGTTTCATGTGTTTATGGCCTGTGACAAAAGTAACAAAACTCAAAGTTTCCTCATTTGGTTTATAGTAATGTTTGTCTATTGTGATTGTGCTGCACTGGTGGAAGCCTTTAATCATTTAGGTATTAGTTTTGTCCAACGTCGACCTCATCAGACTGGCCACAATTATGCTAGGATAGTTACCCTCTCTGCTCTTCCAGGCCCATTAGAGTAATGTGATCCTGTGGAGGGGGGGTTGCAGCAGCAGCCCACTTCACTGATTCTACAGCTGGAATGAGTCCAGATGAAGAGGCCCGAGGTGGGAGCCAAACAGCTGATAGTCCTTTTTCTTATCACTGGACATTTTCTGTTGTCCAGAGAGGATACATTAAAGTGATAGTTCCGTGAATCAAATTTACATGGTTTATCTCTTACCCCAAAACATAATTGATCAGGAAATACATGTTTGCCTTTTTAAATTTGAACTAAAAAGCTATTGCAGCTAAAAAAATAATGGAAGCTTATACCCTATCAGTAAGCATAAGGTTAAATAAGAAAAATAGCTTAGCTTAGCTACATTTGGGGTAACTGTGTGTAGTTGATTATTAGCCAAACTGTTGCTTTGAAAGGCTTCTTAAAAGAGTTTTAAATAGCTCAGTATCATGCTGCCTCAAATCACTCCCTTTTACTCAAGAACATATAGGAAAGAAATAGAAATAGAATAGAAAAGCTCCATATTTATGAACATGAAACATATTACATGCTTAAATTAATTTTTTTTTAGTCATGCATTATTTTGCAAAGAAAGTAAGTAAGAAGATAAATAGCTGCAGTAACTGCCAGATATCCAAGTCAATGTTGTATCTCCTACTTTAGGCAGATCAAACTGGGGACCTTCTGGGCCAAAGTGCTGTGGGGATTAGCGTTTACCCTCATCTAAAGCTCTGAATTAAATTCATGAAGGCCTTGCTAATTAGCTGATGAGCTGAAGCAGGTGTGTTTAATGAGGCAGTGTGCTGAAGTCTGCAGTGTTTTGGCCTGTGAGTCTGGCGTGTTGTACATCCACCAGCGTAAATTATCAAGGATTTGATAAACAAATTTAGTTTGTAAACTAAACATGTTGCCTTGCTCAGAGTGACTAAGCTGCTCAGATGTCAGACGCAAATATCCCCATAGTATGTGAACACAGTTCATAATACCATTCTTATTAAAGCCAAAATAAATAGTAGTTTGGTTCGTTTATGGTCAGCAATGTTCTTTCTTCAATTTGGTAGTTGTCAGTCGTGATAATATTAGAAACTAACTGGCCTAGAACATACTAGGAGCTGCAGCAGAGGTTGCTTTAAATATTTAAATGGACATTTTCTGCATGTGTATTTGTTGAATTTGCCAAATATTTAAATATCAAACTTTATTTTTACTGCCTTATCAACTATTTAATTATGCGTAAATTTTAAAACATTGGTGGGATTCCCCTTTAACCTCCCCTTACACTGTGTCTGGCAGCTTGGCTCACAAGGGGACTGTTTCTCAGAACATGAATCAGCCCACAAGTTCTTCATGCACTGCAATTATGCAGAAATATAACTTCTTGTGATCTGTGCTCATTATCTGCTGTTTTATGAAAAGGAGATGTCACATGGAGAAATCTAAAAGATGGATTAATTGGTTTATTCTGGCAGTGTGGGGTAAGATGCTGTCTGTGAGGTTTGAATGATGTCAGATTTACAGTCTTTTTGAATGGATAGTTTGATGTTTGCATGCTCTAGCAGATTTGTGTCTGGTGCAATATTCTCTGATCCCAGCAAACTGACTGAAATACTCTACAGTTATTTTACTCTTGAAATGCTGTAAGAACCTGGTCTAGAAACAGGAAAGTGTGTAAAGTTTCAGGATCGGACTGGCTCTTGTGTTTCTTCTCTGTGAAGTTTTACATATGGGATCGATATGAACTCTGACTGCCTCTCAGAAACCTAGCTCCAGTACAGTTCTTTAACCCCTGCTCTCTCGTGAGGCTCCTCAGGGGGGTCTGCATCTTCCTCTATCACAGCCCATCAATCCTGCCAGGCTGAGGAAAACTATAGCTCACTCTGCCCTCTGACATGTCTGGATAAGGAGAGAAAGAAATTTTGGCTTGGTCTTTTGAAGAAACATGGATTGCGGCAGATACGTCCACAAAGGAATTACGTTTCAGCATTAGGCCATCCACCTTAACCCTTAAGTTGAGAGTTACCATCGTTTTGCTATACTGTTTAAATGCAATTTTCACAGTTACTTGGTTAAATACATAGATATGTAATGAGATCTCCATCCACCTCTATTTTGGAAATTTTGGAAATGTGGATAAAACACCCAAAAGACCTAAATATTGCCAAAAATAGTTTTTGTGCTTGGATGAGTTGGAAATAATCATTTATTGTTAAAGGATAAATTGAAACAGATTTTTGGAATAAGCAGGACATAGCAGGAACAAATTCACGTTTCCGTTTCATCTAACGATAACAAATCACCAGTTGCATCTCAAACCACATAAACTGTACTAAATAATATGTCAACGTGTTACACCACCAATGGTGCCATTACTGTTTGAATGATTTGGTCTGGTAGTATGCAAATTGTGACACAACCTTCAACACTACATCTGGAAAAACATTCCCAGGGGTTCGGTGGGCAAAGTGGAACAGTGACTTCAGGACTCATTAAACAGGCCACTGCCTGCTCTGCTCGGCTATGAACTGAAGTGCTGTTTCTGCCTGCGCCCGCCCGCAAACCCTTATGCCATTCTTGCCCATGCCCGCCTGCTTCAACCACATGTCAGCAAGCTGCCTGCATGAGCCCTAAACCTGTTAGCTGTTTACCCCCTATAACCACAGTGCCTCAAAACAAATTCCTCCTGCAAATTTCTTAGATTGAGCAGGACACACGGGCGTGCAGAGTTCTAGTTCGAACTAGTTAAAGGAAACCGTGCATTTGAACGGAAACTGTGCTTAGGAAATTATACATACATTTGATTTACATTCTGTATTGACAGCTTCAGGTCTGCACTTTAAACTTCTTCTGTTTGTTTTGAAGTCAAATACGTCAAAAACTTGGCGAAAATTTATGGGGATGTAGGATGTCTTTCTTTCCGCAAAACAAGACTCTACACACAACAATAACTTTCATTAAATTCAAATCATCATAAAATTTCTCCTCTTCTACTTCTAAACTTTAATATGGTATTGAATGCAAGTTTAGAATGCACACTTTTAACTAAATTTCTTTGTTTCAGTGCTTTTGTTATCATCTGCAAAAACAATAACCACTTTGGGTTACGAGCTGCAACCTCTGGAGAGTATGGAGCTTGAGTATAAAGTAAGCAGGCACTTTTTAATCCAGTCTTCAAGTCCACAACACATTTGAGTTCTTTTCCAGCTCAATACACCTATGCTGTGCAAACTTTATTGTCTGGCTCGTGTGTATTGAGGGAATAAAAAATGTGGACTGGCCTGAGGCTCAAGAATACTGTTCACTGCTTGTTCAGTAGGCTGATTAAATGGCCTCAGTGCAAATCTATATGTGAAGCATTATAGGCCTACCAGATTAGGCCCCTAACCATAATCATACTATGTTGTGAGAATGAACAGCCCAAGTAGGCCAGAAGAAACTGTGCAATGCCTTTCTAATTCTGGAATCTATTTAGTGTCTGCAGTGAGATGCAGCACAGAGCACTTTGCATATGTTACCTATTAACATAATACCTAAGCAGGCAATGCAGTGTCCACAAGCTGTGCACATATGCAATCTATCAACACGGTGCCAGTGTCATCCAACATTAGAGTACATGTGCCACACAACAGCCAGGCCACATCATGCAAAACACACTGCATTATAGACTCAGTAATGCATGGCTGTCTGCCTGAGCTAAAGTTAAGGGATACACAGTACTTATGGAAGTCAGTGGCTTTTCATTTATTTAATTTCCAGTCAAAAAGGCCATCAAGTTATTCATTTTCCCAGAGATATTTCTGAGTAAATTAGATTTAAAATATTCCACTTGCATAAGGAAGGTGAAAGTCAAAGGATTTTCCAAAATAATTAAAAAATTATTAAAGGATATAGAGGAAGTGGGACTCCTAACAATCATGCAAGATGGTAACTCACCAAAACTGTTACCATCAAAAAAACAATAAAGCTTTCATCTTTGAGAGAGAGGAGAAAATCAAGGTCCACTCTTGCATTAGATCTGAAGAAAATCCCCAGGTGTTTCTGTCCATCTTTCCACTGTGAGACAACTCAACACTATGAGTCTAAAAGGATATGTAGCTATCAAGAAGCCATTACTGGGAAAAGGAAACGGACAGAAGAAAATCTGTAACTAAGAAACTGCTGGTGTTCTCAGAACAATGGATTGACCACTCTAGAGGCCAGTATCGCTGAATGTGTTTGGGGGGGGGGTGAAAATATTTTAAAAGCAAGTCTCCCAAAAAGAATGGAAACTGTAATACAGATAAAGATTTGACACACTAAATACTGACACACTATATACTAAATAATTTGAGATTATAGTTGTTGTGGCTTCTGTGTAAGTTTCTGTTAAATATATGTTTTCTGCCTTTTCCAGAAAAAATGAATAACTTGTATAACTTGTACTTAATATCTGTTTTGACGATGTTGTCACAATATTGAAGAATCAACTAATGAGTTTACAAGGCCTTTATTTGTTTACTCGTTTAATGTAAACATTAATCTTTTGAACACAGTTTTGTCTTTCTTCCCTCTTTTAAGCTTAGGCTGCTGTTTTTACATGCAATGTGTCTTTGATCCAAATATTTATGGCTTGCCTGCACAGAGGTCACTTTAATGGCTTGGTTGGCTCTCCTATTGGCTTCGTCTTTTGGAGAAGTGCCCCCTCTCTCCAGGGAACAGAGATGGATTCCCCTTCTTACATCATTCCTGCAGCACTGTGAGGATTTATGAGCCAAGAGTAGAGTCAAATCCAGAGCAGAGACGATGCTCCGAGGGCACATTACATACAGCTGTAATATCTGCCCGCAGAATCTCTCTGTCTCAGCTTTTTCTCTCTCTTTCTCTCTCGTTCTGTTTTGTCTTTGGCGTAAGATAAAGCCCTACATTAAGCCTTGTTTAACTTCTCTCATTTTCTGAGGTGTGTACATGCACATTTGGCAGAACCACTTTGCACAAAGTGGTCTGATGATGCTTGCATAATTGAGTGAAGCTTAAGCACATGTGAATGATCAGGGTCTCTGCTCCAGGGCATGAGTTAGTACGAAGTGGGTTTTCACCAGGGATGCAATTGTGGCTTATCATTTGTTTGAAGACATTACAGTGCAATGAGGTCTGAAGGCCAGGAAAAAATGCGATAATTACTAACAGGACATGCAAAAAATCCAAAACAGTCCCCATATGTGTAAACTAGCCCTGACTCATTTATCAGTTGTCAAAAACAAAAGCCTGGCTACATCCAAAACGAAGTCCTGTTACTGTAGCGTGTGTTATTTGGAATGTTTTAGTCGTTTTATAGAGGTGTCTATAGTGAACAACAGTGGCGAACTGTGACTATTAGATCTAGGCCTTCGATTCAAGCCGTAAATGTTAAAACTCTGCAAAAACATGAGGATAAAACCCAACTCTATGATAGCGCTAACTTCTGCTAGCTTCCCTAAGGTATTCTTGTAGTTTATTAGTGTTAAACTGACAGCAATTTTGGTAGTCCTAGATTAAACATAGACATTTCAAGCTTCTAAAAGAAATTCCATGTTCCATTATTCTATATTAGCATATATTTTAACTTGTAATCCTTTTCCATTTCTGACAGCTCACTGGTTAAGGTTAGGGTCAATTTTTTGCTGGGTGTTTTGCTTCCATCTAAAAAAATGAAAAAAGAGTAGTACTGTAATACTTGCAGAATTTAAATACAAGCATGATTCTGTTAAATCAAAATGAACTAAAAATGACAGACGTATTTTTCAGTTCTCAGAAACCAGTAGGCTTTCTCTGAAGCCTTAGAAGGACCTGAGGGTTTCAAATTATGTGTACAAACTATGAAACGTAGTAAACGTATGTCATAGAATGTGCTTACTGTTGTGGAGTGATGAGCTAACCCGTGTAATGTTGACATACAAGATCGTTTACTCAAATCATGAATTCTGTTCTAATAGTGTTGTAAAGGCCAAAATACTTTATAAGAAAAGTTTGATGTTAGATATTTTTTGGTTAAAATGAAAAGAAAATGAAAAAAAATGAAAAGAAGTAGCATTAATGAATTTCTCTGGAGTTTTCCAGACTATGTCATACATATTAACGTCACACACACAGGTTCAAAAAGAAGGTCAGACTTAATGTGTATGGAGCACAACCAGTGTTACAAAATGTTCTTCCACACATTGCTTGCAATTTCACGTTTTCACCAGAGAGGTCTCCAAATCCCAAATAATAATTTTGGACTATTTTTATTGGTCTAGGCATCGTGGAATGTTCGCTCAATGTAAAGGGTGGCTGCTGTTTTTAAGTAGTGATTTTAACATGACAATCACAATATATGATAATGCTCCTGATTGTCTAGCGTAGGAAACTGTAATTAGGGGACCACACTGATCAACACAGACAACACTGTGTACAGGGGCAAATGTTCTTTCAAACCGATCAAACATGCACTTCAACTGTCGCAAGAAATCCCCAGCCAAGATCTAACCCACCACAAACCACAGGGAGAGGGTAACACGGAAGACACAGCATTCAAGAAAGATAGACATTTCTAACCATTAGTTAACAGCAAAGCTCACCCTCCTCAGGCACAATTCCTCCAATAAATATAGTTACCACCAAACTACACAACAACAACAACAACAGCAGTCTGTTTTTACACTGGGACTGTGGCCCATCTTGAAAGCAACTTTGATGGCCACACCCCTAAGATCCCCATGGCAGTGTGGCCCAAAGTGGATGCCATAGTGTAATCCTTCTTCTTTTCAGGTTGACAATGAAATGACAGCCCCGGACTGTCTTTAAATCATACTACTAAATTGTTCCTCGTACATCACATAATGTTTTAATGAAATCACAAGAGTAAACAAGTGTTTGTAGACAATTATGTGCTGTCTTTTCCATTTCAACATGTGAAGTGTGGTCTGTGTGCTTCCCCCCCATATGTCCTCTCTGCTGTATGTGTGTGGTGTGTGTGCAGCAGGAAGGCTGCTTGCAGACATGATGTGTCTGTGAGGAATGTTCTGCTTGGCGTAAAGCGTACTCTCCCAGGCTGGTGCACCGGACCACTCAAAGAATGCTTGATTAATAAAAAGAGTCAACAATAGCCCTCAGTTTTTGTTCAGATGCGATGTGCTCCGTGTGACCCTGAGCTCCAGCCTCCAGTGTAATAACAAAATGACTTGAACATGACCTTTTGTTTTGAAACATAACTGACTTGTGCCCTGCTTTCAGGTTGCATTAGATGGGTTTAAACATACATTTTCACAGAGTGATTCCAGGCGGCTGGTTTGCATTGTTTGTGTTGTCAGTTCTGTGTGTTTTGTCTCAGACTGAAAGAAACCGCATCAGTCAGTTTGTCTGTGCAGTTCACAAACGAGCTTGTTGGACTTTAACCTTCCCTTAAGGCATCTTTCTCTTGTACGCCGTCTTTGTCTCTTATTACTGCCTTTGTTGTTTCTCAATCTTTCTTTCTCACTACATGATGCCATCCTGTGATAGTGTTTCATGTTTCATGCTAGACTATAAATCAAAGTAATATATCATTGACACTGACTTGAAGGGGAGTTCCACCCATTTTCTATTTCTGTACAATTAGAATAATATGTAAACACCGTTACTGAGAGTGGGCTGCTGTGACATGCTCCTTTTTAGAGGAGCTTACTGAGTCAGAATTGTTCATAGTAGCAGTGATAGAAACCAGACATCTGAAGTGTTTAATGTGAGGGTTCCCAATTCCTGTCCCCGCAAGCTCTGCACATGCTCTTCACACCTGATTCAGACCACAAGGAGATTAATTAGTTTATCCATTGAATAAAATGTGCTAGCTAAGACACAACACAAAAATCTGCAGTGTGGGATCGCCAGGACTAGGATTGGCAACCTCTGGTTTGATGCGTCTTAATGCTACCTCACAGAAAGTTGTTATAGTTTGATAGTTTTGAGTTAAGTTAGTTAGATGACCCTTACTAGTCCCACAACATTGGAAATTTCGCCCACGCATTTAACCCATCTGTACAATGAAACACCCACATACACACTAGTGAAAGCACACACACTAGGGGGCAGTGAGCACACTTGCCCAGAGCAGTGGGCAGCCCTATCCACAGCGCCCAGTGAGCAGTTGGGGGTTAGGTGCCTTGCTCAAGAGTACTTCAGTCATGTCCTGTTGGCTCAGGGGATTGAACCGGTGACCTTCCGGTCACAAGGCTGGTTCCCTAACCTCCAGCCCATGACTGTTTATTACATTGGACTTATCACATTTTTTGTGGTGGGCCATGCAGGGCACAATAAGGCAAAATAATGACTTGAAGAAAGAAAACGTGTATTTCTTAAACATTTTTTCTTACAATTCACTGCTTTTTACCATCAATAACATTATATATAGGCCAAAACCTTGTATGTTCTTTGGTCATGTAGGATATTAGATACAATGGCTATATTTGTATCGTAGACATTGTGACCCCTGGCTCCTATCAACATCACTGTCAAGAAATCTGAGTCAGCAGGTTTTTCTACTTAAAGATTGAATTATGCAGAAATCTTTGAAAAATCTGTGTAATTCTCCTATAAGGCCAATTCACACCAAAAGTTTTTCTGAGTTTTTTAGTTGTTTGTCTGGTGAAACAAATATGTCTCTATCTCTGTCAGTATTCCAGTCCACAATGGCTCCCCTAGATGCATGTCCTATGTTCATCAAAACACAACTCCTTAAAGTCGATGTGAATCTCAAACAGGTTTTCTTGTCCTATAATATTTCCAAGTGAAACGCAGTGTTAGGGAGGGTCTCTGAGCTAGCTGGGCATTTGCTCGAAGACAGATGGGGTGGTGCCAGTGGGAGGTGAAAAATCATATTATTAGTATAAACTGTTTTTCCATGCTCACTGGTGCATAGTGACATAATAAAAGAAAAACTGAAGATATTTTAGATTATAATGACGTTTTTGGCCTGTAGTTGCAGAGCAAATATTGTACTTTACTAATGTTATCTTTACTGTCTTGTTAATAACCATAATGCGATGTAATATGATGTTCCTCAGAATTTATGAATACTCAATGTTAGTCTTAAGTAGATGAACAAAACTTAGTTTTGACCACACAATCTGTTTGGTTGAAAAGTGTTACCTGTGTTGTTTTGTCTGATAACAGCTTTTTTATCATTAGACTGATCACTGACCATCAGTACTCAGAAGTTACCAATATTGAAACTATATGCTTAAACAATTTCGCTGCTGTCGGAGCAAAACCCCATATCTCCATTTTTGTTGTTTTTCAGTGTTTGACAGAATTTGAAAATGCTTGCTGCCCTTTACATTGTATGTAAATTCTGTGATGAATGGACCAAAAGAAACAGCCTAAAATGACATTAAACTTACATTGAAATTAAAGTATGTTTTTTCCTTCTCCTGTAAAGTTACCATTTTGGAGATACAAGGTTTTGTTCTGACAGCAGCGATTTTATATAATTAACAGTTATATACTGTGGAAGGTTGAAACACTTTTTTGTCTCAGCCTCTGTTACTGAGTGGTTGTGCTATACCTTTCTAAGTTTTTTATAAGAAACTCATGTTTGTCTCTTATAAATAATAATAGTGTTGATATCTAATGCTTTACTCAAATACAGTTCCATTGTTACAACCTGCCCCACAACAAGGGTAGATTTTGTCCCAGAAACACACTGCTGTTTCACACATCATCTTCAAACGTCTGTCAGCTCAGAAAGAAAGTGGGTGTGCACAGCAGTGATATCACCCCTATAGCTCGTATCTGATTGGTGAAACTGGGAATGTTATTAAACAGGCACAACTTTGCTACATGTGCAAGACTTCCAAGCTTCTGTTAAGAAATGGTGAAACTGTCTTAAGATATGAATTAAATAATCTTTGACTTGAATGTGAATGTAATGCTGCTGGCCTGTAACTCAGCCATTATTGTCTACCGTCTGCAATACAGGCATGGAAACGCCAACATTAGTTAATGTCCTGCAAGCCATCACTGAGTGTGACTATGAGTGTCTGCCTAATAGAGGTCGGGTCCACTGCCGTGCTGACAGCAATGGACACTGGAGTCATATGCAGGCCTGGAGGCCTAAAAAGAGCTTTCCCGCCCAGAAACGGAAGGAAAATATTAAGAAGTGAAAAAAAAAGAAAAGACGGCTTTCTAATCCTATAGGAGCAGTTATGTTTATGGAGAAAAGGTTTGCAGGCTTGGTATGTGTTTTTAGGGCTCGTTACACAGTGTGTAAATCAGTGGTCTTCGTGTGCAGGTTCTGTTATTAGAATCCTCAGTTAACCTCACTTACTTTCCTCCTTGTTAACATTGTCATCAGGACAGCAGTTACCAGGGTTTAAATGATTTACCTGGTGCTGAACCAGTGTGGTTTCCTGCTTAATGTGTGTATATTTGTTCTTTTGTCCAGAGAGACCTGAGATTTATTATAGCACATAAATCTCACATACCTGCAGAGGAAGCATTTTTATTACACCTTTACAAAGTTAGATTTGTGAAATGTGGGTTTAAAAGATGAAACACAATTCCTGTGTGTTAATAAAAGTTACAAATACTGCTTTTCCTCTTTCAAGCAATAGTTCAGCAAAAAATTATAATTATGCTGTGGCATATTTGATGTCCAAAGTTTGCTTTTTTGGATTTGCGCTGGAGCTACAAGGCTAATATAGCTCAGAAGTAATGGAAAGTTATGTAGCATCAATTAGCATCATGCAAATTGCCTATGTAAATAATTGCAAACTTGTCTTAAGCCATGTCAAGTTGTTAAGCAATCTCAAATAGACTTAATTGCATTGTTTATATGCTTTTTTGTCTGTAATCTTGTTCTTTTTAGAGAGTTCCTAGGGCCCTTTATTTGCTCATTGACAAAAATAACGTATACCTCTGAAGTGTTTACAAATGTACATATTCTGATGTCATATGTTTAGTAAATCATTTGAAATTGTGTTTATGGAGATGCTGCTTCCAGATAGCAACTAACATGCCAGCTAGCGAGCTAAGAAGCAACAAAAAAGAAGAGCAATGCACCACACAAGGCAAACAAAGCAATCATTCATAAAGGTATTGTATTGTATGCTCTCACTTGTCAAAAATAGTTTGCATAACAAAGGTCGATTAACTAGCTGATTAGCTCACTGAGGCTAACCTAGCCGAGGGTAAGTGCATTCTTACTGAAAATCCGTTCCCTGTTGTTCCCTTTGGTGACCCCATGACCCATACCATGACTTCAGGAACTCCTTTAGAGGTTCTCTTAATGAATCATATACAAGTATGATGTATCTCATAAATAGGTAAGGGAACATTGCACTGGGAAACTAGGGTTTTAGGAATATAAGGCCTTGGCAGTATTGGTACTCTCCTGATAAAAGTGTCATACAGTGTCAGAAAACACATAAGCAAGTTTATTTGAGATTACCTAACAATTGACATAGTTTGAGCAAGTGTATAGTGATTTAGGCGTGCAGTTTGTTTAGCGCTAATTGCTAGGATACAAGCGTACATGCTTGCTATTACCTTGTAGCTCCAGCGCAAAACTTATGAAGCAAACTTCAGACATAATCATGTCTTGCCTGGTTGACTACATTTAAAATAAGGAGAAAAGTGTAAATTAGAATTTTTTGCAGATCTGTACCTTTAATCAAGTGCACTGAATTATAAAAGAAGCCAAATCCACAGGCAGGCGCCTGTTATAATAATGTGTTATGGTATCCATTTCCTCTATTTAGACTCCCTCTTAGACAAATCCATATCCATGATATAGTCTGGGCCTTCATGGTGGCAAAACCCGCTTCCATCCATCTGCCAGTCAGTGCAGGTGTGTTTTCTGCTCTCGTTGACCTATTTAAGCTGAGTCACTTTCTCCGTGTTCGATTAAATGCTGCATTCATGGACACAGGAGGTGGCCATGATGGTTTATTTATCACATTTACTACCACACTGTTGTGTTCAGACACATGTCCCGGAGCCACAAGTGTGTTTCTCTCTCACACACACACTGTGCTCTCTGTAAATAAAGTGGGCCCCCGGACCAGCAGGAAATGAGCAAACTCAAGAGGGAGGACACAATGGTGGGCACTATGGGGTATGACTACACCATTTAAAACCATGGCTCTACTTATTATGTTGCTCTAAACTTTTAATGATGGGACTAAAAAAGCCCTGTTTTTCTTTTCAGTGAGCTGATTTCCTGAGCAATGTGCACACAGGCTCCTCATAATGCCATCAAGGCCTGAGCAATGCCAACAATTAATGCTAAAATAATACAGGCAAGGTTTAGGCCTCCATGGAACAGGACCCACTTATTTATGTTAACTTTATAGGCTATACTTTCGTCTGCACCTGAGCTTACACACAGAACAGATGTTGTCAGGTTCTATTATGTTGATGTGTTAAATTGTAATCTAACCCCTTAAAATCCCAGGCTTATTACATACTAAGGCTTATTATTCAGTAACTACAGGGACTTCAGTGCAAACAGGTTGAACTGTTTTTAGGTTGTAGAACTTTAGAACAATAAAACTTTGGGCTCACTGGCAAGCCTTGGCCTGTTAAAGCGCTACGCTATTTTGTGTGCCATATTTTTCCTTCATATCTTTGCTTTAAACCACTGCCTTTTTCTGGTTTTTGTCTCTGCGTAGAAAACATCAACCTTCTGGATCAGCTGTGGCAAGTGGCAAACAGCAGTAATGCCTCTGTTACTCTGGAGGGTCAGAGATGTCCGGTGCTGCATGTAGGACAGTACTCCACTCTCGCTCTGCCTCTACGCCAGTTATTTGGACACAGGTAAACGCAGTCTTCCTGTACTCACAGTGCAATTGGTAGTTTGCAAAGAATATTTGCTAAAAATAATCAATTCAATAATTAAAATATTCAGAAATAAAAACTCAATTGAAATAATAATTGAATAATTGATAAAATAATAAATAATTGAAGATGAAAGCACATGCTTTAGTGCATTGGGGTTTATTGGACTGACAGGAAACAGCGAATTACCAGTAGGAGCTGCACATTTGAAGACAGATATAGATAATCTGCCTGCACGTCACACAAAAACAATGATTTAAGGATGGCCTTTTCCATGTCAGTCAAATGTCAAAGTGGCAGTTATGTGTTAGAAGTAGTTAGAGGTTGCACTAGAAAAAAAAAAAAGATTTCTAACTGGCACTTTAATAGAGCTCTAATTTGAGGTGATAATAACAGATTTTCTGGATCTGGATTGCTAGCTAGCATGCTCTCCACTGCATTTATTCCCTAAAATGAATAAGAGTGAAAACTTATTGAAACTGCACAGGGCAGTAAGACGGATAATACTGCAGAGTTTAGAACATGCTTATACTATTTGCTATGACTAATGTTTATCAGTTTTTTCATCAGTTTTTTGTAATTGATAACAGTAAGTTTTTTTTATTTTATTGTTAAAGTCAAACTCAAATATCAGCTTTCCATATTTTTTACAGAACATTTAAATAATCAAAAAATATTTGGTAGAATGTTTGAAAATTAAAATATTCAATAGTCGCAGCCCTGGTATTTTTTAAGTTATGCAAAAGTTGGTTCTGACCACACAGTCTGATTGGCTGAAAAATGTTCTACCTGGATTTTTGTATAACAGCAAGGGTTTTTCACTGTGCCTGTGTTATTCTGCCACCAGTTACAACAATGCTTGCTTTAGATTAAGTTGGAACTACTTCTTTCTGATGGAAGAAACTGACAATATTAAAAAACAAATTTGTTTTTTAAAATATAATATGTGGAGCTTATTTGCTTTACTTTGCAAAACTGTTCTATAAAAGCAGTAGAACTCATATTGCTTAAAGATGAACCGCCATGTGTCTGATTATAGTAATGAATTAAACAACACAAACCTTGGAAACTACTTAGATCCTTGGATGGTGGGACGGATGCTTGGTTATTGTATATGCTTATGGTCCATCACCTTACACTGTTAGAAATAAAGGTACTGTTCAGTACTGTCCTTGAGGATACCACCCCAGTAACAAGAGGGGTACTGCCCCAGTGACAGTTTCATACCTAATTTTCTGAGAGTGTATGATAGCTCAAAAAACAAACTGATGGCTCTTCCTCTCATTGTTACTACTGACATTAAAAAGGAGAAACTATATCAATTGGGGAATCTGCAAGAGTCTACTAGCTTATAGGGGCAGATCCAATGTTTTGAACCACCTCAAACCCTATTTTGGCTTTAAGAGGGGACCTTTTATATATATAGGCACTATATAGGTGCAATTAACCCATATAAGATTACAGGTTTGGTAGCTGCTATTTTGTGCTTTTACCTGCATTGCATATATTCTTAATGACTTACTGAAATGGATTTACCAAGGCTGATAATAAATACTGCCTAGAGGCGCCTGTCCAGCAAACATAGGGTGACCATATGTCCACTTATTAAGACCTAAAAAAACACATCTGGACAGGATTTTTAAACTGCATAAAATGGTCAGGATTTGGATTTGCTTAGTACAGTGTGCCCTGTGCTGCCTTCCTGCCCCCAGGTTTCCCAAATATAGCAAAATATGGTCACCCACAGATTTGTCAGAAAACTTATTTTCCTCAATATTCCAACTTGAAATAATGACATTATTTCTAAATAATTATACTTTGAAGAGCAATAACTCATTATTTTGACTTAAGTCAGAATATTGAGAAAACAAGTCATTACATAGAGGTGAAACGTTAGGCTTACAGACATACTGCTGCCAGAAACAAATAAAAAAACCCTTCTAACCTGCTAAATTGGCCACCCTCATGAGCACAAACTGTAAGCAGACTCTCTATAATTAGCACCTCTTACAGTAAATCTGCCCACAGTCTATATTTACAAATAGCCGAAGGGGCCTGTAATACACTGGGTGAAACTCTGGATCCTACTGCTAAAGTAGCTTCTGTACCGCTAAATGAGAATCTGTTGTTTTGCACATGCAGAATAACCTGTCTCTGAACTTTTTTACACTTTAAAACACGTTTTGTGGTTCACAAATGTATTGCATGTGGTAACAAGCAGTTTTGCTGGTTCTATAGGTCAATTAAACTCTTTTATTACAATCCAAATCTCACAAACATTTCAAATCTACTTTCTCAACATTCTACATGTATGTGTATGTAAATCTAACTCTGAAGTGTGTCTTTACTCTCAGCTTTGGAGATGAGTTCAGTTTGCTGATGCAGCTGCGCAGTTCTCAGCGTGATGACCGCAGCCTGCTGACCTTCCTCTGCCCTGACGGACACATCCTTCTGCAGATCCGCATCAGTGCCTACGCCTTCACCTTTATCAGCACACAGCAGCGCCACTACGAGTCAGTCTCAGCGTACCTCACATACACACACTGGTTCATTCTATCAGCTAGAGAGCAGTAGATGAATGCTTTCTAGTGAATAGGTAGATAAAGCTGCATCTGTTTTATGGGTGTGTATTTCAACTGATTTTGATGTTCAAGTAATTGTAGGGGTTAATGGTCAGATAATCGACCGCAGGGAGGGGAGAGCGAAAAGAAACAGACTGGGCCAACATTAACATAGAACTGTTGGATTATCTTTTTTGGGGACATCACTGGTGTAGCAGCAGGCAGTGGAACACATTTTAACATGTTTCATTTTTCAAAAATAGCAGAGGGAGATTGGTAGGTTTTCATGTTGGATGAGTAACAGAGGCTACCACTTCAGAGGAGCTAAGCTAACAGGGCTAACAGGTGTGACAATGGATGTTTATGAGGACTTATTTTTATATTTTTATTTTATATGAGGGGAGGACTTAGATTTACATGTAGACAATGTGCCAACATGTAAGTTATTGTCAAAAAAAATGCATTTTCACTGCTTCCGGACCTGGTTAACCGCAACTTGAATGACTTAGTTAGCCTAGTTAGATTAGCAAACAAGCTTTGTGCTGCCTTCAAGTTGTGTCAGAAATATCATATTTACGAATTAGCACACATGAACGCTACCACAATGTCATATTTACTAGTGGGATTTTTTTTTTTGAGTTGGGGTGTGTCAACAAAAACGCTAGCCACTGATAAAATGGTTGTATTTCAGTTATTCAGCAGCCATATATGAACACTGCAGATTAAAATCATCCACATGTCAAAATACAGACATGTTATGTGATGCTTCTAACTGCATAAAAACATTACTCGTCTCGTGAGCATCTGTTGTTCTTCATTATGTTGCAGTAATGCAAACTAAATTTACTCTCTAACTATAGAGAAACAAAATTAAATTAAAAAAAAAATTATAGTGGGGTGGCACAGTACAGCAAGCAGGGCCTGGGTTCGATTCCCTGGCCGGGCAACTAGGGTGCTCTCTGTGTGGAGTTTGCATGTTCTCCTCATGTCTGCGTGGGTTTCCTTCCACAGTCTAAAGACATGCAGTCAGCTGAATTGTAGATGCTAAATCGCCCCTAAGTGTGAATGTGTGTGTGAATGTGTACGCCTGTGTGTCTGCCCTGTGATGGACTTGCGACCTGTCCAGGGTGTATCCTGCATTCCGCCCAGTGAGTGCCGGGATAGGCTCCAACACCTCCTGCTACCCAGGAGGATAAGTGGTTTTGAAAATATGTGTGTATTTCTAGTGCATCTATCTTGTTTCTGACCAAAACCACTTGACCACAAATCAAGTCATACTTAACAGCCTCCTAAGTCATAAGTAGAAACTTCCAAGGAGGTCTTGAAGGCAGCATCAGTCATGTCCTTAACAATGTGTCCGTGGCACTGAGCTCACATTAAAGCACTCGTGTTTCATAGTTGTGGAGCACAATATAATGTGGTAAACTCACCACATTTTACCATCCTATTAAAACATAACAGTGATAAAACAAAACAAACATACAAATAATGATTTCAGTATTTGTGCTGTCTTGTTAAAATGTCCTACCATAGCATATAATTATGAGTAGTGATCTGCATGAAACTGTATTTAGAATATTTTGATAGCTTAAATCACCTTATCAGAAAATGTTACCAGCAATAAACTATAGGTAGAATATTTTGATAGCCTAAATCACCTTACCAGAGGGTAAGTAATAACACTTAGCTGAGTCTGTATAATACCCTTGATGTAAGGCTGAATTAACATTAAAAATGCAATAAAATGTTTAACAAAAAATGTAAAAGTTGCTATACTTCACTAATGATACGGGCCTGCACGATAGGACTGCTTGATGGGAAGGACACATTTTTTAGAACACCCGGCACCTTATATGGTTAAGCGAGTACTCGAGTGCATATGTACATCCCTAATCTGCTTGGCTGAAGAGCTCCAAAGCACTGCAGATGAGCTTGGCTTTAATAAGAGTTTTTGCTCACAGCTAGACAGACATTTCTCAGCCTAGTGAGATGTAAACAGATTTTCTTTTGGGTCATTGTAACATGCCATTCTCTTTTAGCTTCTCTTATTTCTATCCTATTGGATGGAAATGGCATACAGTAGATTACCTTTTTTTACCTAAAAGCTCACTGCCAGGAGTGAGTAATACTTTATTGCCTAATTGAAAGGAGCTCATTTCCAACTACATGATGATAAAACCGGTTCCTCATTCTTAATGTCATGAATATGTTAGTCTTGGCTAGAATTTCGTCATAAGCTCTGGTCTTTGAACAGACACAAGGATCTCTCTGACAGATTGAATGTAACACAGTGATATTAACCCAAACCAGATCATTTAGACTGAGTATAAATTAGGCCTTTTACTTCACGGTAGACTCAGCTCTTAGAACTAATATTTGGCCACACTGCTTCATTAGCCGCTTGCACTAGAAAATAAATGACACTTTCACACTGTTACTTGGACTAAATGTTGTTTTCATCTGTCATAAAAATATAATAATGTATTTTCTCACTGTGTGATCAAATAAGATTCTGGCACTTTACATATGCTATGCAAACATCGTTTGATATGACATAGCAAGTTAGCCATCTTGAATATATTATGCCATTGTAGGAGCCTAATTTATGCTATTGACTCAAATACATGTCAGAACAAAGAAAATAACAGTAATGCTTCTTTTACCTTCATGTAAATGAATTCAGATTTGGCTCTGGGCTCTTTCTCTTAGGTTTCCTGTGACTGTGTTGTCTGATGGTAATTGGCATCGAGTAGCAGTGAGTGTGTCTACAGGGCGGTTAGCGCTGTATGTGGACTGTGCTATGGTGGAAAGTGTAGACTGGGCCTACCAGGATGGCCTGGGCATCACCACCGAGGGACTGGTCATGGTGGGAGGAATCATCGAGGGATTTGAAACACCGTTTGAGGTAAAAGCTCAAACAGCAACTGCTCAAACTGTCCTGTCTTGCACGTTGATGCTATTACTGTTATATGCAAAAAATCAGAGCACAGAAGATGTTAAAGTCCATATAAAATGAACAAAATTGAAAATATTTAGCTTTAAAATGATAGTTCGGCCAAAAATTTACACAATTTTCCTCCTACCCCAAATGTTGATCAAGACCACCTGTGACTACCAATGTCGTTGGTGTGGTGTAGAGTGTAACACCACTGATCTTCATGTTGTGGACTGGGGTTGGATCCCCTGCTTTGGCAAGCACACCATGTCTGTACCAATGAGAGCCCTGGGCTCAAATCAAATGCAACATCTGCTAAGTGCTGTAAGATGTACAGTAAGTAACCTAAATGCCTAAAACAGACACAAAACTTGGCTTCTGTTGTTAGAGGTTTTAGCTGTTTTTTTAGCAATAGTGACATACTTTTGTCCATTTTTATAGATAACGATATGTGACACAGTGTCAGAAACCACATAAGCAAATCTGTTGGAGAGGAAAGTATGTGATAATTTAGGCATGCTGGTTTTGCTACTGCTAATTGGCAGTGTTGGGGTGTACTGCATTACTGTAATGTACTTTTTCAAGAAACAAAGTAGGTTAACACATTACAGTGTAAATTACTGTCAACACATTACAGCTGATTGACATTTGAAGTAAGACAAAAACTGTCTGAACTGTAATTTTTGCTGAACTATCATAAGGTGACAAAACATCTTGAGCAAGAACCGGAAACTGATCAGTACATCTTAAATACAGATACAGAAGCTCTGGTCTATGTAATTTGTCCTACATCCACTCCCTGTTAACTTTGAGTGATGAAGACAGTCATGTAATTCATCATGTTGCTTGTCTGCACCTCACGAAACATGAAGACATCCACAGACCTGTCCCTGCAGACATCAGACCTCTGCTCATACTTGAGGAATGGAGGTTTAAGCACACAGGAACATGTACCATAAGGGACAAGTCTAACATCTGTGTTTGTACTCATCCAGCAACAACAAGCATCTCCCATCATGTTCTCCCCTTGGACAGCCGGAGAGAGAGTTTACCTTTGTACCGTGTTACAAGCTGTTATGCTGACACAGACATTTGCTTCTTACATAACCACTGGCAGGGGCACGAGAGGTAGAGGCTTTAACTGTTGGTTCAAAAGCGCAGTCCTGCATCTGTATTCTTGGTTAGATGTTACAGTATTGATCACTGGTCACAGAATCAGTGTCCCTAATCTACTTGATGCAGCTTGTGGAGGTCTTAATAATTACCTATTGTGTTGAATCAGATGTTTATAGAGCAGGAAAAACTTGTATGGCATTATATCAGACTGATCCTCTGCCCTATTACATTGTATCCAGAGCAGGAGTCATCAGTTCTGGTCCTGGAGGGCCAGAGTTCTTTACAGTTTGCTGATTTTGAGCAGAAAAACTCTGCAGAAAAACCTGATTCAACTCACCAGTTAATAACTACATTTAGCAGGTAATCAGGTGTATTTGAGCAGTAACCAAACTGCTGGACCTCTCCAGAACTGGATTTGATGACCCCTGATGTAGAGTCTTAAACGAACAGTTTGCCAAAAAATCAAAATGAGAATTTTCCACTACAGATGTAGTCAAACATCATTCAGTGGAGCTACGAGGCTAATGTTGCTATACTATAACTAAACACTGTAACTAAACTCTCCCAGGTCTTTTCTGTAAATACATCCTGAAAACCTCTCACTCAAACTGCATCCAGGTCTTCATTAAGGTTGTGCAGACTTGTCAGTGTCAGTTTTGGGGATGTATTTATAAAAAGATTCAGTACTTTTGCTCCAGTGCTAAATTTAACTAGCAAAATTTGGACAGTAAACATGATCAACTACATTGGATTTTTTTGCCTAACCGTTCTTTTAATATCCAGTCTACATCTGGATTGATCTGGCTTGGCCCACAAGATTCTTCCTTACAATCAATCAGTGACATATGCCTGGTGCCCAAGTCTACTGTAGTCATCTGTCTTGATGGAAGGACAGAGCTTTAGGTGAATTATTGTAGAACCTGCACCACTTTCAGTGTTTAACTGGAAATTTTGAACTACTTTCTTTGGGTGAATAAAGAAGGAATTTAACAATGGTAAGAAGAGGAGGTTTGGGCAGCTGCAGAAAAGTTTTGGTGATGTTAGAAGAAGAAAGTTAATTCCCCATGCAGTCTAGGCGGCACCCTTTAGGATGACCTCATGCAATATACAGCCCTAATATACACCTAACTAGCCACTGTTCTCCCAGCTTAATACCAGTGTGCATCGGTAGGGGTGGAGGTCACATTCATACAAGGATTAACTGGTGATGTGTTTTTAACATCTGTGAAAATGATGTAGAGATAGAAGTAGAGATTTTGAAATATTTGTTTTCATTGATGATCATTGTTAAAGTTAATAAAATAAATTAATTGATAAGGTATTTTCTACATACTATCAATGAAGCTAGAGGCATGACTTACACATTACATTTACATTTATGGCGTTTGGCACACTCTCTTATTACATACACTCCAAAGCATGTTATATCAAAATATCAACCACACCGTGTGGGAAATTTGGAGGGGTTGATTTTTGGGAATAAATGTGCAAATGTATGTGATGCAAGAGCTGCAAAATGCAGGGCAGTATAAGAAAAGTTCCAAGAGACTTGTAAAGTACTGCTCATCTCTGCTGTTTGAAGAAGCAGATGTTCATTACTCACCATGCCTGTTTGATTGTAGAAGTATACAACTTTTCTTTTTACGTTTCTAAGATCAGCAGTATGCAGTATCCTGCTGACTTGTTGATACTTGTGGAATAACTGCCTGTTTTAACGCATTTCTGACAGTTTTCTCACAATAACAGAAATCATGATTATTTGACACTTGCTGATCCATATAAAAGTGTTAAAGTGATTTAATATTCCCTGTTTCTGCAGGGTGATCTGAAGCAGGTGACATTCCTGATGGGGGAACCAGACGCAGCCAGAGATCAGTGTGGTGTGTTTGTACCACAATGTGATGGGGCTGCTCACAAACCCCCCCGATCCCCTCGGACACATGAACTAGAGGTGAGACAGCTACACCATCTCTACCACTTAAAATAAAAACACTGTAATGTGAATCAGTGAAGTACCAGTGAAGTACCAAGTAGTCGTCCTTGACAAGAAGAGGCTGTTTGACTGATATGCCAAGTGAACAGTCACAGCTCACTATTTTGGCACAGATCTGGTTGTGAAAATCCCATGGATATATACCTTGCTCTAAAAGGCTCTTTTTATGTCATAATGTACAGTGCAGGAAGCTGCACTGTAAAAACAATTCAATATTTAAACTAAAAAAGTTAGAGACCAGAGGAAACCTAGTCAGTAGAATTGCACATAATTATATTGGGGGGAAAACTGAGTTAAAAAAAGAAAGTAGGTTGTGAATAATGGTCTCTCTATGCTCCTTTAGTTCAGTAATGAACCTTTCAATGGATGATCCTTTAAAAAAACCAAACTTGTAATTTGTAAATGAGACAAATGAGACTTAATAAGACCTGCCGGTGGCTCTAGTAGTCTCTTGTACACTTCTGTAACTGAATCACAGCTCTAGAAAATGCTAGTTTAGAAACCATATATAAGTATCTACTCTGTAGTCCATGTAAACTGAATTGTGTGCTCTGGGATATTATAAGCCTGGAATTTTAAGGGGTTAACTATTAAAGCAGCACTTCTCAAAGTGATGCTTAGGGACTTTCAGATGGTCACATTTTGATCTCAGTTCCCAGCACATAGGGATTGAGCAAAACGTGAGAACGCTCTAGGGGCCTCTTGGGACCAATTTGAGAACAACTGCTTTGCAGACCCTCCACATAATGTAAAAGCACTGTACCAATTAAAGTTTTTTTTTTTCTCCAAGAACTGTACGACTAAGCTAAGAACCATCTAGGAATCTTTATTTTTAGGACTTTGTGAGTCAGTTGGATCTCATTATGACAGATGAGCTGTGACTGTAAGGCATTTTAAAGGTAAAATCCGATCTGTCATCTCCGCCAGGAGCCTCTACTTATCGCACTGGCAACACAACATTCAGACTCCCTACATGAGGATTATATGCATGAGCTTTGCTGTTTGTGTTTCCTTCTTGCTTAATTCAGGAGCTCCTGCTGTCCTCAAATGACCTGGAGGACTTACTGGAGAATTCAGACCCAGCGGACAGGGACTCCATGCGCACTGCGCTGACCGTAAGTAGACAAAAAGCATTTTACAGCATTGATTTGACCTTTTCTCAGTCAATGCTAATGGCCTGCTGATGTATCCAAGTTGTCTAAGCACATTTAACAGGGAAAGACTGAAAGAGATCCCGCACACCCCCCTGTTAATCTCCGCGAAGACAGGACTGGCTCATTAGACTCAGACTTTGTGGTTTTGAAGTGGAAGGGATTGTATAGATTGGCAGGGTGGATGTTTGCTTAGCCTTCTGTCTGTCGTCAGCTTTTCAAACAGGCAGGGCATGACTTGTGCACATGTGACTTGTTTTGTTTCGCTATGCAGTAGTTATTATGCAAATATGCGATTATCAGCTATTTTTACTGGAATTGTTATCAGTGTCTAGGAAGTATTCAACTTCATTTGTGCTGGCTCACAATCAGAAAAACTAGCGTGTTTGATGTTCGAATACAGAGCAATGTGGCCGAGGGCAGCCAGGCTAGCTGCTCATGTTTGTTTAATTGTCTAAAACACGACGAACCAAATTCGTTTTGAGTCATTAAATGAGCTGGATTTAAAACTATTTCCTCACACTTCAGCTGATGGAACTGTACCCGGCCCAAAGTAATCCCCGCTTGCAGGATGAGACTTTTGCTGTTTAATATCAATAACTTTATAGCTGAACTAAGTTATTAGCAGGACCATAATCATTAACAGTCAGTATGTCACAAATCCGTAATCATACTACTTTTGTTAGATGTTTTCTTTTGCATTAATGTTAGCAATATGTGTTTATTAGCTACAGTTAAAAAAAAGGTGTCAGAAAATGACTACTCTTGGTTCCCTAAAGAACCTAAAGACATTTGTGCGTGTGAAAAACCTTACTAAGGTTCAAAGAACCTTCAAATAATGTGAATGTTCTATACCAATTTTAGAGGTTCTTCCTACAACCTTTGTAATATGAAGAGTTTGAAAAGGTTCTTCACATGTACTTATATTCATTTACAAAAACGGTCCTCGAAAGCAGTGGTTCTCAAATGAGTCCTCATGTTTTTGCTCTATAATTTGGAAGTTGGTATAGAGCAAAAACTGTGGACTGCTCTTAAATGGGTGTAGAACCTTTACATTAAATGGACATTCTACAAGCTTTAAAAAGGTTCTTCACACTTGTACTTCTCATTTGCACAACGGTCCCATAAAGAACCATCCATTAAAAGTTTAGAGAGAAGTGGTTCTTTTAATGGCATTGAGCAAAGAACTCTGTTGGTACTTATCCGTTTAAAAGTGTAGATTAACGCTTCTGTGAAGGGTTTTGAACTGAACATATCTGTAATAATTAGCTATTTTTTTCAATAGAATTATACATGTTTGTAAAGTATTACAGTACTGCTCTTGTTTCATTATTAAGTTGTGGACGGACACAAGAGTTAAATTCTTGAAATGGCCAGCAGAAAATTGGCCAATCAAGAATTGTTTTTCGTAGCATGTAGGTAAGTATAGCTAAGCAGCCTCTCCTATTGGGTAGGACTTCAAGATCTGAAGAGAAGGCTAAGGCGTTAGATTAACTATCAGCATAATTGTGAAGTGACAGCGAAATCAATGAATCACATGTTGATTTCCAGTATGCAGGACCAATTTCAAGAGAAAAACATCACCCTAGGCCTTCTGGAAGTCCTAGACTCACCACTCACTGTAAATACGAGCAGCAGTGTTAGAAATGGAAAAACAGTGGTGGCAGCTCTATACCAGGCCTCTCTATTGAAAGAATCAAGGTAAAATGTGCCAATATGTGTGTCACATGCTCTAAGAAAAACATGGAATGTCTTTTTGAAGCTTCAGATGTCTTTGTTTAATCTGGAACGATCAAAAATTGTTTATGTAAATCACTATTTGCTTAGTGCGAACAAGCTACTTGAATCCCATAGGGATGCTAGCGGATATTTGCTTTATTGTGAGTTTTTCTCATCATGTCTTGACTGTGTTTGGACATTCTTGGCTCGAATTGACTGCCAAGCTCTGATGGTCACGGTTCGCCACTGGTGTTTTTGAGACAGACCAGTCCAGTATATGAGACAAGTGCATATGTACAGGGTCCAGACAGCTGGCAGCTTTATGCTTTTAGAATGGTAATTCTTGCTTTGTGTTCCTTCTGGTCCAGCTCTGAGGCAGTGATCTTTAATGGCTTCATTGTAATATGTAACCTAGAGCCATGTGCTATACATTTTAGAAGGGAGAGTAACGTATGTGCATGCTAATCTCATCTATGCCGTTCCATCACCTGGACTTCATTGTGTAATGTCAAAAGGGCACTGGCTTTAAAAGGCTAAAAATAACCAGAATTTCTTCAAATCTGCTTCTCTTTCTGCAGATGTCTTTCTTAATCTCTTGAGGCATAACCTTTTGATTACTTGTGTTCTTTTGTTGTGGTATCTGACTTTGATGGCTCTGTCACTTTCGGTTTTGCCTGTCTCCTTTATATATGCTCCCAGTAGAGCATGCAAGCCCCAGTTCCACACTGTGCTAATTAATCACGAACTGCTGGCATTCCTTGCACCCTTTCACACAGTCAGGGGGGTCAAAGGTAAATGCCTAATTAGCTCTTCTTTCTTTTTTCTCCACCAGCCAGACTGAGGCCAGGTTCTCGAATGCCTTGTAGGGTGTATTACTGCATGCACATGTGTTTTGGATCAGAAGATTAAGTGAAATTCATGGAGGTTTTACCTGTTGGTGTTATGCCATTCGAGTGCTTGTGCTCAGAGGGGATGTGCTTGGTAGTGCATGACATGCAGTGTGTTTTTTAGTGTTTGTTCTGTGTTGGCTGCCCACAGTCGTTAAGGCAGAAATGTTTTAGCGTGGCTCCACAGGCTTCTTTCCAAATAAGGTACACTTGGACAAATGGATTTACATTAAACTAATAGATCTTGCAATTGGAAAGCAATAGATTGAAAGTTATTCCAAGACAAACAAGTCTTAAAGTCTTGCATTTGCATTTCGGAGCTACAATACTGTGCAAACGTCAAAGACCATTCTTCTTTAATTAATTATTTAATTCATTTCCAGTCAAAATGGCCATTACAAGTACAAATTATTTGTCAGAAAATTTTCATGAGAATATTAGATATAAGGTGAACTTGCATAAAGAAGTGATAGAAAAATAAGTGAAAAACAGGAGTTTCCAAAACAGTTACATTTTAACAAAATAGTAAAAGCTATAAGGAAAATGGGGTTTCTAACAACCATGCAGGATCGGGTAGACCACCAAAACTGTCACCATCAGATAAACAGCACTTAAAGCTTTCATCTTTGAGAGAGAGGAGAAAATCAAGCTCCACTCTTACTTCAGATCTGAAAAATCCACAAGTATTTCTGCCCATCCTTCCACTGAGAGAGGACAACTCAGAGCTATGAGTCTGAACGGATGTGTAGCTGTCAAGAAGCCCTTACTGAGACAAAGAAATACTAGAAAAATGCAATAGAAGACCAGAACGGGATATCTGGATATTTGGAGTAAGGTCATATAGACTGATTAATTGGTTTTTGAAGCAGAAAATGCAACCAACTTCTGAGACTGAACCTTGAAGGTGTGGAAAAATCCCTTAAAAACTGAAAGTAAGTCTCTCAAAATGTTTTCTTTTTGAGTAACTTGAGTAACTTGTACTTAATAACCATTTTGACTGAAAATTACATAAATCATAAATAAGGGGTCTCTGACTTTTGCCCAGTACTGTATTTCCTACACAGTTTACAGTGTGTACTGTGTGTTAGGGGTTTCAGGATGTTAACCTATAGAATTCAAGTGTTATTTATTTTGCTATATAATTCAAATATAACTACATACTTATATATTTAACTATATATAAACTAGTTACTTAGTGAATTATATTGAAATTGAAATTACATTCTATATCAACAGTTTTAAGTTTGCACTTGTTTCAGTTTCATGAAATGACAAAACAATGACAATTGTAACAGGTATTTTTTTATAATAGAAAATATCTTTATAAAATACAATTATGAAATATCTCCTGTTCTACTTGCAAACACAAATGTAGTATCATTTCTCTGCTTGTTTCAATACCATGTGGGTGAAAATGTATTAATATGAAATTTCACCATGTGTTTATTATTATAGGTCTAACTTCTAAGGCTTAAAGTTCGTTATAACATTCTAGATAGATATTTTCTGATATTTAGTCAAAAGTCTTTGTCTTGGTCCTTTCTTCAGACCCACATTAGTAGTCAGGAAGATTTTGTGCCACTCTGGCCTACATAGGACTTAAAAAGGCTGAGGGAAAGCAAAGCTCTTGGGTTGCAGAGCTTCTGGAAAGTTCCTGAGTGATTTCCCGCATCTTTCCCCTCTCAGCATCACCGGGCCAGAGGTCAGGTAGCATGAACTGACCTTTTGCTGTCCTCTTTTTCCCCATGCCCCTTCAGCCACTCAGCAGGTCTTCAGCAGTACATGGTACTGGAGCTATAAAGCTTTATTGAAGACATTATACAAGTATGTTCTTCTTTTTGGCTACAGTCCCAGAGCTCTGGAGAGGAGTTTTCCTAGTGTCACACATGAAATTGTTCACTGATGCACACATTTGTGGAAGGATTGTCTCATGCCTTTGATCTTCTCTACATGTCCTTCAGAAAGACAGTTCTCTCATGCACGTGTTTGTTCACATGACTCTCATGGCTTATTGTGTTATTAAATGATACAAATCTCAATGTCCCAATCACAGATTCTTCTTCATCTCTCAACTTGGACCATTTTCAAATAATTGGAAAATTTTCAACATATTTTGTTTATGATTTAATAAATATATTCTTCCCTCTGATGGTGACTGCAACCAAAATATCATACTATTTGTGTCCCAATCTCGCAGTAAATGTCTTCAAATTAAAGCTGAGATCCTGCACATTAAATTTGTAGTCACTATTGTGTTTATAATCTAGTGTCATAGTCACTGTCTAGTTACTTGCAGACTGCACTAACAGGGGCAGGCAACATGATAGTATTTTATTGTTATTGTCATAAATTATGTCACAGTATGCTTTCCTGTGTATATCATAGATGTCATCAGTACTTAATGAACAGGGACTAACTACGCTTCATTATAAAATGAGCATATTAATGCCATTTTAATTGGATTTGATGCAGTGCAATTTGTAAAACATTGATTAAAAATCACTGTAGTTGTAGGTTATTATTATTATTATTATTATTATTATTAGAGTACTTTTTTATATGTGCCAACACAGGTTCTATTTTGTCTGTCATAACTTATGACATATCAGAAGAAACTAAATATCATGATGCATATTGTGTATTATTAAATATCTTGAAGTATTGTGATATCATATTTTTGCCGTATTGCCCACCCAATTAACAAATAAGAATGCTCATATGAACATTGTATCTCCTCTCACACACCTACCTTCAAACCCCTTTTCATGTGCACATATGCTGACACACTTAACCTAAGAACTATGTGCTTTAGAAGGAGAAAGAGGGGGCTTACACATGTACCCCATTGCCATAATAATCATTAAATAAATGTCATATTACAAAAAATAGAAGTCAGATTTTTCTCTCTTTCCTCCATTGTGCAGATTATTGAGTCATAATGTGTGTGTAAGTGTGCTAGATCCCCGTCTCCTGAGTTGCTAGAGCCTCTGTGCTGAACAAAGCACTTTTTGCAGGTTTAAGTGTATCCACATAAACAGTCAGACGTGCGTTGCCCTTTGGCAGAACACTTGGCACTGCAGAATAGCTGACAAATGACAGAGTACAGAGAGCATGTTTGGGCAGATCTCTCAGCAGACTTCTCATGTCTGAGGAAGAAGGTGCTAATATCACGCTCAAAGTCTTTATGCACAGACACTTCTCATGTGGGACAGCTGAGATGAAAAATGAGGCCCAGAGTCAGTACAGAAGAATCCTGTTTACAGTGACAGTGACTTCCCCAAAACTGTTGTGGTCCAGTTGAACTTAATGAACTGAGGATGCAAGCAATCAGAAGAAAAATATAAAAAAGCAGGATGTTCTGTTTATAATACAAGAACACAGTTAAGGTGCTTCTCTTCAAAGCTCGCAGAAATACATTTCATCAATTTGAAATTGTTTTGCTAATGCAACTGACCTTTCCATCCTCCAGCCACAAATGCATTTTTATAGCAATGGTTGCTGGGTTGGACAAGCTTTTCAGAATGTTAGCAAAAATTATACTCAATTCTGCTTGCAGGACACGTTTTTTTTTTTGTCAAAATAGAATAGAACTTTGGCGTGGTGGCAAACCCATTACTGTTTACAACTTAGTTTCAATGAAATATAACAACATACTCCAGCTTTTTAAACTGAAAATTCAATGAATTAATAATCTGATAATGGCAGAGAATCCGATTTTGTCAGTAATCTGATCAATGCATTTACATGCGCTTGAGTAATCAGATAATGGGAAGACTCTGGGTCAACATGAGTCAGTCAGTAATCAGATTTCTGCTGTGCAACTGCCCAACAAACAGAACAAGATGTGACATAAATAGAATGTAGAACTCAAACTTCATGCAGCAGCTTCTTTTTTTTTAAATACGTTGCGCAACTTTACCTGAAAATATGAAGACACATCATCTAAAAAATAAAGAATATTTAAATCCTTCATTTCATCAAGCATGTAGTTGGTTTCAGCTTCGCTCCAAAAGTCTTTTACTGCTGTCTCGCTGCAACGCTGATTGCTTATTTCTGGTACCACCATCTGTTTTCGCACAGACTGAGAAATCCGAAAGAAATCTGAGTAAGAGTACACATGCTCTGAGAAATCCGATTTTTCGCAGAAGAGAGGTCATCAAGGACAAATATGTCCACATAGCATTTGTAATTTGAATGCTAAACCATCTTGATGTGCCCCCAATAACACTGAATGATTGCCTTAAACGTTCCATATCATGGAAAACTGAATTTTCCTCCCGGTTTTTCTTTGTATTTTTAAAATTTTAAAATGTACCATTCACTCTCCAGTCCATGCTGTCCAGATATTAACTAAGCAGCTAAAATAGCCTATTTTGAATTTATTGTTTTTGTGACATCACAAAAAAATTATTTAAACATATATGCCTGTACGGACCACTGCAGTTTAGCCCCCACTATTTACTGCATTAGTGGTCCATGCAGACTGTGGAAAACACTTACCGGTAAATGAATGAGGACTTGGGGCACATTTTTATCTGACAAATGCAGTGAGAAACTGACATAGTAAATGTTTGTGGGACTCTTCCTCCAAACAAGAAATTGAACCATACTTGGTTACTGGAGATGCGTTGAAGGTCCTGGGAAGTGTCAGGTGTAAATGACTATATGTCTCACTGTTCACTTGTGATCAGGTCACTTTAGACAGATGTTAATGCCCGGCATGAACAGGGCAAACAAGTGCTTTTCATTTATGATTTCTGGTCAGTGTTCTACAGCTTGTCCAACCTAGCAACGGTTGCTATGAAAGATCGCATTTGTGGGCAGAACATGGATAGATGAGTTGGATTATTATGATGTTTTTCTGTCCTTTCTGAAATTAAACATAGTGTTTGGACCAATAAAGAAAACCCAAAAGCCAAAGCGGTGTTCCTCTCTCACTATCAGTGCACGATGGTGAGATATTACTGACACACATTTAAAGCTCTGTAATTACACATGAGACTGCAGGCGTCTAATCACTCCAGCTCTCCTCTTCTGTCTGCCTGGCTTTTAGCAATGAGTCTGTCGTCAGTGCCTTTGGCCCCAAAGCTCTACACTTATAATTATCCTTTCTGAAATCGTGATTTACGACAGCCGACCCAAACTAGCTGTATAAATCACTTTGAGTCAATGCAAAGTGACTGGGACATGGTGTGTAGAGATGCATCAGTGCTCTCTCTCTCTCTATCTCTCTCTCTCTCTCATACAGTGCCTTTTGGCTTTGTTCTCTTTTCACCCAGAGCGTGTCTGCTTTTAGAGCTTAGGAAAGTTTAGAACACTCAAGGGACTGTCAGTGCTGTGTGTTCAGAAAATCTGCACAGGAATCAGAGAACCGCATCCCTCCCCAGAGGACGTGCAGATTTCTGGAAGGAATTACCTAGCTTGGCATTGTAAATTGAGGTTGTTCGGATAGAACCCTTTTGTTGTTACCCCTCCTTAACGAGGATTGTGCCCTGTGTGTCCTGTCTGCTGTGGGAGAACTGAAAGTGCTGTGGTGATCTGTCCTCATTACTGCAGACATGAAGTAATCCTTCCTGTGTCAGCTGTGGGCCTGGCTGTAGGTCTCAGAGCTTTGAAACCTGCACAAGAGTTCTCTTAGAAACTCCTCTTTCTTTATGGTGGATATTTGGGACTTTTCTACAGAGTCATTCGACCAAAGCTTCACTCCTTTTATCAAGTGCATCAGTTTATAAAGAAATGATGCCACAGTTACAACCCCATTTCTGAAAAAGTTGGGACACTGTGCAAAATATAAATAAAAATAGAATGCAATGAGGTGCAAATCATTTAAGCTGTATATTTAATTGAAAATAATACAAAGATAGCGTATGTTAAAAGTGAGAAATTGTATTGTTTTATATATATGCCCATTTTGAATTTGATGCCAGCAACATGTTTCAAAAAAGGCTGGGACAGGGGCAACAGAAGAAAAGTAAAGATAAAAAACACCTGGTGGAACATTTAACATGTCAGTAACATGATTAGGTATAAAAAGAGCATCACAGAGAGGCTGAGGCTTTCAGAAGTAAGGATGCGGAGGGATTCACCACTCTGTGAAAGACTGCATGGGCAAATAGTGCAACAATTCAAGAATGTTTCTCAATGTAAATTAGCAAAGAATTTCATCATTTACAGTACATAATATCATTAAAAGATTCAGAAGAGAAAATCTGGAGAAGTCAAAAAACAGTATTGGCTGGCCGTGATCTTTGGACCCTCTTTGGCAGTGCTGCATTAAAAACAGACATGATTCTGTAGTGGAAATCACTGCATGGGCTCAGGAGCACTGCCAATAACCATTGTCTGTGAACACAGTTCATCGCTGCATCCACAAATGCAAGGTAAACTTTAACTGAGTGAAAACTCTACCATGCAAAGAAGAAACCTTCTACAGGTTCCAGGATGTCGCCACCTTCTCTGGGCCCAAACTCATTTAAGATAGACTGAGGCGAAGTGGAAAAGTATCCTGTGGTCTGACAAATTAAGATTTTATTTTCTTTTTGGAAATCATGGATGTGCTAAAGTCCTGCAGGCTAAAAAGGAGAGGGACCATCTGGCTTGTTATCAGCATACAGATCAAAAGCCAACATCTGTTATGGTATGGAGGTGAATTAGTGCACATGGCATGGGTGACTGTGAAGGCACCATTAATGCTGAACAAAATATACAGGTTTTGGGGCAACATATGCTGCCATCCAGGCAACGTTTATCTCAGGGATGTCCTTGCTTATTTCAGCAAGACAATGCCAAACCACATTCTGCATGTAAAAGAGTCCAGGTGCTAAACTGGCCTGCCTGCAGTCCAGACCTGCCACCACTGAAAATATTTGCCATATCGTGAAATGAAAAATACAATAAAGGAGACCCTGAACTGTTGAGCCGCTGAAATCCTATATCAATCCTATATCAAACATTTTTTCACTTTCAGAGCTACAGCAGTTGGTCTGCTCAGTTCCCAAGTGTTGTTAAAGAAGAGGTGATGAAACACAGTGGTAAACATGACCCTGTTACAACTTTTTTTGAAACATGTTGTTGGCATCAAATTCAAAATGGGCTTACAATTAAAAAAAAAAATTCTCAGTTTCAGTTTCAACATTTGATATTTGTCTTTGTATTATTTTCAATTAAATATAGGGTTTTAACTGATTTACATAACATTGCATTCTGTTTTTGTTTACACTTTTGCGCAGCATCCCAACTTTTTTGGAAATGGGGTTGTATTTCCAGCCCTGCAGTGAGATTAGCAGGGAGGCTTTCTTTGAATAAGTATCTTTAAAAAAGTATCTCTTGCAACATCTGTCCAGAGTATTCCATTGTAGCCTAGCAAGGGCTGCTAGCATATTGATTGTTTATTGGCACTATAATGTAGCATAGTGAAGGGTGTTCTAGCTTTATTCATTGAGTCAGATTGGTTGGTTCAGCTCTCCCAGTAAGGAATGCCTTCCAAATGGCTCTTCATTCAGCAGCATTTCAAGTTTGCTTTCTTTTTAAAATTAGCCACATAAGCCATAAAGTTAGCAATATTATGTATCATTTTTTGTTCATGAAACATTTACCTACCTTGTAATTAATATAAAGAATTACATCATGTTTGTTACAAAAGCTGTTGAAATAAATGCGAAGCTGTCAAGAAAGTGACACAAGAAACAAACTATTCTTACTAGATTTCTCTATCAAATAACTCAGATATTAAAAAGCTGCTTCACTTCTACTGCATTTCACTCAAAGTTGAACTGCATGTGATTGACAGTGCACTGAGTGAGGTGAGACATGATACAAGTGCAAGCAAGTTTTTCAGGGGAAATCCAAGAAGGAAACCAAGAATTATATCCAAAGTCTGAAGTAGGGGTCAAAAATGCAGCCAAATCCATCAACAAACAAAAACAGGCTACAGGCTGCAGCCAAAATTCATGAGAACTAATGAGGTACACTTGAAAAAGGACATAAACAAAGCCACCAGTGCATATATCTCACAGTACTTCACTCCCTCCCATGTGTTATAATGTTGGTGGCTTAGTAATGCTATTGGCATTAAACCTCTCATCAAAATTAATGGTTTTATATTAACGGACATAATTTGCCATGGCAACTCATGACAGCATATTACATATTATATGATATGTTTATGACATGTTTATGACAGTGTTATGTAACAGGATAAATGTGAAGCTGTAAAGGTGCAACAGTGAGAGTAAAACAAAAACATCTCACTGTTCTTGTTAGATTTGACTTCTATGGTATGGTTATGTTATTTTTATGTAGCAGGCTTCAGTTAAAGTGTTACCCAATTTTCTTATACACGTAGTGGGAATCTGTGCAGATTAGTGTAGGATATGTCTGAGTTTGTGAGTATAGCATTTAATTATATTTGTGGGAACCTAGATGACAGGAAAATATGTACATTATGATGTTGTGGGGATAATTAACAGGTTCAAATAAGGAAAAATGCTATACAAAATACTATGTTTTGGTTACAGTCTTACATACTGATTACATACCTGTAAGGGACATATTTACCTGCAGTTATGCATAGTTCAGTGGGGAAACCTAATAAATATAGTATTACATGACTGCGTGTGAGTGAGTGGGTGGAAGAAAGGTATACCAGTGGGTGTGAGAGTGTGTACTTTGTGAGAGAGACTGATCTCACCTCCGCAGTGTGTGTTCTGTTGTGGATACTGGCAGTGCTGTGTGGGCTCCAGTGTTTGTAGCGTGTGTGTTTGTAGTCATGAGGATTTGGATGTGCTTATTAGGATGGATTCTACTGGATTTGCAGGGACAGGCATTTACAAGACTGGAGGGACAGAGGAAGAGCTTATCAAAGGTATGTTCTCAGACATTGCTCTCAACGCCTTCAGAAGTTGTTTATACTGAAATTTTATTTTTATGAAATCATAAAAATAAAAATAATAAATAATCATAGTCATGGTCAGGCAAAATATTTAAAAAGTAGTCATGACTGAATACTGAATACACTGTCCTAAGTGTATTTAGTAATGTATTCCATTACAAGACATATAAAAGTAACCTATTGCTGTTGCAGAAGAAAACCTTGTATCTCCATGTTTGATGTTTTAAGTTTTTGACATAATTTGAAAATGCCTTTTGCCCTTTACATTGTATGCAAATTTCAAGATGAATGGACTAAAAGAAAGGACCCAAAATGACTTGGAAAAAAGTTTCACTGACTTACATGAAAAGTAAAGTATGTTTTTTCCTTCTCCTGTAAAGTTCTCATTTTGGAGATACGAGGTTTTCTTCCGACAACAGTGGTATTCAGAATACATTTAGAAGACTTCTAGATCAGGGGTTCTCAACCTTTTTCACCCCAAGGCCCACCTGTTTATAACTATAAAGCATAGCGGCCCACAGAAAAACTAAAAGTAACTTTTTTTTTTTTGATTGCTCACACTGAAAACCTGTGAATTGGGGTCTGAAAAAAATCTGATGGTCCATTTCACTTCAGTCACAGAAACCAAAATTTCCAGTTATGTTGGAAAAAAAGCATATGCTTGCAGAGATGTCAAAAAAGGGGAAAAAAGAAAAAGGTAGATGTAGATGTGGATTGTGAGTGTGATTTGGAGCTGCAGTCCATCGCGATTCCACTGAAAATACTCTTGTGTCTTTCCCACAGGAGTAACTGTTTGGTCTGGAGTCTCTTTAGTTTTGAGGGTTTTAGCGCCTCATTTGAAATAAACCTCATTCCACTCATGCTTTTGGATCAGCGTCGCTACAATCAACAATAATAATAAGCCTTGATATCTGCTTCTTTCTGCTTACGTTTTTGTCATTAGTTTATCAAGTTGAGTTTAACATCTCAGGTCGCTGATGCTCGGCCAGAAATCAAACACAGATCTTCGCTATTATTTTATGGCTCATCTGTCATTTTTATCAGCTGCAGCTCAAGCTGCAGGAACGACATTAGAGCAATAAATCAGACGTTAAAAAAGGCAGATTATACTGACAGTACAGCGCTGACGTGCTGCTAGAAGAAGAGGGAAGCCGGCTCTATTGTTGAATTCCCTCGTTCCATCATAAAATGCGTCCCACCAGCAGTGAACTGAACAGGGTTTGGTTGGAAGCGTACCGAGACCCGCGGGTTTCAGCTGTTTGTTTCAGACCCGAATACAGGTGGAGTGTCCACACACGTCAGAATGGAAGTAAAGAAAAAAGTTTGATAGGTCCACACCAAATAAGGTATGAGAAACGCCCAGAGGAACCTCTCCATCTCTGGCTAACTGCGCTGTGCGCCTGCAGCTGCATTGTCTCAAACTGATGACGTCTAATTAGCCTGTGACTGCGGAGTTTTTGTTTATACGTCTCTACTGGCCCACTACAAACTACTGCCTCCCCCTGAGATCAGGCCTGCGAACCACTAAAGAGTGCTTCACGGCCCACTGGTTCTGCGGCCCACAATTTTCACCCTGTTCATGCTGTTACTGGTTGGCAGTTTTCTTCCTGTAATTCTTCTGTTAATGTGTTCCATGAAAATTTACTTATCATTTAAATGAAGTTTTGAAATTCTAAACATTTTTTTCTGTCTTACTGCCTGCTTCAGTTCACTGCTGCTCCCATAATCACTTTAGCAGGAGTTTGATCATCTCTCAAAAGAGCTCTGTAATGCTGAGATAAATAACTGGCTCATCATATTGACTTATCAATCTACTCAGGTTATCAGAGCTCAGTAACACTGAGATTAATAACTGATCATCTTATTGATTTATCAGTCTACTCAGGCTTTAGCAGAACTCAGTAACACTGAGATTAATAACTAATCATCTTATTGATTTATCAGTCTACTCAGGCTTTAGCAGAGCTCAGTAACACTAAGATTAATAACTGATCATCTTATTGTTTTATCAGTCTACTCAGGCTTTAGCAGAGCTCAGTAACACTGAGATTAATAACTGATCATCACTTTGATTTATCAGTCTACTCAGGCTTTAGCAGAACTCAGTAACACAGATTAATAACTGATCATCTTACTGATTTATCAGTCTACTCAGGCTTTAGCAGAGCTCAGTAACACTGAGATTAATAACTGATCATCACATTGATTTATCAGTCTACTCAGGCTTTAGCAGAACTCAGTAACACTGAGATTAATAACTGATCATGATATTGATTTATCAGTCTACTCAGGCTTTAGCAGAGCTCAGTAACACTGAGATTAATAACTGATCATCATATTGATTTATCAGTCTACTCAGGCTTTAGCAGAGCTCAGTAACACTGAGATTAATAACTGATCATCATATTGATTTATCAGTCTACTCAGGCTTTAGCAGAGCTCAGTAACACTGAGATTAATAATTGATCATCATATTGATTTATCAGTCTACTCAGGCTTTAGCTGGAACTTCATTTTGTAAAGAAGCTGTTAATGGAGGTCCTCTTTAGAGTTTGTCTAACAAGCTTTTTTGCTACATACAATGCGCTGATTTTAAAATAGTTCATAAACAAGCGTTGATGTTGTTTCTTTTGGGTGTTTTTAGTGGGTAAGTATTCTAAAGGTATTCTCTAAAAATACAAATAGGAATACTGCCTTTACAAAATGTAACCTAATTTCTGTATTCTGAATACATATTCCTAAAACTCTCTTGTATTCCTAAAAGTCTCTTGTTACATCCCAACTCTGTCCGTAGTATATAACAGAGGTTCAAAAACTACTTTTATATGTTGCGGGTGTACACTCACTGAGCATGTTAGTGGCTCCTTGTATCTGCACTCATTGTCCATTTAATCAGCTCCACTTGCCAAATAGATGCACTTTGTGGTTCTACAATTACAGACTGTAGTCCATCTGTTTCTCTACATACTTTGTTAGCCCATCTTTTACCCTGTTCTTCAAAGGGTCAGGACCCCCCCAGGACCAACGCAGAGCAGGTATTATTTGGGTAGTGGATCATTCTTATCACTGCAGTGATAATGACTCGTTGGTGATGAATGCGTCCTGTGGGCAGCGTCTTCTGACCACTGAGGAAGGACTAGAGTATGACCAAAAAAACTGCGCAGTAACAGATGAGCTACTGTCTCTGACTTTACATTTAGAAGGTGGACTCCAGCAGCTCCAGCAGCACGACTGTCTCTGATCCACTTGTACCAGCACAACAAACACGCCAGTGTCACTGCAGTGCTGAGATTGACCCACCACCCAAATAATACCGGCTCTGTACCGGTCCTGATCACTGAAGAACAAGGTGAAAGGAGGCTAACAAAGTATGCAGAGCAACAGATAGACTATACAGTTTTATATAACCAATCCACTGATATGTTCTGTGGATGTATAACCAGTCCACCATTATAAAGTGTGAATATGTAACCAAATCACTATTACAAATTGTAAATTGTAGCTATGTAACTGATCTGCTGTTATATGTTGTTGATGTATAATTATGATGTAATGATTATATATTGTTTCGCCCAGTGACTGCTGGAATAGGCTCCAGCACCCCCTGCGACCCAGAAGGATAAGCAGCTTGGATAATGTTTGTGCGTGTGTGTGTGTGTGTGTGTGTGTGTAATATATTGTGGCTTTATAACTAATCCTCTATTACATACTGTGACTATAGAACCACTTCATACTTCACACTTCAGACATACAGATACAACATGTTTTAAAATCATTCTGTTTTAATTGGCCACATTAGAAAGCTCAGCTCATTTTGGTCTGAGAAGGTGGGTTAGTTAAATTGACTTGTTTATATTTAGATATAAATCATTTTACCACATACATGCTCTCCCTCCATGCTCCCTCCTCTGTCTCGCACACACTCTCGGTCTCACTCTTCCGAGGGAAAAGTGCTAAAGGTTGTGGTTGTTTTTGGTTTTGGCATTAAACTGTGAGGGAGGGTCACAATGGTTTTGGTTTATGAGAGAGAAGCCCTCACCACAGCTCTGGTTCAACCTAAATTACAGTAAAGTATCCTTTCACTGTGTGCAAATGTGTGCTTTTGACTTTCAGTGGTTTTGCAGCAAGAATAACCACAGCTGATTTTAATTCCAGCCATTTCTCCAGAGTTGCTTCAGTGTGATCCTGCATGATTTAGAGCTATGATCACAATGGTTCTTCATAAGTTTGTTTGTCCAGACACATGTGCATTGCAGAATAATTAGACTGTATTTTTCTCTCTTTTTCTGTCTGTTTTTTCCTCATAACATCTATTTTATTTCCATTTTCCTATGTTTTGAAATGCCAAACGTAGGCCTCTGTAGTTTGCATTAGTCGGCTTACAAGACACAGCCGGTTAAACGTTGCCCTCATGCATTCCTCTGTCTATAAAGCAGATTTATGGTAGCCGTCCCCTTTTAAGTCAGAGCAACCCATTTTTTTGTGCATGTACCTGTGTGGGAAGTACAGCTCATAAATGTGTGTCATAACTGTTGTGGATCAAATACAGCTCATTTTCTGACATTTGAAGCTAAATTCTGTCCTGGTATGAATCTGCCCATACAAAATGCCTTAGATGCGCTCTCAGACATGGCAGTGGCTTCTTGGCATGTATAACTGTGTGAATAAACATGTCCTCAGCCTGAGGGCTTTGAGCATTTTTAGGTAACTGTGCTTTTTTCCATGATTCAGGCTTTTAAGTAATTATTATGATCTATGTTGTGTCAGTGAACGCTAACATCAATCATTGTTCAGTCATAAATCTTAAATCACAGGGGCTTGTATGTTTTGCATGCTTGGCATGATAAACGTTCGAAAGTTTGCTGTCTTTGGGTCTTATTCTGTCATACAGCTTTATCTTTTAGTTTAAACAAAAGACGAAGCCTTTATCCAGTTTGACTTTTAGCTTTGAATTTTTTCTGATGGTCACAGACCTTGACTTCAGACTAAATCAGTATTGAACTTTTTTATCACGCTGTCATTATTTAAGGATGCCAAAAAGGGTTCTTTGAGGAGATCCCATAGAAGAACCATTTTTGGTTCCCTAAAGAACCTTTCAGTGGATGGTTCTTCAAAGAACTGTATTTGTAAGTGTGATGTGTGAGTGTGAAGGACTTTTTAAAAAGTTCTATACCAAATAAAGGTGTTTCCTAGAACCATAAAAGCTAAGAACCATTTACAAATCTTTATTTTTAAGCAGGTGTTTTCACCAGCCTGTTGTTAGGTAGAAAGTGTTCTAAAGTTTGCCCCCTGGTGGTCAAATGAGGCATTATGTGTGCTTATCAGGTGGTTCCTGAAATTGGTCAGCTGTGCATGAGCGGTCTCCTAATGGGAGTCCTTGTGGGCAGCTTCTTTCTGGCAGGGTTTTTTCTGGCCAACTGTAGGGTGAGAGATAAGCTGGCCGACGGCCCTCTGCGACCAGGTGGAGATCGAGTGACGGCTTATCAGACTCCTTTCAGACTCAGGCCACTGAAAGGGCTATTGTAAGCAATAGCAGTGGAGCATAGTGCCACACCTGCCCAGCCTGAGTCCATTTTATTGCAATGAAATAAAAATAACTGACTATAGAGAAGTCAGTGATCAAGCAGCTGATAGTCCCAAACATACTGTTATCTATAAAAGTGGATAAAAGGAGGGACAAAATACCTTCATCCATTTTACAGATAACTGTATGTCATACACTGTCAGAAAGTACGTTTATTTGAAATTACTTAGCAATTCGACAAATGTGTGATGATTGTAAAGTGTATTTTGCTAATTGGTATAAGTTTGGTAACATTTTATTTGAAGGCTTCTTACATAGGGACTTCATAACACATGCATAAGCACTGAATAATGCATTTAAAAAGCAATACTTGAATGTTTAAGAACAGCTTATATCAGTGATGTTTTGTCATGTAAATGATGATAATTACTAATTAGCCTTAAACTAAAATGATGGACATTAGTTCCATTTATATCCAGTTATAATGTGTCAATTCCAAGAACAAGACGAAAGGCAGTAAGGAACGCTGCATACTGTATCAATTCTTTGATCAGTTCTATCAGTTCTATCTGATGCCCTCAAGTTAAGTGTATAAATGATACTTAAGTGTATCCTTTTAGCATAGCAATCTTAACTAGGCTTCGGCCTTGTAAATTCTTCGTAACAGTGTTATAAATGGAACAAGTGTCTGTCACGTTAATTTAAGGGCCTTTATGTCAATACAATGTCTTAAATATGTTATTCAATGTGTATGCATTTGTAATGAAGTCAGTATGTAGGTGGCCTTCAGAGAAAGTATTACTGCTTTTATTTCTTGTTAGCTTCATTAGCTCAATACTTCCAGTGCAAAATTAAACAAGCAAACTTCGGACACCGAACATGTCTCGCCTGATCAACTACATTTGGAGTAAGTAGGTAACCATGTAAATTCGATTTTTGGCCCAACTATGAATTTGATAGGACAAAACTGTATGTTGTGCATCTGGTTTTGGTCTTAAAACCCTGATTCAGCACCCAATTTCTAGCATTATCCAGGCTGTAAATTAGTGATTCCTAAATCACGCTGCGCCGTTGTCATGGGCTGCATTCTCTCAGCATGAGAGAAATGTGCCGTGTTAGTGACCACATATCTGCTACATCCACTCAGCCACACGATAAACAATCCACACATGGCAATACAGCATTATAGCAATAAGAGACATGACTCTCGCTTTGCCTCTTATATTGGTACATAACAGCACGCCTCCCATCACACCCTAGTGCATGTGTTTTAACAGAGACACGACTGTTTCTTATTTCCTGAGTTCTAGTTCAAAACCATGCACCGCAGCATCTGCCTCCCAGCTTCCCAGCTCCTCGATCTGACCCGCAGGGCTACAGGGGCAGCTCTCAGAATTTTCTACCACTCCCCCAGCCTGGACTGTATGTGTGTCTGTATGCGTGTCTGTGTGGCAGTTTTGGACATGTGCACCGTGTGGACACTGGAGAAGTGCTCAAGGCAAAGGCCAAACAGTTGGGGAAATACTTCTCCATCTCAACCATCATCATTTCTGTGTGGAGTTAAGGGAAAAACACATTGTACAGACAGATAATACTGTAAATAATACATTAATGGAATGGTCTGTTAATGAAATGAGGGAATTGCCTTCTATATTCAAAGAATGTGTGTATGTAATTAACAGAATTATCCATTGAATAAGTGAAAAAAACATTTTCTGCTTTTTCCTTTATGGCATAATATAATGCTAAATAGTCTAAGACACAATCCTGTGTAGGTCTGCCTACAGGGAAATATACACAGATTTTTTTATCTGCATAATTAAGTGGTTAAGATGTAAACAGTATCATTCAGAATGGTTTGATGTGAAATGCTCCATTCTAGAGAAAAGTACTGAGTCAGAATCGCTCACAGCGGTGGTGATAGGAACCAGGCATTCAAAGTGTTCAATGCTAAAAGCTGTGTTACAAACACTCTGAATGACAATTTTACAATTTGTTTACAATTCAATCTCAGTGATTGAATCATACACACACTGAATCATAAACACACACTGCACACTGTTCCTTTTAATGTGGTCAGTCCCAATATTAGGCATTCCCAAGACAAGCTCCTGTGGCATTTATTGTGGTTTGGAAGGCTATATTGTCATTGGCTATTTCTGAAGTTTGTAGTAGTTATGTTGTTAATATAATACTCTCTCTCTCTCTCTCTCTCACTATCTGTGTGCGTGTAAAGGGTCTGAGGAGACGTGGGCTAGTTCGTGGAGACGGTACGCTCCCTACAGGCTCCGAGAGGCCCAGATCTGTGGGCCGCGGAGACGTCTTTGAGGTGGATGAGGACACTGATCTGGCTGACCCCAACACACTGTCCAAAAATGGTGGCTTACCTCACAAGACCCACATAGCCCCTGCTAAAGGCAGCAATGGAGGCAAACCAGACTCTGCATCTAAGCATCTGGATGAGAACATCACCACTGAAAAGAGCAAAGATGACAAAACTTTCCCTAAGAAGCCAGTGGATAACACTGTTATCGATCTGGATGTTAGGATTCCCTCTGTCTCAAAGAAACCCTCTGGAGAAAGCCCACTGGAGCCCCCCTCAGGACCTGATGACTCTGAGTCCAACCTGGTAAAGGAAGTGGAGGAAAAGCGAGCAACAACCAAGGCTCCATTTATCACATCCACCAAGGAGAGCATTAGTCAGGACCGAAGAACTACAACTGCCAGCGTTCATGACTCTTTAGGCACTGTGGTTCTCACAGGTAAAGAAGGGGGCCTGGTGAGAGGCTCAGATGGGAGAATCTATCAGGTCCGCAGAGGGCCTCCAGGGCCAGTGGGTCCCCGTGGGCTAACAGTGAGTATATGCTTATTTAATGTAATGCACAAGTTTGATAAGATGTGGTGAATTTATGTTGTATTTTCTTTTCCAATAGCCTGGAAATATACTATTCAAACGTTTACAGGCACCTGATCATTCAGTGTCTTCTGAAATCAAGGGCATTAATAAGGAGTTTGTCCCCTGTTTGCTGCAGTAACAGTCTCTACTTTTCTGGGAAGGTTACACTAGGTATTAGAAATTTGAGGTTTAAGATTTGCTTCCATGCAGCTGCAAGAGCTTTAGAGAGGTCAGATACTGATATTGGATGATTAGTTCTGGATCACAAACACCATTGAGGCTCATTCCACAGGTACAGGATGGTGTTCCATCACTCCAGAGAAAACAGTTCCACTGCTCTACAGCCCAGTGCTGACGGGGCTTTATACCCCTCTGGTCAACGCTTGGCACTGAATTCAGTTCTTTTCCATCTGACAGTGTGCGTATCAAGAAATTGATTCAAGTCTTTGATCTCCATCAGCATGTGTATATTTAAACTTTTTGTTTAAGCTTTATGCTCAGCGAGTGTCAGCAAGTCTTTATCACAACTGTCCAGTCCCCTTTGATTGGCTACAGGGGGAATGGGTCCCAAATGCACAGTCCATTCAAAGTGCCCCGCTTATCTGCTTTACGAGGCAGCGGCATGACCAGCACAAGCAGGAGCAGATGCAGCAGCATATGGAGCAACCTGGCTAAGCGCCATGTCCACAGTTCTGTTCGAGCCCCCCCTCTGATCCTCACGCAGCTCTGAGTCAGCCCCGCTGCTGGCAACATGAAGGCAAGATGTCCCACTGGCTGCGAATAAAAGCCAGCAGTAGGAAGATATTCAGTAATTAAAGCTTCTTCCCCTGCCTTTCATTAGAAAACACAGGCAACTTCCCTCATTTCCTGCCCCCCATCACAGGGCTGGGGATGCTGGTGTGCTTTAGGCTACAGCAGGAGGTCCTGGGCGGTGCTGAGCAGGATTCTGGGGTGTCATTCCATATATGTGTGTGTGTGTGTGTGTGTGTGTGTGTGTGTGGGCATGTGGACATTCGTTTGTGTTTGAATTCCACTGTGCGCGTGATTAGTACTTCATTTGTTTGCACAATGCTGCTGTCCAGAAAAACAGTATGTGCATTCATGTGTACAGATAAGTTGAGGTCTGCCATGCTCACTTCACCTGATTGCACATTTCACCATGCATGAGTTTTAATCAAGTGATTCCAACCAATTTTCAAAGTTTCTGCATAATTAAATGCTAAACTGTAAACAGCTTCATTCAGAGTAGTTTGAAGTGAAACACTTTGTTCTTACAGAGTCTTACTGAGAATTATTCACAGTGGGTGGAGAGCTACATGCCGAGTGTTGTAAGGCCATATCGTTCCCAAATTAATCAATCAGTCAGCCTTTATTTAAACTTGGAGTACATTGAGAGTGACCCTCATTTACAATGTAGCCGAGCATTATAAAAAAGGAAGGGATTAAAGAGAGTAAATATAAATGTTTGGTAGTAAAAATATAGCAAAGAAAATAAATAAGACCAAAAATATTATTATTAAAACATACATAAGACAAATAAAAATTAGAAAACAAGACTAAAAATAAGAAAATAAGATTAACAAAACAATCAAATAAATCTATTAAATGCATTAGTTATAAAATACATAAAACAACTAAGTATGGTGAGACAAAAGTTAAAGAACAGTACTAAGACAATAATAGTAATAATAAAATAGTGACAAAACATTTTTTTCTGATTTACTATTGTTTTACTACTATTAACATTGCATATAAAAACTCAAAAGACACGTGTCGGTTCACTGGTCATTTTAGTAGTTAAAATGGCTACATTTGTGCTTTAGAAATTGCTAGCCCTGGTTCCTATCACCACTACTGTAAAGAAATCTTAAAGAGTTTATCTGCAGCACAACATGTCATATCAAAGCACTCCGAATGACTTTGTTTACACTGTAATAATTTAATCATTCAGACATTTTGAAAAATCAGCTGAGTGCCCCTTTATATGGCATTGAAATTTTGGTCCGAATCCAAATATAGCTCAAGAATTTTTTGCCCCGGGCCAAAATTCTGTCCGAACACGACACAACCTGAGCCACATCAAGTTTTTGAGTCCAAAACTGACCCGAGTGCCATAAAATTATGAGCTGAACTGCCCCAAATCATCACTCAATGTGCCAAATAAAGCGTGACAAGATAACGCTGGTTAAATAACCACATAGCAACAGTAATAGCCATCATTATATCACACACCAACAAAATACAAAAGTAAATAATATTATAAAATAATCAGCTGTCCAAAATTAGGTTTCAATTTTTATTCTGTAAGTAATGCGTTGTCCAACAACATCCCAGTGTTTTGTAGTCTAGATAAACCTTCCACAGTGTGCTGTTCTCATGCTGTGCACTGCTGATATGGCAAGATGTTTGCCTTTACCTCTTTAATCCTAAAGCTATATTACTTTACATGTTACATATAACATAAAAACAGTTTACAAAGGAATTGAACGTCATTTTAGCTGCATTAATCTGTACTTTCCTGAATCGTTTCTGTTTTTATTTCCCGCTCTTCCTTTTTCTCATGAGCGTGGGCCTTGTGTTATATGCTGTCAACAGCATGAGTGGGTGACTCCAGCAAATTAAAAACTGTTGTGAGGTGATTCAGTAGAGAGGAGGAAGAAAGTAAGTAAAATCTGTTAAAAGTGGGAGGCGGACTATAAGAATGCGAACTTGACCCGAGCCCAACACATATTTGGGAAATGATGTTTGAACTCTACCGGACCAGATGTAACCAGCTGAGTCCTGTCAGGTTCGGACAATAAGCTCTACCATGGAACCACTGATCTTGCATTGTGGTTGGTATAGTGTAGTAGATAACACCGTTACCCTTTACTTGGCAGTTTGGGGTTCGTTTCTTTGCTTGGGTGAGTATACAATGCTAAATCAATAAGAGTCTTTGGGCAAGACTATTGATGCTCTGTAAAATTGTGAGTCACTCTGGATAAAAGTGTCTGTCAAATGTCATAAATGTAAAATAAAATAAGGAAATTGTTCAAGACATTCAGGCAAGGCCATTAATTGTCACCACAGTTTCACCTGCCTTAAGAGGTGACCAAAATGAAGATTTATGTTTCCATCTAAAATAACAGAGCAGACATGGTTGCCAAGTCCTGAGTTAATGGGGTATTGTAGTTTAAGAGGCTGGTTTGGATGTTGTAAAGTTTTTTGAGCTGCATAGCTAAGAGAGAGGGTCTAAGGTTAAGGATGTGCTTACATTGGTGCAGTTAATGAGCCTTTAAGGGATGTCTTTTTTATTGACCTGGAGGCTGTCTATACTCTGGGGAAGTTGACCTTGTAAACTAGATCTTTTAGAATAGAGGCTTTCCCAGCTAAGGCCACATTCTAAATAAACTCTTAACACCCACTCTCCATTGAAAACCCCTTTTATTTTAAGACTGGACTTATTCTATTTCTGCAGCACCAGCCTTGATGTTTGTCTCCTAGCTGAGTAGATTAAGTATTTTGTTTTACATTTTTGTTGCTTACTTATTTTTGTATCTTAGTAATTTTGTAGCTATAACAAAAGCAATAGTTGATCCTTTAAAATCCCAGGCTTATTACTTACTAAGGCTTATTATCAGTAACTGCCAGTAACTGTTATTATCAGTAACTACAGGGACTTCAATGCCAGTGGGCCCTGGTCATTTAAGGGGTTAATTGATTTTGGATCAGTCATTTAAAATCCTGAGTTGGGGTGGGCAATCTGATGATATTTTATCATTATCATGAAGATTACACCATGATATGCATTTCTGTGCATATTGTGGATACTGCCATTACTGTCAGTAACTGTTATATATCATATATATGTGTAATATATGTGTGTATATATATATATATATATACCTGTTAAACCTATAGCAGTTTAGCTCCGCCCATTCTCACTGAAGCTATAAGGAGTGTTTCAGCCCCTACTGCTTTTTGAAAGAGGCACAATACAGGGCAGCCAAATGAAATAGAAGACATTTACATATATCAATCTTAAAGGCAAAGTAACAAAAACAGCCATTTTAATTCTGTGGAGTAAAGAGAGGTTGGAAAACAGTAAATAAATTATTTTGTTAGGATATAAATTGAGGGGAAAATAAAATACAAGAGAAATGATCAGCTGCATGTTTCATTAAAAATAGAGCATAATTAACCCTGTTGAATTGGAATCAGTGCAGCATGTGAAATGTTAAATAAAAATCTCTGAAAGTTCTCTGAAAATAATGATTCACAATGACTGGCTGAGAAATTTAAAATATTTTTCCATTTCTTTCTGACATTAGGGGTGTCCTGGCAGTGAGGGCTATCCAGGGTTCAAAGGTGACAAGGTGAGTGGCGGGCATCTCATACTAAATGTTTAATGATTGAGAAGTAAAGAGGCGCTGTCACAGTTACCATGACTGTGTTTTGCCAGAGTCTCTGTGCTGTCACGTTGAATTAGGACATGGAGAGCAGTCCCTGAGGCTAAAGCTGTTTTATCACTGAAGTTCACTTAAAAGTTCATGCGCTTCTGGTTGTGAGCACTGACCTTTTGTGACCTGTCATGATCCTCACTGACTGCTCTCATATGCTCTGTCTCTGTACCAGAGTCCAAATGCCAGCAGGAGAGGCTGCAGAGATAAGCCGTTAGTCAGACAGCATTTAGAACTACCATGAATATTTACAAGTTGCACTTCTTTCAAGAGGAATCGCTGACTGAAAAAAAGTATTAATGAGTGATTTTCATAGGCTGTATTACTCATTGCGTGGGTGTTTATCTAGAACAAATGGTTACGTGTGTTTTGTTCAGTGATTATGTTTGAACATCTGTGTTTCAGATTAATAGTATTTGTATTTCATTATTGGTTTGTATTTGATTAGATATAAATGGTTTACAGTTGTTTAGGACTAATTGCCCTGATTTCGAAAGAGTTTACAGACCTAACATTTATCACTGTTGTGATCCTCCCAGGGCAGTGTGGGTCCAGAGGGACATCCTGGTCGCCATGGAAACCCAGGCCCACCAGGTCCACCTGGACTACCAACTCTTTATTTGTGGAGGAACACCGCTGAAGAGTGGGCTGCCTTTCAGGTGAGTCTCCACTCTTTTTCAGCTCCCACATTCTCATCGCATCAGATGGGTGGAGTGAAGCACAGTTCTCTTAATGCTAGAGGCTGAAATATTTCACCAATCCCAATTCCTGTCATGGTTTGATTTAGTTCAGATGTCATTTCTTAAATATTTCTCAGATATTCACGTTCTGGGATATCCTCCATGTTTGGATTGCATTCAGCCCTTTAGTAAAAACAAATTTTGACACCTCCTAATTAAACTATTAATTTCATTTTTATTGATCAATGTCCAGATGATGGTTATCATTGTTTACTGTCATTTCAGTTACACAGTCATTTAGGCATCACCATCTTTTGTAATGTTGAATTGTATTGGCTGTCTGGTTGGTGGAGGTTTGTCAGGCTACAATCAGGTTCAGTCAGGTCAGTTTTGCTGGCCTCCAGTCAGGTTTGGTTTAAAAACTCAGGGTCGGCTCAGGTCTTCTGTCAAATATTCTTGGGAAATATTTTGGGTTCTGCTAAAAAGTTCCAGGCCTGATTAAAGGGGTGGTTACATAGTTTTGCCTTTATCTAAAATCTAGTCAAACATCAAAGACATTTAGGGCCAGATGTACCGCAATATGCACCCACAGTGCGCCTGGATTTCACGCTCAATTTACTAAGACTGCAGCCTGCCCACTATCTGCTCGTTCATGAGGCACAGGGTTTAAAAAGCGCGGTGAAATAATAAGCTTGAGATAAACCAGATAACGTAAGTTCGGTGATGAACAGATAGCAGTGTTAATAAAATAACTTATTTCCCTCCAGGGGTCTCTTGTTAAGAATGTGAAACAATAACACAGACTGTGCATGCATATTGCGGCCACGTCGTGGCATATTATGCGCCCTGTCTTCACATAGTGTCTGCTGCCATTGTTAAAGGAAGTCAATAACACATATTTTGAGACCCTAACACAAATTTACGCATAGTTTTGAAAGGTAGAAAAAAACTGATGCAAAAAGAGTAGCTGTGAGTTGCTCAAACTTTCTAATCTATAGGAATACATAATCAGCTGTATATGAGCTCCTTCCACTTTTAGTTTGATTCTCGTATGTTTTGCATGGCCCTCCCTCAAATGCGTATGCATGAGGAGAGGAATTTACCATGTACATTGACTGCTCATTTAGGCTCATGTGTATTGAGCCTTGTATATAACACAAGGGCAGAATGGATCCAATTTGCACCTCAAACCTGGGCAAAAGGCTTGGTATTTATAGGTAAAACTCTACCTATAATTTCATGCTGAATGAATGGAGCCCTTGTTCATGGTACCCTTGTGATTTAGGAATCACTAATTTATTTATATCAATATTTGATAATGTAGGAAACCACATGCTGAATCGGTGTTAAACAACAAAACAGATGCGCTGCATGTTGTTCTGTAAAGCGATAGTTCAACCAAAAATCATGCCAAAACGTGTCTTGAATGATTGACTATAACTGGCTTAAAGGGAAAAATTGTGTAAATTTGATTCTTCACTGAACTATTGCTGAGCTCTACTTGCGGTTCTGTTCTTGTGGGTTGCCCACAAACTTACTCAGCCCAGCTCTTTCATGCAGCCATCACTACACAGCTGCACCTTGTGTAACCACAGAGTGAAGCCCCACAGCACAGCCTGGGATTGAATAAAGATGCTGTCTGGGAAAGTGGAGCGCTCTCTTGTTGCGATAATGGGCTATTTGTTACTCACGGTCTTTGAACTAGACTGTACTGTACAGGCAGACTCTACTAATGGATTCAGATGAGGAAGAGAGCCGTTTTGCTGTCAGCGCTTGGTTACAAGAGGTCAGAGGTCATTCACATTACTAAAGGCAAAGGCTAAACTCCCCCTGTTTGATGGAGCATAGCCAGGGTCATAGAAAAGGGTCACTGTAACCCTATCAATCAGCCTCTCCCTCCACTGCCAGTCCTTCACTCTGCAGGATGGAGAGAGCATCTCCTCCCTGATGCTGGGACATGCAGGCGGGTTCTAACTGGAAACATATTCATGCTGGGGTGTTCAGTGTGCGAAATGTGGTCTTTCTGAACTGGGCGATATAGCATGCGTTATGGATTCCACACTACTTTTAAGTTTGCAGTCTGGCCAGAGGAACAAATAATTCAGAGGAGTTAAAATGATGTGAACCAGGACGCAGAGCTCAGGTGGAACAGTACAGTCAGAAGATGGGAAATGATGCTCATGTGCACTTCATTCGTACTTCTGAAAACACTTTATTTGAAGGTTACATACACATTTAAAACAGATGGTTCTTCAAGGGTTCTTTATTAAAGAAAATGGTTCTATATAAAACCATGAACACTTAAAGAACCCTGATGATAAATGAAGAATAATGAAGAATGTGCTTTGGATGGTTATATATAGAACCTTTTTGAAAAGGGTTCTATCTAGCACCAAAAGGGTTCTTCTTTTTTCACAAGCTTGACATTATAACAATAGAAGAACCCTTTTGGTCCTATGTAGAACCCTTTTCAAAAAGGTTCTATATAAAACCAAAGACAAAGAATTCTCTTTCACATGCTTTCACCATGCAAAGGACCCATTAATCATGCAAAGGGTTCTGAGTGTTCATGGTTCTATAGAAAACTATTTACTTTACTAAAGAACCCTTGAAGAACCATCCTTTTTAAAAGTGTGCATAGGGACTTTATAACACATGCATATGCATTGAATAACATATTTATCAAATAATACTTGACCATCTATGAACAGCTTATGTTACTATTCACAACTGTACAGACACAGTAATGTGTTGGTGTTTCATTTATAACACTGCTGTGAAGAATCATTGGCATGGCAGAGGTCTACTTAAGAATGCAATATATCAGCTCTTGAAGTAATAATTTCCATGGTACATCCTTATATGTTATTCATAACAGTCTTATAAATGGCTAAAATGTCTGTTACTTTAATTTAAGGGCTTGTATGTCAATATAATGTTATTTACTTCATAAACATTGGGGGTCATCTTCAGAATAATGACATAAGGTGATCATAAATACTCAAGCACTGTTTTTTAAATGCTATTCAGTCCTTATGCATGTGTTGTTAAGTGCCTGTTTAGTGTTACTGAGCTTTCTTTGTTTTGCTTTTCTCTGTTTACAGCAAACCTCATTCTTCCAGCTGCTGTACGCAGGTTGGCCTGTAAGTATACCATATAGTGCAAGGGTTTTATGGGTCTGTAGATGAGTGACAGATTTTGTAATATAGGCTCCCTCTGACTCCTATCTGTTCTTTGTGAGCCTGTAGAGACAGCAGGGTCCACTTGGGCCAGACGGAGAGATGGGAAAATCAGGCCCACAGGTAAGATGCTATAGATGTTAAGTTTCTAAGTTAAAGCTTAATGTTTAAAGTAAACTTAAAGTTTTATGTACTCTTATCCCAAATTTCAGTCAGCCAAGATATGTTTGGTGTCTATTTTCATCTTTAGTTTTGCACTGGAGCTCCAAGACTAATGGACGCTTATAACCCACCAAAACCGCGAGCCCAAATTGTCACATACTTGCCTTGTATATAAAAATGGATAAAAGTACACTTCATAACAGGAATCCATATTATAGATAACAGTGGGCTTGTTTACACCCTGTGTTTCTGGTGATTAGATTAGAAATGCGTCTGCAGCGTGCTGACTAGCAGGTGAGAGGATAGACAGTGAAATGAAAGATGAAGTATACACGAAGCTGGAGTTAGCCCCAAACCAAGAGCCTTCATGCACTTCAGGCTGATAAAGATGCCCAAGCCAAGCTTGTTGACTGACGTTGTACTGGGGAAAAAGGTACAAAATACATGAAATGGAAACGATGTGTGTTGATGTACTTTTTACACAGAAAAAGTGCAGTTGGATCTTATCTGGTCAAACAGGGGACAAATTTTAGTAAAAATGTAAATGGAATTTGGCCAAAGTTTATCCAGATACAATCTGGACACGAAACACATGCAAGGTGTAAACGGGCTTAATGTTGTTCAGTATCAGAGACCACTTCAGCAAGTCTATTTGATATTACTTAGCAAATCGACACAGTTTGAGAGATATGTGTAACATAGGCTTGCACTTTGCAAAATATTAACACTTGTTAGCTACATTAGCCTTGTAGCACAAGTGCAAAACTAATCAACCAATACATTGATTTCGTGTGAATAAAATATAATTCTTGCAAAAGTAAATAAAATGAACCACAGTAATTGTGTTGATGAAATATATGAACACATTTGATGTATACATTTGAAAGAAATAAATTCAAAGCAATACTTTTTTCAGTTTAAATTTTTGCTGCTGTAGCATTAATAATTAGATGCTGCATCTGTGCAGAATCTTTAACCTCAGTATATTTAATTTCTCCACCCCTTTTCTCACTCAGGGACCACCAGGCGATCCTGGAGAAAGAGGACAACCAGGGCGCATAGGAGATATGGTAAGCAACCATGACATATACATACATGCAAAAACTTGAAGCCCACCAGTCAAATGTGTTTTTTTATTTTTTAATAAGTGAATATGGCATTTTTCTGCAAATTGTAGTGCACAACTTCTACGTATTTGCTTGAGTTTAACATATTGGAAAAAATAAAACATTAAATATTAAATGTTTGCCAAGTTTTGCACTTTTTCCAATATGCTGATTTCAGCAAATAAACAATGTGCATTGAAATGTGCATAAGTGTGTTCTCTGTGGAGGATGTGCACATATTTCCACTTAAAAAGACAACAAAACATGTAATTTAACCAGGGACACCCAAACTTTTGCATAAAACTGCATGGCACATGTTCTCATTTGTACAGAAGTTGTAATGAAAAGACGAATAAAAAAAGAGAGATGTGATGTAAAAGCTAGTCTCTCCTAACAGTCTCAGCAGTCTCGTTTGCTGTACTGCTATACTCAGAATAGAATAGTGAACAATGATCACATCAGAATTTCTTAATTAGTCGTTTGACGGCTCAATAGTGGTGGACAAAATTTGGCCAGAAACTGTAACTTTGTAACTCTTCAATGCACTTAAACACAATTATAAACTATGATATCATTGTAGTTCTGTCATTGTTTCACCTGTCATTATGTTTTTTAAACTTTACATATATTATACATATTTGTCATGTTTGTCTCAGAAATTCATATGAAATCTAGGCTAATTCATTAAGCACTGTATGTCTTTGTGGCTGAATCAAAAGTTATTAAATACTCCACCCTTCAGAGTCCTGAACTTCAACCTCATAAACATGAGCTGTGGAATCTGAAATCTCCATAGTGGGTTTTTGTGGGAGTAAGTGTGACAGTGACACATTGAGTCTGTGCCTCAGAGAAACCGCAGATGAACTGACCCACACTGGACAGATGGTAGATGGTCCACTGCTAATGAAAAATGGTACCACAAAAACAGGAAGAAGCCTCATTTATTTCATAAACTCCCGGTTATAGAATGGACTTAACTGTGTTCTCTGGGTTTTGTATGTAGTGTGAAATGCGGGTAAGTCGCTTTTAGCAATGCACTCTTTGACTTGGAGCTGATTATACTGTGTTAGAAGAACGACAAAGACAACCAAGAGGACAAAAATGAAACCACCTGGACACATTTATCAGTCCTGGTGCGTTTGGAACCTCTGCATGTGAGTGTGTGTGTGTGTGTGTGAACCCAGAGCATCCGTGACTAGGGTAGTTAAACATTTGTTTATACAATATGCCTGCATGTGAATTATTGTGACAGCGTTACATAAATATGATGTTTGGCCTACTGTTAGATCAGCTGACTGTTTTTAAATGCACTCAAAAGCACACATTTGCAACTAGCTAGCTAAGTGATTTTTATTGTAAAGTCACTTAAAACCAGGCAAAATAGCACGGAGGTCACTTTCAGCCTTAGGACTCTTCACTATAGTAGACCCAAGTAATACGTAACACATCCTCCAACCTGCCAACAATAACACAAACACCAACAAAAAGTCCCTTTTACAGGTGGTGTGCACCTCCCACGAGCCTCTTCGAATGTCCATTTGCATAACAAAGGTTCTATGTTCCTGAGAGGCAACCGTCACAATATTGCTGATCAGTTCCATCAATTCAGCAAAGTTAAACGGGTTAATTGTGTTAGGTAGGAAGGCTGAAGTTTATCTGTGATCAGTCTCTAAAAACAAGAGTCTTGCTCCACGCATATAGAAGTCAGAAGGGAGGTTATTTTACTAGTTTAAAAGCTTTCCTTTTTCTTTTTCCCTTTTTCTTTTTCCCTTTTTCTTTAAGTACTTTTGTGAATAAAACATATTGTTTAATGTTCTTAAAAAATCAATGACCTTTGAAACCGTACAGTTGTCACTGACTGCAGTGTGGATGTAACGACATACGTAAAGCTTGCAGTTATGAGCTAGCAGGTGGTGGTACACTGATAAGAGGGGTTTTAGAGACCACTGGTGTGAAGAATATCTTTTCACTGAACTTAAAGTTAAGGCAGTGTGTCTTGTACATAAAAAAAATCATTGGAAAGTTGAAAGAATATTGTTTCTTTACACTGTATAGAAAAAAATAATTATTATTTTAACTTATAAAAGTAAGTAAACTAGATGTTTTTCGAATATCAGGTTTATTGAACATTAAATAGTACATTAACAGAACAGTTATAGTGTGTGCTAGATTCTGCCAACTCATCATTTAAGGTACAGTAAAATAAACGTTTTAAGGCAGCCAGGTTACTAACTTTTTCAAGTTAAAACTCCAAATTAGCTTTACAGTGCACATACACTGGCATCATGCAAAAACATAAAGCTAAGGAGTTGCTTGCCACTTATTTGTGTTTTTGGCCCTTGGCCCACAACAAACATTACACATTAGCCCTCCAACTCCTGCCTCAGTGTGTCTTTCGTCTTTGTCAGAAAAGAATCAGTTGAGAATATTTAGATGCCAGAACTGATAACCAAGGAACTCTAAAAAACTAGGCTAAGTAAATTATGTTCATTATGCTGCATTTCTTAATCACATTTTCATGATGTCAGTGCTGATAACTCCATTAAAAATATCACATAATACTGAACTGAACAATATTGTTCCTGCATTTTTGACACCAATTAAAACAACAGACCTCTCTGACCTCTGAAATCCCAATTTAACCCCTGTGTATAGATGTATACTGCAGTAATAGACCATACAGTTCTATTCTCAATATGCTTAATTACAGTAGAAGAAGAGGTTCAACATTCCTCGTGGGTAAAGTGACTGATCATGGTCACTGACACTCGTCACTGTCGGGGCAGTCTGGCTCCTTCAGCTGAAGACACAAAGCCTGTTTGTCAGTCTAGCCACTTTTCATTTGAATCCATCAGTCTGAAGGCCTACAGTGCACACACAGACATACACAGGTTCTCATTACAAGGACTGATGAATGTGTCCCTGTGTTTTCATTTTTCTTTTCCTTCTTTTTTTCTGGTCAAATAGCTGTTTAACATCAGGTGTAATCGATTCCAAGTGTTTTTAAAAGTACTTGTCCAACTGATAAATCAGGTGAGGCCCAGATATTAGTTAAGGATTAGACAGATTCAACATATGCATTAATTATGCTAATGAAGTGAGATGAATTTCTTATAGTCAGTGTGGCCAAGAGTTTCCTAAACGTTTTAGAGAGACTGATAATTAGACTCTTTATTGCAATACAGTTAACCCTTTTTAATGGCCAGCGTCCACTAGTGGGCTAAAAGTTTTATTATACACTTCTATAACCTAAGAATAGCTCAGCTAGTTTGCACTGAAGTCCATGTAGGTACTGAATAATAAACCTTAGTATGTAATAAGCCTAGGATTTTAAGGGGTTAAATTAGTGCTAGAAGCACAAAGCACTGTTGCAGTGCATATGGGAACAACCTGTTCCTCAGCATCTTTCTTTTGAGCCACTTAATTTCACCTGCCATAATGAGAATTTAACAGGGTTCATGAGGGCTACTATGATCGACGGGGAGTAATTTACTAAATACCTTAGTCTTCTGAATTAAATATTCGTTGTGTATTCATTGTGTACTACAGGGTGATCCTGGCCCACCCGGAGTCCCTGGAAAAGCAGGCATTCCTGGGAAAGATGGAGAAAATGGTCTGAATGGACAACAGGGGCCTTCTGGGATACCTGGACCACAGGTACATACGGCCATGTTGTGCCACCATGTCATGCAAAAATGTAATACACTGTAGTGTAGTGTAATACATTACACAGTGATCTTATTAGCACTTAGTTTAGCTAGAGAGTGGAGTAACAGTGAACTTCTCCATTTCTTCTACATGCAGCTTACTCTTTTCTGTCTAACAGGGGCCTCTTGGCTATAAAGGAGACTCTGGCTCACCTGGAGAAAAAGGAGATGAGGTAAGAGGAAGTTAAAGGGAAGTACAGTGATTACCACATATGGGTCTTGCTTAACGCTCATTACCTAAAACAAAGCCATGCCATCCTCTACCCAGGGACTTATTGGAGCAGAGGGTCCCTGTGGACATATGGGGGAACCTGGAGAGAAAGTAAGGTCTACTGTTCAGTAAAAACTATTTTTATTAACCCCTCAAAGATTAACTTGCCACAAACAGGCCACAACTGCACAACAAAATCCATTTAAATTACAAGTAAAATGATTTTTCTTTTTTTTTTGCTGGAAGTTGTTGCCATCTAGTGTTTGGATGAAGAATTGCTAAATGTCTGTGTAAATTAGTGTGAAAGTCAGTTTGAAGTACTTTTGATTTGTGTTTTCATTTGATTTGCCTAATTTAGGGCTCCAAAGGACTCCCCTGGTCAGCCTGGTCCTCTTGGTCCTCAAGTAAGTCTCTGATCTCACTATTTATTAAACATGATTAGATAATTATATTATTGTAATTATGGTAACGTAAACCATGCCAGCTGTAAAAGGGTGTAACAAGCAGTAACAGTGAAAAATCCCTGCGTATGTTTTTACTGGAGGTTATTTTTGGGTGAGCAGGGCTGGATGACATTTAGATTGACACATAATAATAATGTCCTTACCTGCAGGGGCCACAAGGGCTCAGAGGGATTGAGGGCCTCGAGGGGCCTCCAGGGCCAGATGTGAGTGAAGCCAAAACATCTCAACACTGCAAATACACAGAATACATTAATGCATGAATATGGTGTTCCTTACATGCATGATAAAAAGGCATTTGGAGGCATTTGTTTCAATCGGTTGATGAACATTTGTGTTTTCTCTGTATTACAGGGGGATGATGGGTTAGAAGGCCCAGCAGGTCCACCAGGGGCTCCAGTAAGTTTTACAAACCACTTAAACGTGCCCCCAAAAAAGAGGGGGTTGACCCCTTAACCTCCAGAGCCCTGTGCTTACTATTTTATAAAACTAATCTTGAGACATATTATTCAGTAACTGCAATTAATTACTTGGTTATGTAGTTATGATAGTTTAAAAAAAGACTAATTATAATAAAGCTTATAAAAAACAGCCATAATATACCAGGCGTAAACTAGCCTACAAAAACATGTTTTTAATCTGGATTTAAAACACATATCAAGCTTACATTCCTGATATTCTCTGAAGTACCTTTCCAGAGTTTAGAAGCTACATGAACCATTCTGTTGAATTAGTTCAAACTGCAGTCCCACAGTATAAAATCTATTTAAAAAACAATTAAGTATTCAGACCTCAGATATTTACAAAGATTATGTTATAATCTGATTAAATACAAGGCATTACTTGAGACTGTAATAAGCTACATGTTTACGAAATCAGAATTTATAGGATACTTTCTGTTGGGATGTGGTGGTCCCAAACCCTAACCCTAACATGTCACAGTAGTCTAATCTAGAAGTCATAAAGCATAAACTCATTTCTCAGCATCTTGTAAGGTTAGCATAAATGTTATTTGAAACATGACCTATATGTAGGTCCTTACAGTTTGAGGGCTTAATTGTGGTCTATATCTCTGGAAACCTAGACCAGAATATGAACATAATATATTAATTTCTGTTTGTAATTTTCTTGCAATTATGTTGTATTACACTATTAATTCTACAATGAATCAGTAACTGCTCTCCTCTTTTGAAATATGTTTTTGTGTGTGTAGGGCCCTCCTGGGGTCACTGGCTTGGTCGGCGCTCAGGGGGTGAATGGTTCGAGGGTGAGGCTTCACATGCTTCTATGACAATTCTGTTTTTCATTCTGTTCTTCCAGTACTTCAGCACAACAGTCAAAGATCTGTTTCTGTAGTGCAGCAGTGTCTGACTGGCCCATTCTCTGCTTTGCTTTGTAGGGAGAGGCCGGACCTGCAGGAAACTCCGGCCCCCGAGGGCCTCAGGTGTGTTGATACTGTCAGACGTTCCTTCATCTATCTCATCTTTTTAAAAGAGAGCAAAAGATGTGCTTGATGACTAACGTCCACATCATCTCTTTGTCATCACCAGGGTCCTCAGGGATTGGATGGGCAGATTGGGTCTCCAGGGCCTCCGGGCCCACAGGTGAACCTGTCTTTTACTTTAACGCCTTCAGTCCTCTGTCTTTTACTGTAAGTCCTTCAGCAAAAAAACAAAGACAGGCAGCATGAAGAAGGATGCTATAGGAATAGATGGATGGATGGATGGATGGATAGATAGATAGATAGATAGATAGATAGATAGAAAGAAGAAAAGAACTAACTTTATTGATCCCAAAGGGACAGAAGCAAGACATATACATGCACACAAACTTATATGTATATATTACTACACTTGTACTATACTATATTACTATACTTGAAATAGATCTTGAAATGCTGGGGAGTTTATGCTGAGGGCAAATATGTTATGGCTGTTATATCAAAATCTCCTAACATTGTGTGAACATTTCTTGACATTTCTTGACAATCAAGTGCAGCTGAAATGTTTTTACATTAACATACATTAAAATGTAATCCAGAGCAACAAAATGGAAATCACTATTTTACTATAACAAAACTGAAAGTCTCCATAATTGATTTGGGATGATTTTAAGGGTGCATTAGCTTGAATTATATGGATATGGAACAGTATTGCTGTGGAATTGACTGAAAGGAATCATTTAGTAGCACCAGCAAACATTATAAAAATGCTTTAGTAACACGTCCTTGATTGTCATGACTGTGCATATTATATTCCTTAGAAGAACATGACATACTTTAAAAATGTGCTCTTTTTCCATAAATTGGAAGAGCAGACTCCAGGGTTGCAACAGGCTTCGGTCTACTTTAAAGGTCTCTTATTGTTAAACAGATATTTCCTCACTTTTATGAAATAAAATGTAGTATGTAAACATTATTTACGTTTCAAAATGGGCTGTTCACCCCCTCCCCCCACGCCATGCTGTTCATTTATGGAAGCTAAGTTGCCAAAATAGCCTGTTTTAAATTCACTATTTCTGTGATGTCACTAAAACCAACACATTAGCATATATCCACAAATTCAGTCTACAGTAATTTAGCTCCACCCATTTACAATGAAGCTGTTTCAGCCCGTACTACTTTTGTATGGGGTGGAATACAGGGCAGCCAATCAGAGCAGAGATCATTTACATGTATTAGTCACAGTAAGAGAAAAGCCTGTATAATTCTAATGGATAAAGAGGGGTTGGAAAATGGTCATGTGAAAATAAAGTTTGACAGTTTTTGGTAAATAAAACCACACAAACATCATAAGTGGACCTCAGGGAAAAAATAAAAGGCAAGACAAATAATAATATAATGATAATATAATAATGTCACATAATAATATTAAGCCTTTTAAAGACTGACGTAACTTGCAAGTGAAGACACGTAGTGGTAAACGTCGTAGGAGTTACAGGAGTACATCATGATACAGATGGGCAGGTAGGCAGGCTGTGTGCTAGTTTGATGCAAGGCCTTAAGGTCATCAATGAGGAGCTCACTGCTGAGTTTATCTAGATTTCAGGGACAGGAACCCTTTAGATCCTGGAAGAGACTTAGAATACAAACGCAATAGTACGACTCACAGGAAGAGAGAAAATAGGTAGTTTTCAAAATGAGATGGGTTATCTTAATGATAATTACCTTATTAGGAGGGCTACAGAACACTGTTCATCCCCTTGAGCAAAACAGCTTGAACTATGATTAAGGCAGAAGCTTAAAAGATATTGCTGAGGAAACAGAGAGACTGAGCTTTAAACAACCAGAAAGTGCCCACGGCTACAGTGGATTTGTAATTGTCTGTGTTCACAGGGCCGGCCAGGCAGAGAAGGCATAATTGGCCCAAAAGGAGATCCTGTAAGCATATTCAAGCTTTTCCTGATTGTGAATGCATTTATGAGTGATAAACGTTAATGCCTAGTTATTATTGTATCTGTTTTCATACGAAAACACAGTTTTTGAACTTGATTAAGCCAGAGGCTCATTTTAATTCTCAGGTTCATGTTAATATCTTTAGCATAATTCATTAAGTTGGTGCTATCCAAGAGAGACTCAAGCATATTCTATAGACCTACTTTTCCTGTCTGTTTTTCTCTCTTAGGGACCTATTGGGCCCACAGGCCTTCGGGGCGAGCCTGGGTTCGAGGGCCCCATGGTAAGTGCTTCAATATGTCTAAATGACTTACTTTTATCCACAATCAAAAGCCATCATTCTAAACATCTTTACATGTTTAGCACATTGTTGTCTTCAGATGTGAAATGCTGTACGTTGCCTTTCTCTTTCTGTTGGTAAATTTATACCCAGTATTTTGACACCACAGCTAAACATCACAGCTGTAGATGTCATTGTTTGACATAGCTAGGCGATGGGACCTGACGCTGCTCTGTTTTAGTTACACCCCTAACCTGACAGTTGAAGGATGCAAATTGAATAGACATTCCCAGGTGTTTTCCCAGCAGATGGCCAGATGGCCGTCTGAAAGCTCATCCAGTGACACTAAAATATGAGCTGAAAATTGTCCCATGCGGTTCGCATCAAACAGTGTCCTAGCTTTCATCACGGGACAGTGTCGCTGACGTGATGTTGGACTTAAGTGCTTCAGCAGCTGTCATAGATGACACTGTGGATTACCCTATCTCTGCTCTTTTAGCCCCTCAATTATCACCCAGTCTCAGTTGCTTTTTGCAGCCACACATTGAACGCCTGCCATACAACAAACATCTTGTTTTGTGCCATCAGAGAATACATGTGAGAATACACGTGACAGTCCCTAATTGAACACTGACGAGACCTGCTGTGAGAACAGCTCGCTTGATTAGAAACAGTCCCTTAATCATTTGTTAGTAATTGTGCCTTTGTTTGTGTTTGTAGTTGCCAGGTCTCTGAGAAACACTGTTGTCACTGTTTAATTGCCTCAGTTTTCTGCTCTGGTCTTTTACATTTTAATTCGCTCTTGGGAATCTGCAGTTTCAAACGGTGCCCGGTAGTTTGGAGTCTCATCACAGACGGAGGACGTAGATTATTTTCAGTATCACCATAAGAGCAAGCCTGGACTTTTTCATGTAATTAAGACAACAACGCAGAAAACAAAGGGTGGGATTCATTCACACTTGCATTTTTGTTGCAAATTACATTGTAGATGCTGCTGTTCAGTAGTTTGGAATTGCTTTTCAAAAGTTTGGAATCACCACTGAGAGGCTGTAAATAAAAAATAAAGACATTTTTGATGTGTCCATAATGATGAGCTGATTAAATGATGAAATATTCTGACATTGAGAAGGCTGTATAGCATTGAGAATTAAGTTAAAATACAATTAAAATACAATTGAATTTATCAAAAGTGGTGATCAAATCTCAAAGCAGGTAACTTGAGAAAAAATGAGTTTAAATAGTTCATTACACAGTATTATTTTACCTCATTGCTTGTTCATAAAATCTTTGAAATATTGAAAAAAAATGTCTAAAAATATTGAAATAATGAGTAAAATATCTAAAGAAAATATTCAAATGTTAAATAAAATGTCTAAAGAAAATATTAAAATAATGAATACAAAAGGCTAAAGAAAATATTGAAATATTGAATAAAATGTCAAAAAAAAAGAAAAACTAAAAAAATCAGATGCACATGGTAAAAGTTATTACGTTTATAAACTACTCATAAATGATTCCAAACTTTTGAACACTACAGAAAGTCTGTACTTTCAAAAGGAGATCGGCGCCATCTGTCCCATCTGCCACTGTTCTTCATGATCTGTGTAATGATTACTGACAGAATGGAAGACTCACCACGGTTTGCTTTATTAAATACTTCTGTACGGTTTCAGATCTGCTCTTCTTTATGAAACGTTTTACAAAAGAAATGCCAACAATAAAGCTCCAAATGAAGAGCTCAGCTGGTCACAGTGCAGCTGCCCTTAACTAAACTGCATACATGCACATACATAATCTTCCTTTATCAAGTCACAGATGAGATACTATGTAGAAATCTCAGTGACTTCTATTTTTGTAACAGTCAGATTTCCCCTTTAAACGTTTCTCATCACTCTTCTTTTGATTTCCAGGGTGCTGCAGGACCACAGGGCTCACATGGTTTTATGGGTGACAGAGTAAGTGTGACTTTATTGTTTTACTGCCTTTCTTTATAGAAGAATTTTCCGTAGAGACTCTGAGATGGCAAAACGCTCAGGCTGTATCTGTTACAGCTGTTACAGCTAATGTCAGGGGCGTTGGGTGGGCACGTAAATATCTGGGGCTCAATTCAGTGTAGAATTATTTTCGTACCTCCAGAATATTTTGTGTGTGTTTTTACACATCAAACAAAGTGTGCAATTCAGCAATGTTGATTGGTGTGTCTTATAAACAAAATAATAAAAAAGAAAGAAGAGTGAAAACACTCATTATAACAGGAAATAAAACAGTGTCAAAACAGATGTTTCCCTGATAATGACGTTATTAAAGTGCTGTGCACACTTCCTCTCTCTCAACATCAGTTTCTTCTACATGTCTCCTCTCAAATCTCCTGCTAACACACAAACATGTTATCTGTACTTTTTGTATATTTTAAAAGCTAATCGGTCATTCAGTGAAACTCTTCTTGCATAAAACCAAACAAGAAACAATATTTTACATATAAAAATTCATGCTAAAACAAAGCATCTTGTCTTGGTCATTTTGTGTCCTGATAAATGCTGTTAGAGATCTGCAAGGCCCTTCAATACTTTGTGTATTTTGTACATTTGGGTATACTTTTCCACTTACAACATTACTTACTAAATCACAATGTGGCATGACGTTGTGTATAGTGCTTTCAGTGGTTGAATTAAATTGTAAAATTCTAGAGGGATGGTGGCTGTTAACTCAGCGGGAGACTTGGTTTGACGTTAAGAATTCCAGGTACATCAAAAGAAATGGTGGCTAAATCTCAAATATTGTAACTGAGCAGGTGAGGCAGTTGGATCCAAGTGCTGAGTCTGTTTATTAGGTTCCAAATTAACATCCAAGTGGAACACCAGCAGATACGATGAGTAGAGGAGGGTCTATAATAAACACAAAGCTAATATAAAGACAAGGGCATAACGAAACAAACCAGCAAACTAACAAGGAAACCAAAACAGAACACAGTAGCAAAAGAACACCTACAATGCAAGGTCACAGTAGGCAAACAGAGGAGTGTATATGTACAGGAAGCACCTGGGAAAGGGAGGGGTCACAAACTAGACACAGGTGAGGAGGATTAAAGGGGCAGGACAAGGGAGGAGACAAAAACCAATATAAACACAGAACATATGGCAGAAAGAATGGGAAGCATGGACTAGGGAGATTGTGACAAATATACATAAAATAAAAAAAATGATAATAGACATCTTAAGTGGTATCACCCAACAGCATTAATGAAAAGAAACAGAAAGAGGAGACAGCAGTTTTAAAGGGTAAATTTTTGTGCTTCTCAGTGTATGATTTTTTGAGCTCTCACTCCACTTCTGTCAGTCTCCCACCCTGGACTTTAAATAGTCACATCAGATGACACATTTATGTTCTAGTGCTGTTACTAATAGTAAAATCAGTTTATGATGCACCCCTGAAAATTGAGTAATGCCAACTAAATGAATGTGTGGGGTTACAAATATCTTTTTCTTATGCAGTAAAAATGCCAATCTGTATTGTCTTCTGCTTTCTTTGTTAACTGCATTGTGTAGACAGATGCTCTAATGATCATGGTTCCTTATAGTTGTGTGCACAGTTTGGGTGCCCCTGGACAAATTATTTGTTTTGTTGATTTTCTGTGTGAAAAAATAATAAATCCTCTTCAGAGAACACATTTCTGTTTATTCCCTGAATTAAACAAATTGAAAAAATTGTGGCCTCTGCAAAAAGTTACAGCACATTTTATTTTTATGTTTTATTTTTTCCAGTATGTTAAACTCAGCAAATACACAGAAAAATGTGCTGAAATTGCAGATAAATGCCGTATTTAGTATTTAGTTTGTTCCTTATAGAGGACGTGTCAACATTTTACATAGAAGGCCATAAGAACATGTAGTATGACCTGGGGTGTTCAAACAAATGTGCATGTTTTTTATATATTGACTGTTTCTTAAGGGTAAACGAGGACCTGATGGAGACAAGGGGGATATGGGACCAAAAGGTGACAAAGTAAGTGTTAATGCAGTAATGTGCAGAAGGATTATGTTTTCTACAGATTATATATAATACTGTAGAATCACTGTAAAATATAATGTTTTTTTGTTCTTGTGGAAATGTGATAACACAGACACTTTGCATTCTTCTCCATGTCCAACCCAGGGTATTAAAGGGGCCCCAGGGATACAGGGTTCTCAGGGTGAACAGGGATCTTCAGGTTTTCCTGGTTTTCCAGGAATGAAAGGTCAGCCTGGACCAAGAGGGATCCAGGTACAGACCACAGGTCCCAGCCCACATAACTGAGTAACAGCTGAGTTGCTAAGTTTGAATTATATTAATTATAACTGCATCATTTCCTCACCATACGATTCATTTAGCATGTTATAACTGTATTATACTGTTATAAATCTTTTATACTGATAATAAGTTTATGTATGTTTTTCTGCTGGTACTGTGCCTTTTTTAACTGATGAGTTTCTGTTTGCCTTTCTCTCTCTTCCTCTGTCTTTCAGGGAGAAGATGGAGAGGCTGGTCCACGGGGCAAAACAGGAAAGGAGGGTCCAAAGGTCAGTACCCGCACAGCTGGCCTGGTATTTGGGATGGAACCATTTAAACATGTTCTCTTTAAAATACAAAGAGAAAAATAGATATAAAGTTATCACTTAGTCTGTACTGTCATTGACTCCTGAAACTATATAAAATCTATGTTTGAAACTGAATTACTTTATCAGACAATGCAATAAATTTGATATGCTTCTAAAACACCTGTCACAATTGTGCTAAAGGGGCAGAGGGGCCCAGATGGCCGTCAGGGAAAACCAGGACCCAGGGGGCCAAAGGTAATACACATCTATAAATAATTTTATGTTGGATTGTTTTGTTTTTTGTATTATTTGTATTGTTAATGTGTTATTTGTATTTGTATGTAATGCTCGGTTAAAAGTAATTTAATAATTTCCACACTTTAATAAATAACTTATATCACACAGTATTTTAAATTTTATGTTACATCATAATTAATTATAAAGCATAATAAGTTCTGACTGACATTCTGGTGGGCATCTGCCTTTCCTTTAGGGCCGTACCGGACAAAGAGGTCACACTGGTATGCCCGGACCACCGGTAAGAGTCTGTTTTTGCACCAGGCAAAAATTTAGAGGAGCTCAGTTAGTACAGAATTTCAGAACTTGTTGTATTTTGACTTTTCAGGGGTTGCCAGGTTCTCCAGGAGCAGTGGGAGCTGAAGGAAAGCCTGGTACACAGGTTCCCATTCTATATTCTAATACCATGATCACTGCTTCTTCTTCTGTTTCTGTGGAGAGTAACCTACAAAAAATAATGTTCTGGCTTAAAAAGTTAGGTAACTGGCTACTTTTACATTTTGAGTTCAAATAGTAAGTCAACAGAACATGAGATGGAGATTCTGTTGACTTACTATTAGAAGTTCAATTACCACAAACATTTTAAAGCAGCCATTAAAAAAACAAATTTTTTACATAGAATTGGCATTTTTTAAACAGTGTACAGGGGATAGGAAGGGGCTTCTGTGTCTGTAGTGTATGTAAGGCTGTTTTAACAGTAAGTTGTGTTTCTTCTCAGTAATCCAACAGCAATAGCAGCATAAGGTTTCGTAGTAAAAGTATTAGCCTTGTACTTGCAACAAACATGGTCCACTGTAGTAGAGGAATGATATACACTCATCGTCAAAAAATTAGTTGCACCCAGAAGGAAGTGTCTGATTGCAATGCTATTCGGAAGGAAGATGAAGGTTACCAGGAACAATAAATGATTAAACATTTAGACTGATATGAGCAATATTCATTGAGCTACACATACAGAAGTAGTGTCTCTCAGTATGGCGTCCCGCCGCCATGTTTGCAAACGCAAAATGCCCGACGTCTTGGCATTGAGTTGTAGGGGTTCCTAATGGTGTCCTGCGGTAAACCATCCCATGCAGCTTGAACATTCTCACGCAGTTCGTGCAGTTGTTGTGGTAGGGGTGGAGTGTAGATATTGCGTCCAATAGCATCCCCCACATTTTCAATCAGGGATAGGTCTGGCGATGCGGCTGGCCATGGCATAGTGTCTGTCGTCAAGGCAAGCTCTTGAGACGGCAGCAGTACGCGGACGAGTGTTGTCCTGTTGGAATAGCACACCGGAGTGTGCGTTCAGAAAAGGTAGGGCCACTGGTTGCAGGACCTCATTAAAGTAACATTGGGCTGTCATAGTGCCTGTAATAAAGACCAAAGGTGATCTGGTATTGTACGAAATTGCACCCCACACCATGACACCAGGCCTTCTGGACGTGTGATGTGTGACAACAAATCGTTCAGCTTGGCGCTGACCACGGTGCCTCACACACGGATTCCATGGTTGTCTCGACCAAGACAAAAGCGGGACTCGTCACTGAAGATGACCCGCTGCCGTTCTGCGTCACTCCATGACAGTCTGGCACAACACCATTGCAGTCTTTGGCGATGTTGACATGGTGTTATGGGCAGTTGTCGTAACGGTCTGCATGCATGTAGTCCTGTGTTGTGCAGCCATCTGCCAATCGTGCTGGCACTAACAGGATGACTCATGGAGGGCATCACTGCTCGCTGAATGTCCACAATCGTGGCTGTTTGGTCACTCTGCCCATGTCGGACAATCCGTTGGTTCTCCCTCTCCGTGGTTCTTGTAGGTTTCCCAGATCCTTCATGTCGCTTATGCTTGCCTTCTTCTATTCACTGCCACCAACAGCGTGCTGTGGTAATATCCGCACGACCAGTATGGCGCACAATACATCGATAAGACCATCCCGCCTCCTGGAGCCCAACGATGCGACCCCTCTCAAACTCTTCCAACTGCTCTAATTGCTTTTGAACTCTTCTCCGAGGCATATTTTTCTTGCAAAGGATGCTACCAACACAACAGCTTGAGTCAGAATGGAATGTATGCAACAGGACAACCTTATATAGTCAGTCAGGTACAGCAATAAGGTCCGTCTTTGCTTACGTCACATGCGCGGCTGAACATGAAACTTAATCATTTGCATGTCTCACAGTGTCAAACCTACCCACCGGGTTTCTCTCCTGTTGGTTGATTCCTTGTGGGTTCAACTATTTTTTTGACTTTTTGCCTAATAATTTTAAAAGTGCATTAAAAATAAAAAGCTGGATGATGTTTAATAGAAGTAATACTGTGCTCATGAATTTCTCCTGTGTTTCAGGGACCTCAAGGTGCTATGGGTAACCCAGGGGAAAAAGGACTAATGGTGAATACAATGCTCTCAAAGCTTCAGCCACTGATCTGAAACCATATTTCTTTCTCCTTTTTTTTGATATACATGTATTCTGCTCATCCTTTGACCCATTAATATTATTTTACTCCACTGAGGGTTTTACTGTGGTGAAATAAGCTCTATACTAGTGTTGCCATGTATTTTGACTCAGCCACTGATGCAAACCAAATAAAAACAGGTGATCGTGTTTTTATGCGATGGGATATGCTTTTTATGGTTTCATAAAGAGGTTCCCCTGAACAGTGACAACCTTTGCAAGAATTTATTGAGTTGAAAGGGGGCTGCTTGTTAAAAGTTTCTGGTGCTTCATATTGACCATAAATGGTCCCAGTAAAACATGCAGTGCGTGGTCACTATCGGCAGCAGAAGAAATAAATACACATACCTATATGTGCACACAAAGATTTGCAGTAATCCTCCATTCTCACCCTTTTCCAGGGCTTTCAGGGCATTGCAGGAGAGCACGGTCTGGATGGACCACCAGGACCTCCTGTGAGCTTCCTTTCCTCTTTCCTTTTAGTAATACGAATTCATTTAAAACAACTTTAGTACTACAGCAGTCCTACAGTCCCCTCTGATTTAGCATCTAATTTAATTTAAGAACACCCATAGTGACCGCTAATTTGCTTTGGCAGTAATATAAAATTCATAAGCAATTTATTTGCAGGTAGTTTACTAGCAACAAGGTTTAAATAGCAGGTGTCCAGAATTTCATTTACATATTGGGCAGCTCTTTTGGGCTTTGTGGAAACATGTTCAGTCATGGACAATTAAATCAGAAACGTTTCTGAAAAATGAAATTTGGTCCTTAGGAACACAGGCTAATGAAGTGATAGAGCGCAAACAAAAGATTTGTATAGCTCAAACGTGAGGAGTGATTTACAGGGTGTCAGTAGAAATATTGTTCACAACACTGTGACAAGCATAAAAGGGATTTGGAAACACTTCATTTAAAGGAACACATACTTGATATTTACTAAGGTCCTTTTTTTAGTAAATTTTGACTTGGACACTTCTAAATTGTTTATTTATTATGCATTAAGCCTAATTCATTATGGCCTGTATTAGCACTGTATTATAATTAGGCGTCTCTCATGTGAAATTCACTAGTAATTGCGTTGTTAGTTGTAATAATGCACAATAAACATTGTGCATTGTTATACAAATCACTGTGCATGAATTATCACCTAAATTTACACATTATTAATGTAATCACTGGCAGCATTTGATTCCCACAGGTTCTAGGCAGTGTCAAGTTTATTTCTTTGTTTAAATTCATGACAGAGGAATTAACACGATTACGACTGCAAGATATGTTCCATATTCTGAAGTGGAGATTTACACATCACTAATTAAAGGCTAAAAAAGAGCTGAACGAGTTAATTTTAGGACTGGTGAGGTATTATTTGAGTTATAGATATAGACTTAGTATAAATCTACAATTGTTATTTTGGCTTTGGTGGCTTCTGATTTGCAGATTGCAAATTATGCCAGTCTTTAAAAGGCCCGTTATCCTATATACTTGTTGTTTTTTATATTTTTCACCTGATGTCCACTTCAAACGTTTATGCAGTTTTATGTACTAAAAACTGCTATGGTTCATTTTTAAATGACCATTGTCCAACCTCTCTTCATCCCTTAGGGCATTATCAAGCCTTTAAGATACCGTAATCATACATAAATGAGCTCCCTTCTGATTGGCTGCCATGTATCGTGCATCAATCAAAAAGCACTGATAACCTCAGCATGAATGGGTGGGACTAAGCTGCTGTAGACTGAATGAGCAAATATATATATATATATATATATATACATATATATATATATAAATATATATATATAATATATATATAATGTATACATATATGTATATAAACAATATATTCAAAACAAGCTGATATGGGCCCTTTAATCTTAGTGTTCCTTTAGTATGATAGCAGTAGCTGACTGTATTCCTCTAACAGAAAATGTATATCTAAATTAATAAAATATCAAATGTATGGAAAATTGTCTCTTCCTTTCATATCACTCTGAAGATTTAGTCACACAATAACAACAATAGCAGTTTTTGGCCTATACCAGAAATTCAATTTCAGTACCTTAAAAATCTTAATATTAACTTATTTAGCTCTTTTTTAACCTTTAATCAGTGATGTATAAATCTCCACTTTAGAATATGGAACTCATCTTTACGTATTCTTAACTTATTAAACTCTCAAGTAATACATTTAAATAACATAATACATTTGACACTACCTAGAACCTGTAGAGATCAAATGCTTCCAGTTAAACTTCAGTAAGATGTGAATTTAGGTGACAGTTAATGTCCAGGAATTTGCATGACAATGTCTGTAACCCCTAATAAGTTTTCCTTAAAACAAGTCCCAGCAGGGATTTGAATAAGTCTGTGAACGGACTGTAATTTTGATGAGGGGAGTGAAGTGAGGAAACAGTTGTCTTTAGAATGCTACTCTTAAATTTATGAAATGAACCACTTTGATCCATTTACTATGATCTGAGTCTAACACTAGTCTATCAAATCCTCTTAACCCTATTAATTAGGAAGCGCAAATAAAAAGAAATGAGTAATTACACAGGCAAATTCTGTTCACCGTCACTTCCACACAATCCACTTTTTTAATATTAGTTTAAACATTTATGCAAACACTTGTGGGTAAATTAAAATCAGCAAATCTCTTTGTCCAGGTGTTATTAAATTAGCTCTTGTACTTTTGTGTTTCAGCTTGCGTCTTTGCAGGCGTTAGACCCCAAAGCAGCTAATACTTCTCCCACTTCAGCAGGAGTGATTGATAGAGAGATATAACAAATGCATGTGTGAAATTGGAAAGAGTTCACCATATACATGTTTTCTTATAAACTCTTAAGCATGACTAATAATTTTTTCTATAATAGGGTCCACCGGGTCGAGAAGGGCCGATGGGCAGTCCGGGGCCGCCAGGAGAGAGGGTATTTGTTTTTCTGCTCATTTGCTTGTTTAGGACCTTTTTTGTATGTGTGTAGCTGATTAGTGATGGTGTTTGTGTGGTTATTTTCTCAGGGTTTCTCTGGGAAGTCTGGAGCAGAGGGTCCTCAGGGCCCTGTTGGCATGTATGTAAGTGATGTCTCTGCAGGGGTCTCTGGGAGAGGGCACTTGGGTGTGAAAAGGGATTTTCATTTTTTGTAATTTATGCATTTAAGACTTCAGGAAATGGCCTTTCCATTTCCTACTTATATTAAAAAGTGTAGTTGCAGCAATCTGTAGTCATAAATGTATATGTTTGGTGGCCTTTTTATTAAGTACACTTGCTTGTGAAGGCTAATTTCCAGCTCCATCTAAATTTTTATTTTAGTACATAATGCAGCCACATGTGAGAAATGCAAGTCTGACGGTTAATATTTTCTTACTTTTTTCATTTTTGGAAGTTCTGTTTTTATAGTGTCTTTAATATTGACTTATCAACTAAGCTTCTTTATTTGTCTACAGGTTACATATATAAACGCTGCAGCAAAATGACTTTATTTTAATATGCGGACATTGGTATCAAATGATCAAAGGTGGATAAGGCTTAATGTATTTAAGACCTGATCCTCTAAAATAAGACTGGTTCGGCACTGATCCCAATCCTCCGGATTGGATTGGGACATCCCTAGCTTTTTAAGGAATTGCAATAAGCCAAAAATATTCAGTGAATGGCTACAGTGGGTATAGTCATATGCAAAAGTTTGGGTGCTCCTGATCAAATTACGTTTAGTTGATCTGAAAATAAGTGAAAATATGAATAATGTTGAAAATAGGTTAACATGTCCCCTACAGAGAACACATTGCAGAGCTTAGTGCATAAGAAATAACATAAAATGTGGCCTGTACAAAAGTTATGGCATTTTATATTTTATGTTATACTCAACAGATAAATAGAAATTATGCACTATAATTTGCATTAAAAATTGTTGCTTGTAGATGATGCGTTAACTTATTACAACTTAGAAAATCAACAATACATGTAATTTGACCAGGAGTGTGATAACTTTTGCATAAGACTGTACATGATTGCTGAACCTGGACATTTATATATTAGGAAAATGTTCATTTATGCTGCAACTTGGGCTGAAAGAATAATCATTTTTCATATCTAAATCGGAATTTAAGAGAGTGCGATTTTCAAATCGCAAGAGCTGCATTTTTTTTTTAATTATAGCCTGCATAATTAAACTTTGTCTTAAGTTTTAAGAGGGAAATTTAAGGCAATAACACAGGGTTGTACCCTGCCTGTAGAGTTAGACTAATCAGAGGCAACCAAACCTCCATGTGTTGTGACATCACAACCACAACTTACTGGCTTTCTGGCTCACTACATTAAGATGTCAAGCCTTTAGCTTTAGATATTTTCCCCAAATCGTTCAGCCCTAGCTGCAACATGCAGATGATTTTGCCAGAATTTGGTATAAATACTATGAATCATTGAATCCATCCAGTCTTATGTCATAGGCACATAGTGTTGGTAGCATAATGGTGTGGAAAAAAGTTAACGTTGCCACTTTATATACCTTGATACCAACTGGGCACTATTCAGATATCGCAATGTACCCAAGTATTGTTTCTTAAGCATGCATTTTAGCTGAACTTTGACAAATCTGTCCAGTATCTGATAGAATAATCCCGATACGTCCAGCAGGATAACGTGCCACATTATAAAGCATGCCGCATCTCAACAAGGCTCCAGTGGCTCCAGTGGCTTTCACAGCCCCTATAACTCAGTCAAATGGAGCACCTTGAAGATGAAGTGTCATAAGAGGGCTGCATCAAGAAAGGCTGAGAGATCTCTAGGAGCAATGAATGATGCTGTGAATATATTAAAATCTCTACGGGTTCTTTCCATCTTGTTTAATTCACACAGTGAAGAATACTGGCTGTTCTGGAGGCAAAATGGGTCCAACCCAATACAGGATAGTAATAAAGTGGGTTTTCAGTGTTGATTTTTTGGTCTGTTATATCTTTACACTGTTTGTTTCTACCCCTCAAGGGCTTCCCAGGACCTATGGGCATGCGAGGAAGACCAGGACACATGGGAGAACGGGTGAAGACATATTGCATGCATCATATTCATTACTCTTGCATAACTGTTGTCTCTTGTATGGTAATCCGCTTCAAGCAGATACAGATACAGTCAGAAAAAGACTCTCTATGTAAATATGTGTATGATGTTTACCAATACCATATAATATTTACAGGGACAGCCTGGTGTGAAAGGACCTCCAGGACCCCTTGGGAAGCCTGGACCCCCAGTAAGTATAATTTGTTTTTACTAGATACTCTATGTTTGGCAGAAAAACATTTTAAAATGTAAAATAATATATCAATGTGAATCTTTTTTCTTCTGTGATAAGGGTCCCCCAGGGCCAGTTGGAGAAAGAGGCCCTCCGGGAGCCCAGGTGAGACTGTTCAACATGTAAAATAAGAAACTGCAGTTCTATAGTGTGGTTGGTGTGGTTTAAATTTCCATAATGCAGATAAGGGACTGAAAGTACCGGTATTCCTTTTCAGTTGCTCTGTCTTCTCATTACGTATCTGTTTCTTCAGGGCAGACAAGGAGATCCTGGGCCACAAGGAATAGATGGAATGTCTGTAAGTTTTATTAAGATTGACCATTGACCATTTTTTTTTCATTTCTTTTTACTTAACAACTGAAATGTGTTGTCTGTTTTGTTATAGGGTCCTCCAGGGCTGCAGGGAGTGGATGGAACCATGGGAAGGCCAGGACCTCCTGGCAGTAAAGGTGCTCCAGGAGATCCAGGCCCAAATGGGCCTCCAGGTATCCCAGTAAGTGTAAGGCTTTTGTATGGACTCTTAATTCCATTAACCTAATTAAATTACATTTAAATTGAGTTAATAAAGCAGTGAGTGAGGTGCCAGGCGTATACTGGAATGTTCACACACAAAAGTCCAATGGTCACCAACTCTGGTCCTGAAAATTTAACTGACTGTGTAGTGTAGTTCCAGTGATAATTTGACACACCTGCTGTAGCTTATTTACTTCTTCAGAAGTTCTAGGTACAGGCCAGAACTTATCTCTTGCAGGAAGGTAGATCTCCAGGAGAGGACTGGTGACCACTACTGTAGTCTACAGAGAATGGAGTTATAAAAAGTCGGTTACAGTAGGTTTATGATTACCAAAACTGGAGGTGTCATTGACAAAATATTACTAATGTAACGAATCATGATTTCTGCTGCAGCACAGTGATGTTTGGTCAGAACTTCACAAAAACACTATAAATCCATGGATTCCGAGGTGTCAATACTACAGGCTGGTTATACTGGTTATATAAGTAGAATATTGATAGTGGTGGAATAATGATGTGGCAAAAGTTTCTTTTTGGCACACATTTGGTCCCTTAATGTCTGCCACATAGAAAAGGCAATACTCTAAAGACTGGGTGTCCAAACTTACCTGCCGATGTGGCTGCAAGTTTTCATTCCAGCCAAACAGGAGCACACTTCATATATTTAAGCAACTATTGGAGACTTTGCTTTTGGATGAGAATTGGATACAACTAAGGATTAAAAAATGGAAAACCTGGTAAAAATGAAAACCTGTAGGGACACAAGTGCTGTGTGGGTAAGGCTGTAAGGTTGGTGGCCCCTGTTCTAAACTCTCCTTCAATGTTGAATGGCTACAGAACTGTTCCATTATTTTCTCCAGGGCCCTCAGGGTGCTGATGGCTTGCCAGGACCACCTGGGGAGAGAGGAGACAAGGTCAGAGAGTGCTAAGAGCCCAAGATCTGTTTACCATGTGCTTTGCTTTGCTTGAGTCACCTGCATAAAATTGTGTGTTAATTTACAGGGAACACTGGGTCCTCCTGGTGATTTTGGGCCAGCTGGACTCGAAGGACAACAGGTCAGGCCTTTGCTAAAAACAGTTAGTACTGGAGTGGTTGTGGTGTTGTTTTGATAATACATGATTAAGGATATAACCCTATATATAGCACTAATTGACAAATGAAAGACTGGCATAATATTTAAATATGCGTAGAATATCTGATTTCAATAAATTCTGTAGTCGCTTGCTGGTTTCTGTTAATTCTCTGATTTTGTTTTCCTCAGGGTCCACCAGGTCTAGCAGGACCAGAAGGACCACCAGGGAGAAAAGGGGATCAGGTGAGGTGATATGTACAGCATTATGTTGCAAAGTCTGTTCTGAATTTTGTTTATGTCAGAATTTTTGGACAGTGACTGATTTGACTGTTTCTGATTTGCAGGGAGAAAGGGGTCCCTGTGGCAATATTGGTCCTCAGGGAAAGAAAGGAGACCGTGGTCCACAGGGTGCGAAAGGTCTACAGGGTCCACCTGGGCAAGTGGGCAAAGAGGTGAGGGTTTTCAACAGTACAGAAAACCATATCATTCGAGGTCAAACACAATACCCAGATACAAATAATATAAAACAATGAACATACGTCTGTGTCAAACTAGGGAAGTGTTGGTCAGACTGGAGACGCTGGTGACCCGGGACCTAAAGGAGAAAAAGTGAGCCATTTAATACAAACCAAGAGTTTATGTTACATGTGAAACAGACATGATCACACACCATAAATGTTAAGACCAATGAGTATATATCTATGGTGCTCCTTTTCAGGGTGATGCAGGCCCTTGGGGGTTCACTGGTTTGGAGGGTCCATGGGGAGCCCTGGGGGAGAAAGGAGAACGAGGTCCCAAAGGGGACAAGGGCAACATCGGCCTTCTGGTGAGACCAAAGAATATCCTAGCTTTTATTCGTATATTCTAGGGTTACAAAGATCACCACAACACTGTCATGCGTGTGTTCAAGCATGAGCCTCGAACACGTGTTGTAACAATATTTATTAACAGAAAAACACCTCGGCTTACAAGATGAGATGTATATATATGAGAACACAAAATATGCCATGAAGTGTCCGCAATATGTGTACACAGTCCACGTTATTACTTCACAAACTCTTTCTTAAGCCCTATTCAGATGGATTACTTTTCCATGAGGAGGTGGGGTAATGCCAGTTTACCACAGGACATCTGCAGTGTTTATGGCCAGTTCGCACAGGATAAGAAGTCTCAGTATAAATGACAGAGATGGGAGTGGCTACTTAAGTAACGCACAGCCTTCAGCCCAGAAAAGAATAGAAAATATGTTAAAACATTTAACTAGTTATTTCGTTTACCCTAATCATATGTTTTGCCTTAGGGGAATACACTGTGCCATTAGCATCACCAATACCTTGAGAATTCTCATCAGTCAACTGTACTGCTCAAAATCATGAGATAAGACAGTAGTGTTACATATTAGCTTGAATTTAGCCACAGAGAAGGCAGAGTGCCTCCACTGACATGTCAATTTGCACAGGATTAATATCACCTGAGGTTATTTCTGCTGCTCTTTTTATGGAAGGTAAAAGTCGCTGGAGTCTTTACTGATGCATGCAGTGGGTAACAAGGACTGACACGGCGCATTTACATTTGCATTATCCCACGTTGTCATGTAAAACTAATCCTATCTGAATAGGGCTTTAGCCAGAAAAAAATAACGCCCCTGTAGAAAGTTTTGGTGGCAAAAAAACTTTATTAACACTGCTATCTCTGTCACTGTACATTCATTTACTGTTTTGTGTCCAGCTTGTTGATGGCACCATTATTGCAATGCTTTTTTTAAAGCATGTGCCTCTTAAGCGAACAGATAAGCTGCAGTCTTTAAAAACTGAATGCTAATCTCAGGCACATTGTGGCTTTATATTGCGGTATAAATAAGGCACATTTTGCACTGCATCTGCACTTGCATGTACATCTGGCACACAGTGTGCAGTAAGTATGACAAAGTTTAACTACATTAGCCTTACACAAAAATTTGATAGGGCTATTCTTTTTAATAATGAAGTTTTGTATGTTTGCTAGCCTACTTAACCATCCTTTCCCACCTAACATTGTGATGTTGATAATTTGTCAGAGTACCAGTCTTAATGTATTTTTTTCTGTTCATGTATGCTTAGTTTTTCCTTTATAGCATCTCAAAAATTGTGATATTGTATATTTGTGTGGAGATAATTTGGTCCACCTTATTTTCAGGGTGAGCCAGGTCTCATGGGTGGACTTGGACCTGCTGGGTTAAAAGGACTGCAGGTCTGTTGAACTGCTGAATACATTTCAAACCAATACAGTTAATACCTTGTTAAGTGGTAGATCTTATTAGCTGCTCCTCTCCTATTTTACTAAGGGTGAGACAGGGCCACCAGGACCGGTAGGAGCCAATGGACCCCCAGGGAATAAGGTACTGAATTAATTAACACTTTTGTAAGTATGTAGATGTAGTGTGTTTATAAGTGATCAACACATTTGCTTTTTCCCACAGGGTGAGCTGGGGCCTAGTGGTGTATGTGGCGTTCCTGGAAACGCTGGGCCTGAGGTAATAAACCCTTAAAAACTGTATGATATCAGAGAATATGAATAAAGATCATAAAGATAAAAGAAGATTTACTGATATCATTCTCTGTTTAAATTAGGGAGCAGCAGGAGCAGCAGGAGTGAGAGGAGACACAGGAAAGCCGGGACCACAGGTATGTAACTACTGTCCTAAGTGTCCTAAGATACGCCTGCATAAACCCTTTAATTCCATCGTTGAATTAATTGTCTTGGATGCAGGGTAGTGAAGGTCCTGTAGGCCCTAAAGGAGATTTTGGGCCTAAAGGATTCACAGGGCCAGATGGAGAGAAAGGAGATTCAGGGAATCAAGGAGAACCAGGTGAAGAGGTGAGAAGACACCATACACAACCACCACTCCAGTTTATTAGTTACTTTCAGAAATTCCACTTTGTAAGTGTTGTTTCATGCAGTGTTTATAATTACATCTGTCCTCAGGGGCTAGAGGGCCTACCAGGTATTCAAGGACCTCCTGGACTGCCTGGTTTAGAGGTGCAGCCCTTTGGTTTTAATTTTGGTTTTATACACACACATATATGTACATAACCAAAGGATGTTCTTTAGAGCATTAGCGTAGAAACACTGTGTATTCATGGATGCGGTGACACAGTCTGGCTTTTTAGTCTTTAGTCTTTAGTCTTTAGTCTAGGCTTAGATGAAATCATCATAACATGAAATTTGGCCAGGAGCACGCAAACTTTTGCCACTTCAGCCTACAGCAGTTTAGCCCTGCCCACTCATGCTAAAGCTATAAGGAGGGGTTCAGCCTGAACTGCTTTTCAGGAGCCAATCAGAGCGAAGGACATTTACATATTGCTGCTATCGGAAAACAAAACCTCCTATCTCTAAAATTGTGACTTCACAGGAGAAAAAACAAACTTTATTTTTTGGGCCGTTTCTTTGTGTCCATTCATCATGTAAAGGACAACAGATATTTATAAATTATGTACAAATTTAAAAAACAACAAAACTAGAGATGCAATGTTTTGTGTCCGACAACAGCGACATACGTCTTAAGCCAGGGTTACACTACACGACTTTTACCCCCAAATTTAGCCCCGATTCTCAGTCTGACCGAGTCCGAGCTGGTTGGCTCCAGTCTGCAGATTTGTGGGTCAGAATTGACAGTTGGAGAGGCAATCGACACCCTACATCCTTGCAATCCTTACAGACATATGCAAACGAGGACTGCAGGACTACACCTGTGCCATTTGGGACAGGGCTATTGAATGTCTCACAAACATTTAGGTGTTTTTTGACTTGTGACTCACCCTGTAGTTCTGTGTAACTAAATGTGTGCATTAGATATCTCTCAAAGACCTGTTTATGTGTATTTTGTGTACTGAGTTTTGACTACAATTTGAGAGCCTTTATCTCATTCCCACTTTTTTTTCCCCCAGGGATCCCCTGGGGAGTCAGGTGCTCAGGGGCCACCAGGCCCACCAGGAGCCCAGGTCAGTGCACAGAGACCTTCGTTCATTAGGTTTCTTACCAGTTTACCAAACATACACATACAAAGTATAGAGAGATCGAAAAAGATCATACATTTTTAAAACTAATCAAGTGCTACTAATATAAATTGTACTTTATATAATTGTCCAAAAACCAGACTTAGTTATATTTCATCATGCTGATGATGTTTATGCAGTAAGAGCAGTGACAGCTTAAACACCATAAACCTCCAGAAATACCTAGCTAAAGTGCAACCAGCAAGTGAATTAATACCAGAGCCCAACTGAAATTTTGTAGCTGATACCAATTGTAAAAAGCTGAAAATTTATAATTATAATTACAGTTTTAGATTTCAGATTTTAATTTTATAATCATATAGTTTTAGTTGGACACTGCTTTACTGACTTCTGTGAATGATTAACAATGAGTTGTGAAATCTCTTGTTTGAAACTGTCTGTTCTTTATGGTTTCTTAAACCCATATAAACAGCAGTAATAAATAATGTAAATAGTGTAGAACTAGGGGTGGAGTTGCACAGAATTCTTTGTGTTTTAAATGTATGTTTTTGTTAATTTATGCACATTACTTTAGTATTTCCTTTTCATATTTGTCACCAGAAAAAAAGGTTTTATTGCATTTTACACGTGCTAAATGTTAGGTTTGGATCATTTTACATACTATTTTAACCATAAGTTTTGTAGTTTTGTGTTCAGATTTACCGGTGCTGTATTGCTGTCATGCATTTAAACAGGTGGCTCATATTGGGCTCTCAAGTTGTTGCCTTACTGTCAAGAGATTGAACCTCAGCAATGCTGCAACCAAAAAAGTATCAACCAACGTTATCAGCCAAACAATATATCGGGCCGACTCTGATGAATACAAAGCAATATGCTTATAACTGAATCAGTTAATCAGTCTGAATCAGTAATATCTGAGTGGCTGGTTGAGTGCACTCCTATACCACTCAGACCTAAGATACATGTAAATTCCCTTGCTGAAGAGTTAGATTTAACCTAGTGAATCTCTTCTTATTGCAGCTCTGTCTGTGCAAGCTTCACCCCAGCGGCACAGATTTTTCATCTTCTTTCTTAATGAGTTTTGATTGTTGCAGGGAAGCATGGGTAGGCCAGGGCTGGAGGGAACACAGGGCATGAAAGGAGAGAAGGTAAGGTCACAGTGGTGTATTTTTCTGGCTAAATTTCCAGAGCAAAGTACCACTGTCTATATGTTGTTCTTTGTCTTTCAATATAGAACAATAGTTAAAGTTTGCAATATGGAATAGAGTTTGTAAAGGCCAGCTTTATCTGCTAATAAAGTTGTGTGTGTGTGTGTGTGTGTGTGTGTGTGTGTGTGTTTGTGTGTGTTTGTGTGTGTTAGGGAGATGATGGCATTACTGGACCTCCAGGAAACATGGGTCTCACTGGAAGGAGGGTGAGCTTGCTGGAATCTACTCCTTAAAATATTTTACACATAGGTTAACGGACACCCTTGAGGTGAAATCTGCGGACAAAGTTGTGATAAAGTATATACATTTATTTTCAGTGGGACTGGATACACTGGCTTGTCAGTTCTATTACATATATATTTTACTGAGTTTTTGTGTGGTAAATGGACCAGTGAAGTAATAGGTTTGTGGTAAATAGACCAATCATAAATGCTAATTAATAAACCTTAGTTCTCTTTCTCTAAGGGAAAAAGAGGCAAAGCTGGTTCACGGGGCCTAAGAGGACCAAGAGGAGAAAAGGTCAGAGGTCATATGCACACAGTATAAAGGCATATTCAAAAATGCCAATCATATCTTGAAGTTATACACCAATGAGCCAAAACATAATGACCACCTGCCTAACATGCTGTTTATCCCCTGCGTGCCACCAACACAGCTCTGGCTTGCCAAGGCAAGGACCCTGTGGTATCTGGCACCAAGACATTAGCAACAGGTCCTTTAAGTTGTGAGGTGGAGTCACTGTGGATCAGACTTGTTGTTCCAGCACTTCCCACAGATGCTTGATCAGATTGAGATCTGGGGAATTCGGAGACCTGGGCAGCACCTTGAACTCTTCGTCCATGCTCTAAACAATTTTCAAACAATGTGTGCAGGTGCAGCAGGGCAGATAATCCTGCTGAAAGAGCTCCCTGCCATCTGGGAATACCATTACCCACAGTGCATCCTGGTGCCACCATTTCCCCAGATAAACGGCGCGCATGAACATGACCGTACATGTGATGTAAAACCAAACGGGACTCATTGGATGAAGCAGATTTCTTCCATTACTCTTAAGGTCCAGTTATGACGCTTGTGCCCATTTTAGCCACTTTCCACGATGGATGGGGTAAGCATTGGCACTCTAACCAGTCTGTGGCTGCTGACCACTGTGAGTAGGAACTCACCACTGCTGACCAGGAGCACCTCACACGTCTCTCACATCCAACATATCGATTATGAGAACCAACTGTTCACTTACCATCTAATATATCCCAGACCTTGACATTCACTGTTGTTTTGAGATAATCAACATTATTAACAATCACGTCATCTGTGAGTGGTCATATTGTTTTGGCTCATCAGGGTACAACATTGATCAAGTCTAACTCAACTCTAAATGTTCCTACTGCAAATTATATGCAAACTCATGGCCTTTATTAGCCTTCATAACACAACAATGGCACCTGAAGCCCTGTGGTCCTCCTCCAGGGTAACATCACCAGCATGCAGACACAGAGAACAAGAGACCTTCAGGATTCTAGGTTTAGAAGTGTCTATTTGGGACAGACTCATGCGATGTGTGGGCTCTGAAATTCTGTTATTGGTCGTACTTGTTTTGTTTTCTTTTTTTTAATGAGCTAGTTTGTTTATATACAGTGGCTCAATTCAGATTAGGAGTGTAACACGGCAACAAGTTAAATTATTAAACATATTTTATCTCACATCTGAATGGCTTCTTCTTCACTATATTGGTCAGACAGGTCAGACAGACAGTAAACAAACCCATTCACTCTGATTGGTCCTAACCTGTATCTCAAGGGACTTTGGGTAGGATTCCACTGCTGAGCCTGCAACTGAGGGCACAAAGAAGCACTCATGAGGTCCCTTTTGAATGGCAAAATGAGAAATATGACACCCTACATCCTTGCAATCCTTACAGACATATGCAAACGAGGACTGCAGGACTACACCTGTGCCATTTGGGACAGGGCTATTGAATGTCTCACAAACATTTAGGTGGTTTTTGACTTTTGACTCACCCTGTAGTTCTGTGTAACTAAATGTGTGCATTAGGTATCTCTCAAAAGACCTGTTTATGTGTATTTTGTGTACTGAGTTTTGACTACAATTTGTTCTTGGCTGTCCAATAGGGAGAGACAGGGGAGATGGGAGAGAAAGGAGTGCCTGGATGGGCGGGGCCTATGGTAAGTCTGCATCACTTGCCATGAACATGGACCTCTAAAGTCATCAGCTTATTTACCACATTTAACAAAGCTTGCTGGTCTTATAATGTCAATTAAGTACACAGCAGTCATGTCTTGCATGTGGCAGTAGTCATATTGACTCTCGAACAACCTTATAATTCAGAGGATCCAGCGATGTTTAGAAGATGTTTAGAATGTCGCCAACTACAGAAAGACAACGCAACTTCAGAGGCCTAATCAATGCCACGATGGCATGCATTTGTACCAATTTGTGCACGTGTGCCCCTGCATAAAGTATAGGACAGGGTGGTGTGACCATGTGTCCATTTTCTGGGAAAGACAGTCCGTATGAAAGCAGGTAGTTTTGAAGGATTAATGAGATGATTAATGTGAACTTAATGAGAGACATTACAGCTGGTGGTACCATGCTGATGCAGATACAAAGAATCAAAATATATAAATATATAAAAATATAGCATTTCATCCTCTTTCTACCAGGGTATCATAGGACCACGAGGAGAGACGGGAGATCAGGGTGTAAAAGGCGAAGAGGTATAATGCTGCACTCTCTCCATCTTAGTTTTGCCGTATATGTATACGGGGTACATAACTCAAACCCCTGTCCATTTCTGCAGGGGGAGAAAGGTGACCAAGGACCAGATGGTCCACCAGGAAAAGATGGTCTAAAGGTACCCTAATCCGTCCTTCCCAACACATTTCTCAGGCAAAGCAGCAGCTATCACCCCAACCTAAGAGCAGAATTCTATGTTTTACTGTTGGTGTTTTAGGGTAGCCAGGGTTCTCTGGGGCCACCTGGACCACCAGGACCAAAGGGGGATCAGGTAACCCATAAAACATAACATGTAATCACACAGTGTTCAGAATTTGTTTTAATAATAAATACGTTAACCCCTGTTGTGTTCTTCCTCTAGGGCAATATTGGTCCTGCTGGACGAAGAGGGACACCTGGAATACCTGGACTACATGTGAGTGTGCCTGTTTTAGAGGATCTTCAGAAAACAATGAAGAAATGTCTTATGCTGTTTATGATCATTTGATCAAGTTGTGCTTGTTTATAAGAAAAAAAAATTGATGTGTAATAACTAAACTGGAAATGAGCTTCAGAAACTGTTCAATTAGCAGTCCATTTACTTGAAAAATATGTTCTAGCACATCCAAAATATATTTTCTATGCAGATGTGGGCTAATTGCAGCAAGCCATCCTTTAAATTATGGATTAAAAGCACAGATAATGCATTTTAATGAAACAAACAAGGACAGTGAAAGAGTTTATCATTGCCCAGCAGAGCCTCAAAGAGGTTGAAAATAGCATGAAATGTATTAATGCAGTTTTATCTCTCCCTCTCTGCAGGGTTTGTTTGGAGAAAAGGTATGACATTGAAATATTAATAAGTTCTAAAATGAGAAATAAAGCAGGGAAAAAAGTTCTTATCTCAAAGCTACCAGAGTTACCTCAGGAAGACAGCATCCATCATGATAAATGTCTTAGAAAAGATGAGTTCTGTTTAATTTTGCATTCTGACCTCATAGTTGTATTTCCAGGGTCTGAAGGGGTTTCAGGGAGCTCCTGGGCCAGCTGGAAAGAGAGGCCTTCCAGTAAGTGCTTTACGACCATAGATTTCATGAGTAATGTATTTAATATATGTTATTTAATATAGATAAATTAGACTGACGTTGTTAGCTCAAGAATGATTACTTAAACAGTAAATGCTAAAAGCTTGAGCACCCAAATTGGGTTTTCTATTCTTTTGCTAAGAGAACTCAACGTTACATGGATTTGAGTGTTTTAAAACTTTTTTTTAGATTGAAATAGGGTAAATGAGATGTTTACGACTGGCATTTCATGGCACTGGCAAAAGCGCAGGCTCTGGATTGGAAAGGATTCTTTGGAAAATTAACCATTTCAAGACATCTTTTTGAAGGATAGATTAAAGGAATTTTGATGATGTTAATTCACTTCTTATCTCTCTGCTGCCTCTATGCGTGTCTCTTTTGCTTGCTTTAGGGACCATCTGGACCTCCAGGACCTCCAGGCCTCTCTGTGAATCTTACTATGAATCAAATTAAAGCAAGTCATTTATTTTTGCGTATTTCTCTATATTGTGAGTTAAGCCTTTAATGTGTGGCATATCAGACGTCCTGTTTTTTTTTTCAGAAAGACTATTTTTTGTTGTCTTTTATTCACTATAGATGAAGGCTGAAAGCCTCAGAATCAGTATTTTTATTAGATTTTGATCTAATTCTCTCCATCTCTCCACCTCTGCACTGCTTTCCGACAGGATCTGATGTATGTTTCAGACAAGCCCAACTACTCACTGATTCAGGTTCTCCTGGACTCTCTGTTCCATGACCTGAGGCTGCTGCAGGATCCACCTGATGGCAGCAAGGAGCACCCAGCCACTACTTGCCTGGAGCTATTGCTGGGCCAGCCCAACTACACCAGTGGTCAGAAACCTCATGCTTTACTTCAGCTTTGGCAAGGAAAAAAATCAGTGTTTCAGTTTTTTTTACTAAGCACAAAGTCACTTAAAAGCTTTCAGCGTGAGTCCAGTACCTGCATTAGGTTAAACAGAGCTGCTAGCAATTGCGTTGATATAAAAAAATATATTATGCTTTATGTGCATAGATAAACAGCAACCATTTTAAGTAGTTTGAAATAAAATGTAAAACTAATGTAAAACTTGTTCTTATTGCAGGGTTCTATTATATTGACCCAAATCAAGGCAGTCCTGCAGATGCTCTTTTGGCTTACTGCAACTTCTCTGAGTCAAAGGCAGAAACGTGTCTCCACCCTAGAACTGCACAGGTGACTACTTCACATTTCACACAGACTTTAAGGTGATCTTATTATTGATCTTCTGGGGAATCAAAAGAAGTCTAAACTATAATTATCCTTCTCCGCAGCTCCCTATGAAAGCATGGCTGAATGATTCTGTGACAAATAGTTCTTTCTACTGGCTCAGTTCCCTTCAGAGTGGTTTTCAGGTAGGGAAATTTTATAAATACTATTTTTCATTACTGATGTCTGTATTATAACTAACACGTCAAAAGTGAGCAAACCACTCGCACAGCAAAAAGGGACCTCAGTTTAGACCTTAGTTCTTCTTTGTTTGCCAGACATAGGTGCACAAGTGAGACAATAACAAGGCAGCAAACGATTCAGTTAAGAGACTTTCATCAGTGCTACACAAAGACATAGAAGCAAATAAATACAAGATCTCTAGTCACACCTGGACCCAATCACAGAGGTGCGGCCTGTCCTGCAAACCAATCGCTGATGAGAAACAATGAGAAAGACAAAGAAGATGGACCCCTTAGAATTAACCCAATACCCAGTGAAAGGTTTACCTTAAAAGTGTCCCTTAATAAGTATAACTTATAACGATTATTATTAAGGCTGGTTAAGCAGCCTTTATAATAATAGTAGTCCTGTTAGGTAATGAGTACACCAGTCTCTTCAGATACATCTTTTTTGAGAATTGAGATTGGGGTCTGGTGATTTTGTTGGTCAGTTAAAGTATTCCAGTGTTCCATGATGTCGGTTGAGCCTGTCATAAACAGACACCCTACATTTGTCCTGCTGGAATGCAGGAATGTCAGTGTTGTGTTCTGCTTGGACTTTGAAGCGTAAAGTCAGTGGAAGAGTGGGCTAAAATAGACAGGAATTATCTCCAAAGTGTAATCCTTACCTGACAGGATTAGCGCTGTCATTAAGGCAGTTGGATGCGTATATAAGAAGAAATGCATTTGAGTATTTTTTCAGTCTGGAGAGCGTAAATCTCTGCTGAATATAAGACTGCCTCATAATTCTTTATCTTCTGGTCAGTTTGAATATCCAGGGCTCACTGTGGTCCAGGTTCGCTTCCTGAGACTTCAGAGCAACCTGGCCGAGCAGAGAGTGACCTACTCCTGCTACCCCGGACACAGACTGGGTCAGGCACAACGACAGGTCAAGTTTCTCACTGACTCTTTGAGGCAAAGCTACTTGGGGGCCGTGCAGGACTGTGTGGTATGAGATTCTTTACAATTTTATCGTCAGTGTTGAAATGATCAGCAGCAAGTCTGTTAAATCAGATTTACTGTAGAAATTCCAGGTTAGCCATTCATGGCTGGGAGTGCAAGTCAGCATAATTGGCCTCTCTGCTGGTATCTGTTTGCTGATGTCACAGAATTGGCAGTTATGTTCTCCTCTAAGTGTGTTGAGCTGTTCAAGGATGTTGCATTAGCTGTAGCTTGAAAAGATGTGGTGATGCTTCATGTGTCTTGGAGGATGTACGTGCTTAGCCGTCACCCTCCCAGCTTGGTAGCATCACATGATAAGGGAAACCTAGCTAGAGAATAGGAATTGGCCATGACTACATTAGGGAAAAAACATTGATTACCCAACAGCAGGGGTATAAAAATGCATAAGTTATTTGACCAAAATATAAAAAATAGTAAAATTTGAGATTGTTTTATGCACTGAATTCCTCTTAAAAAGGGTTCTTCAAGGGTTCTTTAGTGAAGGCAGTGGTTCTATATAGAACAATACACACTTAATGAACCACTTGCATAAATGGTTCTTTGCATGGTAAAATGGTTCTTCTTCATGACGGAAAAACTGGTCCTTGGTTCTATAAAGAACCCTTTTAAAAATGACTACATAATGCCAAAATAGGTTCCACTATTGTTTTTCATCAAAGAACCCTTTTTTAATGCTATGTAGAACTCTTTTTCTAAAAATAAAAAGGAATCAAAATCAAATTTAGAGGTAAAATACTCTGCATTTTATTTTAATTGTTAAATGTAAACTTAATTTATTATACTAATTATGTATAAAATTGTATTTAATATGTAAGTGTACATTTTGCATCACTGTGATATTAACTTTAATATGAATATTTGGTGTTTCAGCCTGCCAAGGAGGTAGATCCTGGACCTCGGGAGTCTGTGCTTCAGTTTGAAGACAAAGACCTGCTCCCTCTCCGAGACGTTGCAGTGTTTGCCAACAGCAGCCTTTCAGAAGAGTTTGGATTCACAGTGGGACCCGTGTGCTTCAGCTAGAGTCTGACTGTCAGAGAATGCTTTGAGGCGTATAACTTCACACGCAGAAGCCAGGCAACAACAGAAGCCGGAAGAGAACTGGATAGCATGAGGATGGAAGGACCTGCGGCTGTACCTCAGGACGGGCTCTTTATAATCCTCATCACGTGTTAATGACTCCTTAAAAAAAGGCACTTTTTTACTGGTGCTCCTTACCAAATGAATCGTGGTGTATGTTTACAAAGACATTTGGTTTTGTAATTTATATACTGTGTTATTATTATAGGAGTTGGCTTTTTTGTTGTGTCATTTAGTTTATTTCTGGTTTATTCCCTCAGCTGGACTTGTAATGAGAGGAGGATCTATCTGTGGGAAACAGCCTCCGTAGCCAATTGCAAAGACAGGGTCTTAATGTAGCCACTATGTGGTTGCAAAGTCCAACTGTACTCAACCTGAAAGTATAATCCACATCTTTTAATAGACAGTCTTAGAATCACAAAAATAATAAGAATAGAAAATGTGTGGAACGATTATTTGTTTTTTCTTTTCTGAAAAAGTGTTAACAATGTGTTCTCATGGGAACACGGCTTCAGCCTCACCTTCAAATGAGGTTACAGGAAGATTTTTGCAGAGAAAATAACCCAATTTAGTCTTTTTTCCCTTCAGAGTGCTCAGCATTCTGTATGTCTTACAGTGTATATTAGAGTCCATTTCCAGATGTGAGTTACAGCTTTAACATTTGAGTGTGAAGGTGGGCTGCACATGTTTATGAACATACAAGCACCAGTATTGGGGGGTAGTTACTCAAAAAAAAGTAATCAATTACAAATGACTCTCAAACTGTGATTATTACTTTCTGGAAAAAGTAATCTCACCACTTATTACGTTACATCTGTGGTACTCTCTAAAGCCCACACATCTGTACCAACTGGAAAGTACAAGAGAAAATACAACAGTTTTTTTTTACTTTTTCACTTTTATAAGACTAAAATGTAAAGTTACTGTGTCTTAATGAAAATCAAGGCCTTGTCTCTTTGTGGGGGGGGGGCTTGCTCTTTCCTCAATACAGTGATCTTAATCCACCAGTTTCATATTCGAGTGATTAGATGCTTCGGCTCATTGTTTGCTGCCTTTATACCACTCATATTTGCAGTCAGCTGTTGTAGGTAGCACACATGTACAAATGACATACAAGGACAGGTGCAAATAATCTATATAGAGGAAATTTTTGAAAGCATTATGTGTAACTAATATTGTTCTCTTAGAGAGATAAAAATAACAGCATTCTTATTAAGCCAGTAACTGATGTGATTACATTAACTTAAACAGTAATGTATTATGGTACATTGTTACAGGAAAAAGTAGTTACATTACTGTAAGGTGTTACTTTGTACCGCGTTACCGCCTACACTGGTGAGCAGTTTGTGGGCGATTTTAGGCATTATTGTTATTTTTTTTATTCTGTTACTGTTGCACCTCTACAGTAGCCTCAGCAACAAGTTTTAATAGATTTTCCTTCTTCATTAAGGTCTCAGGTTCAATATACTGACTGGGAATAATGGAACTACTGTGCATTTAATGCCATATTTGGTGCCTTCAAAATACATGTGACCATTTATGCTTGCAACTTATTGTACTGTAATGCACTCAAGCTCCTGATTTGTTGTCTAGTCCAGAGAGAAAAAAAACAGACTTTACTTGCTTAATTTTAAAAGTATTTCACGGTTCTTGATGACAAATAAAAACAGTACAAGTTCATAGTAAACAATGTAAAATATGTCACTCTTTTTCCTTTTCTGAACAGTTGCTGATTTGGTAGGTCTCAGGGAGCACTTATATTGAGGCGTGTGTCTGAAAATACAGTTCAGCACAGTTGAAATCCCTCTCATGTCATCCTTCTTTATAAAAATTTACACCAGTAAAAGATATGTTTAGTGTCACTGAACATCACAGAATTCTGGGGGACTCATTAGTGCCTGCATGAACCTGCAAAAAGAAGTCCAGTAGCAAAATCAGCACAACTCCATCCTCTTCAACGAAGCTAGTTGTATGTTATTATCAGATTATTTTAACTTATGTGGCTGAATTAAAGATTCCTTGGCTTGCATAAGAAATACATTTTTGTTTCTTTTCGTATGCTGTACTTTCTATGTAATTATGTGGTGACATTTGAAATCATATGCTGGTCATCTGTTTTGAATATAGGCTCTAGGAAGAACGAATGCATATTACCTTATATTTGTGTATTGTGCTCAGCAGTTTTGTACTGTTAAAACACAGATGTTTATAAAAATTGCTTCTACAAACTATCATGACTCGTGAATTTGTGTTAACTATATATGAGGAATAAAGCCCCTATGCGACTTCAGTATCTCTCATAATTGTATTACCTATTGGGTGGAAATAAATGGACGAAGTGTAATACAGACACATTAATATACTACAAACGTGCACACAGTACAGCTCTAAGGAAAAGCCTGTGTTTAAAGGACAGGTGAATGAGGGGTGGTCTAATAGTAATCAGTATCCCAGCTGATTGAAGGTGTTTCCTTTTTGTATGAAATGCCACTATAAAGATAAACATCATTAAAAGGGTTGTTTTATAGATTCAGGACAGACTATAAGTATAAGTATACTATCTATATCACAAGCAGTTGTTTTCCTATTCAAAATAACTATGAAAGTGTTTTAAGTATATAAAAATATATACAATTTTGAACGATGTTTGAAATTAAAAAAGAGGCATATTTTTCTGTTTTTGCACTCAGATAACAAACTGTAAAATCTCTGTCTCAACCAGATGTTTCATTATTTATTACAATTAAAATAACCATGAAATTATCCCGGCAATATAAAAAATACCAATACATATCATTTGAAATTATTACTGCATCATTTTGTATTTTTTAAGTGTTCTTTTATTTTTATTCGAGTGTCAAAGTATTTAATCAGGATCCCAACAAGGTGTTTTCTTCACTCACTCATCATCTAAACCATTTATCCTCCTGGGTCATGGGAGCTGTTGGAGCTCATTGGAAGATGGGAAACAACCTCTGACAGGTCACCAATCCATCACAGGGAAGACAGAGAGACACTGAAATTACACTCACGCCTAGGGACAATTTAGTGTCTCTAATTGTATCTCTATATCTCTAATTGGCCAGACTGCATGTCTTTGGACTGTGGGAGGAAACCCAAGCAGACACGGGGAGAACATGCAAACTCCACGCAGAAAGGACCCTGATCACCCGGCCGGGGAATCGAACCCAGCCTCTTCTTCCTGTGAGGCGACCATGAAATTATAAGGATCTAAAACTATACAGCATATAGTATAATATTGTAAGGTGTACTGTGCAAGGATTAGCTCATATTTTTGAAGCCATATTTTTGTTCAAGCTATATTTTTGCAGTCTTAAATAATTAAAAGATAAAATACTGTCACTCTTTATTACTGTGGAGTTAAATGGATAGGAAAGTGTTGAAGGCGAACTCCATTCATGGTTTGGTCCAAAATGCTCTGTTCTTGAGAAACTTGCCAAGTCAGACCTGTTCAGAAAGTTATTACATGAGATGGTTCTGAATTTCCTGATGTCTGAGACATTGTTTGACAGCAGTTTTTGGCCTGAAACGTATTTTAATCAGTTTATTTGAATCCATTCATGGTGGAAGGATACAAAACTGTGTTCTAGGGCAAAATAGTCCCCTTTTTTTCAGATTCAGCACTATTTCACCATCATCAACATTACATATTAACTCAGACGACACGTGTAGGTCCACTGGTGCTTTTGGAAAGTAAATAAAAGGGCTATTTATGTGTTTGTATACATGGCGACGCCTGGTTCCGATCACCACCACTGTAAAGAAATCTGAGTGGGTAAGTTTCTCTACAGTGAACCATTTCACGTCAAACCACTCTGAGTGGCAGCGTTTACATCTCAACCACTGAATTATGCAGAAATTAAAAAAGAAAATCAGTGGGATTCCCCTTTAAATGGACAGGAAGGTGACGTCATCCGTGCGCGGTCATGTGGCGTGGTCAGGCAGGGCTGCCCGTAAACACTAACATGCAGGTGGCTTTCTCCGGATTCTCACACAGACAGTGCGTTTCTCTTTACTGGATTAGGATAAAAACACGTCCTGAAGCGTCCGAGGGGCTCTCTCAGCTCGCAAATGGACACATAACAGAGATGCTGGTCATGCTATGCTAGCTAGCTGTTCTGCTCTGTCGTGCACACCCTCGGTGGGTTTGCTGGCCATCTGGGTTAATGACCGCCGAGCACAATGACCTGGCTGTAGTAGGGTTAGGTAACCTTAGTCGCCTCAGTCCACTCGTCGTTGTGTTCAGACATCCGCTGGACGTAACAGGATTAACAAGGCGTTCAGAGAAAACAGAGAAAGGTAAGATTTCAGCTCAGCTCCTGACCATCTCCCCAGCTGACCCACATCTTCACTGTCCGGATGAGGAAGGAAGAGGTGGAGGAAGGTTGGCAAGCAAAATGATGAGTCGATCTTTTGAATGGGACGCACTGGAGCAGCAGCACAGATCACACAGGTTACCATGTTCAGTGTCAAGTGTCGGCTAGAGAGGTGTAGAGTATAAAGCCCCCAGCATTGGGCTGTGGAGTGTTGGAGCTCCATCCAGTACCCCTGCAAAGAGTTGGAGTGATCGAGAACTAATCATCCAACATCAGCACCTGACCTCACTAATGCTCCTGTGGCTGAATGCAATCAAATCTTCACAGCAATGTTCCAACATATAATGTAAAGTCTTTTCAGAAGAGTAGAGGCCCTCACTTCGCTAAAGGGGGCCAAACTCTGTTTTAATACTCTTGATTTTGGGAGAAGATCCTTTGGAAATACATTGTATGTCTGGCCTTGGAAAGAAGACCACTGCCCTTTCTCTCAGTACATGATATGACGAGTAACATTATCCGACATCGAAATTATGTAGGGTCCATAATCCCTAAGGCCACTGTCCATTAGAATGACTTTGACTAACCCTTCGTGCCTCACTGTCTTCAAACTGACCAAACCACAGACATATATAACTAGAATCATAGCAGTCTTTTCTCTCAAACACTCATCATCTCAATGATCACATCTTGATAACACAGTCTGACACTGCTGGCTGGCCATGAGTTAATAAATCCATTGCAAATCCAATAAGCTCAGGTAGCTATGAAAGAGAGCAGGATAAATACGAAGGAGATGGTCTTATTGTGGCACTTTAAATCTCTCTCATATTACCCTGACCAATGTTGGACAGTATCCTCGCCTCTTTTATATGGGAACAGTACAGTTACATCTGTGGCCTCTAGCACCTCTGCCGTCTCCGTCTCAGTGTATAGGAGGTGGTAATTAATCTCAAAGACAGATTTGTTTTTGCTCTGCACCTCAATTCTCATTAGGGGCCTGCAAAGTGTTGCGTTGCTGTAGCAACGATCGTCGATCTGCTTTCTTTATTAGGAGCTCAGCATCTGTGAGGAAATACACGCGGGCGTGTCTCACTCTTTTGTTTTCTATACCCATCTCCCTCTCTCTCTCTCTTCCTCTTTCCTTTATCAGGCTCAGTATCTAAGCTCTGGGTTCTGTATGAAGGATGTACTCGCCCCTGAGGAAGGACTTTGTCTCTCTGACGCTGGGAGAGCAGCATAGCCGCAGCTACACAAACGGGAAGCACCGGAGGCAGTCGTGTTGGAGGGTCAGTGTGATAACTTCTTTACGTCTAACCCAGGCATCCCTTAGACCAGTGGTTCTCAACACTGTTCGTGGGGACCTCCTGCCTCACAAATTTACAAGTAATCCCTGCCCCGGCACACCTGATCCAGCTCATCAGCTAATTATCAAGCCCTTTGTGAGCTGGATTAGATGTGTTCAGGCAGGGAGTAGTTGAAACTGTGCAGGACAGGACGTGCCCAGGACTGGAATTGGGAACCACTTATTTAGACCACCAAGGTGGCATGTTTTTATAGAATGATGAAGGCTTGCTGATTGTTAAGATTAATTCGTACCATGTACTCGAGTATTTCAACATGTTATGAGCAGATATGCTGTTCGAAGAACCTTAAAGAACATGTTACTGGATAGTTCTTGGGAGTGCGAGCATAAAGAACCTTTTCTGAAGGTTAAAAAAACTACTGTACAGGCAGGTAGCAAAGGAGAAACCAACACAAAGTGTCTGGGTAAGGTGTTGGGCTGCCAGAACCGCTCCAGTGCACCTTGGTATAGATTCTACAAGTCTCTGGAACTGTACTAGCGTGATGGAACACCATTCTTCCAAACGATATTCCCTCAATTGGCGATTTGATGATGGTTCTGGAGAGCGTTGTCTAACGTGAGTCCAGAATCTCCCATAGATGTGTCTGCACCAAAGTTTTTACGAATGTTTTTTTTGAATTGTACATTTAAGCTGAGAACCGTTTATGAATCTTTATGTCTAGAACTGTAAGTTTATATTTTCCTTTTGGTGGAAAATCTCTCAGAATTAGAATGTGTAGTCCAAGATTAGGCTTAATCTCTGTCTGGGAAATTTACCATAATGTTACCCTTCTTATTAGATTCACATACTTTAGATTAGATTAGATTAGATTAGATTCAACTTTGTCATTGTGCAGAGTACAGGTCCAGAGCCAATGCAGTTAGCATCTAACCAGAAGTGCAAAATACAGTATTATTTATATATAAAGCGCAAGACAGACAATTGATGTAACTGACAATTGACAGTTACAGTGTGTACAAATAAGGATGGTAGAGTGGTACAAAATATAGATGTTGCAAATATACATATATACAGGGTAAGTGGAGAGAATGCAAATGTAGGTAGTATGTACTGTCAGAGCAGCATATGTAAAATAATAAGTACATAGAGTAAAAAAAAGTGCACTAACTGTCTGTGCAAACATGAATAGTGTAGTAATAGACTGTACAAATATGAATAGTGCAATAATGCTAGAACATAAAGTACAGTAACAGTGCAGTGAGTGCAAAGATGCAGTTAAAGTGCCAGTGAGGAGTTCAGCAGGGTCACGGCCTCAGGTAAGAAGCTCTTTCTGAGCCTGTTGGTTTGGGAGCGGGGGCTCCTGTAACGCCTGCCAGATGGGAGGAGGGTAAAAAGTCCATGGTTACGATGAGAAACATCCTTGATTATGTTCCTCGCCCTGCACAGGCAGCGCTTATGGTAAATGTAATATAGTGGACATATAATGTGTCTTCAGTCTTGTAACACATACCAAGATTGACTAGACTGATGTGTGCAGTAGCTGGTAAAGAAAACTTGTAGCGTACACATTCCCCAATGCCACTATCCACAAGAAAAGCTTTGATTGTGTATGTAGTGAACCTGCATGTCCCATCGTGGCTGGGCAAAAACATGGAAGGGCCTGCGTATGCACTCCCAAGCTGATAAGAGTGAGTCACTTGGAGAGTTGCTGTTTTGTTTCCTTGCCAGTGTCTTTAAAGTCCCATACGGCTGTGTGTTCTGTGTTCGTGTCTTACTTATAGAAACCCTTTGGCCAAAATGAAAACCATTGCTACGTGTGTGTTGTGGTGCCACAATAGTAATATTTTCCAGTTTAAAGATTAAGACAACCCACTTCTGTATCTTGAAGGTGGGAGGAACTTTTGAAAAACTACATGCACTTTGGAATGGATACATGAGGGAAGGCTGTTTTCCCTCCTCGCAAGTCAGATAGCTAACATTACCGCTAGAAAGCCGAGTATCACATCTGTTGTTATTTGCCTCTACCTGAGTGAGGGGCGGTTCCAATGTCTGTGTGATGTATTACTGCAGTGAGTGCTGGGTATTGTAGTGAGAGAACATTAATGAAAACACAATAAGGACGCAAAACTGATATTAAATCACAAGTTATTACAAACCAATGATACTGAGAGATGCAGTGCTGCACTACAGTGTATCACATAACCTGACAAATAACATATTAAATGCTAGTTTTAGGCCAGAAACCTGCTCAGTAAGACACTCCAGCACATCTTACGTAAGATTCATAATTATCTGACTAAATAGCTCAAATTAGCCTTCCTGCTGGTCCATTATTATGTGTTATTATATGACTATGAGGATAATCTCTGCTGAGTCTCTCTCCAGGTGAACGTCGATTCACCCTGTTGCCCTCACTTCTCTGTGCATTTCTGCTGATTACAGTTGTGCATCCATCTTTCTGAGTGCATGTCTAGACAGCTGATTGCCTCTTATGTTAAAATAATCTCTCATCTTATGACGGTAGTAATTGTTCCTAACTCAAGTCTTAGTCAATATGGATGTGGTACTCGTTCAGTGTGTTATTGCCCCTGATGTGCACAGTCAGCGATGCCTTAAAGATGTTGTAGCAGAATTATTGTACGTAATCATGATGGACAGTGAAAGGAAATGTAATATATAGTGTGAATCTTGGGTTCATTCCATATATTTATATGTCTGTGCTTTTCTTTTCAGAGATGGAAGCAGTTGTCTCGACTGCAACGCAGTCTGATCCTGTTCCTGCTGGCCTTCCTGCTCATCTGTGGAATCTTCTCTTACCCCAGCCTCTCGGAGCAGTGGAGAGGTGTCCTTTGTATCTTGTCCTGTGCTCTTAAATGTTTCAGACTAGAAATATGCTAGAGTATTTATGAAATACTGTAGACATAAAAGACCAAGGCTAGTTCTGAATATAAAAGTTAAAGCTATCTGTGTGAGCAGTAAAGCTATCAATCTGTTTGCTTATAAAAACTGAACATTCAAATTAATACAAGGAAACATTAATAAAGTAAATTTTGATTTTACATCTGTCAGCTTTTTTAGTTTAATGATTTCAAAACCTATGTTTTTGGCAGTTCAGTGTTTGTATATGTCCAAATCTGAAATGTCCTTTGGTGTGTATGTTTTCTGAGATTGCCCGAGCTCAAATCTTTGTTTTTTTCTCAAAAATCGGTCAAACAGTTAGACTTAAACATTTTTTTTATCATATAAAATCATATAAAATCTATTTTTCTTTGGTTACACAGGACTACTGTTTTTAACATAACAATAAAAACTTAATTAATTTTTAAAATTCAAATGAGAATTGTTAGATGTTCATCCAAGGTATAACTATCCATAACAAGCTGTGTGATACTGTTCCTTATTATACTGAATTTAGTTGTTGGATATGAATGAATATTTCATAAAGTTAACTCAAGTGTGCTGGTGTTGGAAACAGATCCAGGTAATGTCAGTGGTACACTGAGGAGAAGAGGAACCAAACCTAGGTCTTTTTAACCGTCCATTTTAGTAAACAAGAAATTATAATTGCTTTTTTATACCAATGCTTACTTTTATCTATTCTAATGATTCATATTTTTCATAAGCAAAAACCACAATGTCCCAGATAAAGAGTTTATAACAACTTGATTGGCCTAAAACTTTTGCACAGCGCTGTATTTGTGATATTAACAGTGCAGTATGTCTCACGCTGTATTGTTCTTAGCTGTTGTAGTTCTTACATGCACTGTCTGCTGCAGTGTCCTGAACATAAGGTGGCTGTTCTCGAGAGGGTAATTAAGACTTCTTATTCCCTAAATGAATTGCGCTCTCTCTCTCTCTCTTTTCTTTCCATGTTCTTCAGCACTCTCTGACGGGGCAGTGAAGGAGGGCTGGGATGAAAGGGAGCACCAAGGCCTCCAGCCCATTCCTCCTGGTCTCGTCCCAAAGGTCGTCCCTGGGGTTGTACAGGAGGAGCCTCCAGAGCCACAAAGGCCGAACGTCCCCCTCCTGCCCAAACCTCAAGGCTTGGTAAGTACCACGCTATCCAGGAACACTCCAGAATCTGAGTGTGGACACCCATCTAGATATTTTTAATGTAATGAGCTTGTTTTCTTTGTTTGTGTGCAGTAACTGAACATATTAAAATGGAAAGCTGTTTTCTTTACTAAGACAGCAAAAGTGAAAGCAGCAGGCAAAACTATTATTTTGTGAATAACACCCTACACATTCTATTGTCTTGTTGTGATGTCAGCACTAATCAGCATTTAAACCTTTTAAGGTGTTTAAATCAGTTAGGTGGTGAACGCCATGACAAAATACAGTATGATAAAATACTTCTTAGTTTATTAAAGCTGCACTATTCAGGGTTGGTTTTGTTTAAATTGAAAGAAGCAGCATTACTGAAATATGGTGTGTGTGCTGCTGCAAAGTTCCCTGTAAAGCCTGAATAATAATTATTTAAAAATCAGAGGTGTCCAGTCGGATTGCACAGGCTGACTCCATCATGTATTAACATCACATGCACAGGCTCAAAAGAGGGTCCGGCTCGATGTTTGTCTTAATTGTAAAATCAACATTATACTGAAGAAGATATGATGAGAGTAATAGATAATTCACTCACATCCTTGAAAGGCACATCCTTCACCAAGTTTTGGCTTCTTTGAACTCTTTGAACACTCAACACAATTGTAATCATCGGATTCTCTCTCTTTGGGGAAGGGGTCTAAATCACAGCCGACGTTACAAAATGTTTTTCCACATATTTAGTACAATCACATGTTTACACCAGAATGGTCTCAAAATCCTCAAATCTTACATAGTGTAGTGTTTAATATTCGTTATTAATAAGTGGAATTCTGCTGCAAAGCAGTGTAGTTATTAACAGTAGGTGATTGCCAAGCAACATAATGATCAAAGATTATTCCATAAATAATACAAAGTCTTTTTAATGGTTTTCTGTATTAATACAATATTCACTTTTCATGTGTGGTCCTGTCTGTATATATTAAGTATTTTACAGCAGCTTTAAACCTATCTCAGTCAATCAACCGGAACCTGAGCTATCCATTTTATAAATATACTTTTAACAATGAGTGTGTTTACATGCACTTAATAATCCGATAACTGCAGAAAATCAGACTTTGTCAGTAATCCGATCATCACGTTTACCTGCACTTGAGTTATCAGATAATGGGGAAACTCCGGGTCTCTGAGTCAGGCAGTAATTGGATTTCTGCTTTGCAACCAGCCAATAAACGTAATATAAAACTCAAACTTCATGCTGTGGCCTATTTTTTAAAAACAGAACACCACTTTACCTGAAAATATGAACATACATCATCATCAAGAATATTTAAATCCTTCATTTTATCAAGCTCGTAGTTGGTTTCAGCATCTCACCAAAAGTGTTTTGTTGCCATCTTGCTTATTTTCGGTACTGCGGTTTGTTTTTGCACATGTGCAGACTGAGAAATCTGATAGAAATCAGAGTAAGAGTTTACATGCACTGAGAAATCTGATTACAGAGCTAAAATCCAGCTCTCTTTATCGGATATCTTAATTGGTCTAAGAAATCTGAGTATGCTGTTTATGTAACCATTTGAATACTCAGATAGCTGAAGAAAACAAATCTGATTATGATCGGAGTATTGAGTGCATGTAAACGCACTCAGTAATTTTGAAAAGAATGTCAAATCATTATTTAGGTAAAACCTGCTCTTCAACCCATGGAAGAGAATTTGATAAGCATTAAACAGAGAGGGCTTTTTCTCCATTACTTGAAAAGTAACAGTGAAAAGCAAATGTTACTCAGGCAAGGCAAGATGACTCCAAGCTTCCCACAGCCGCATAAAAACTACTGCACAAGTGCTTATGTGAAGCTAATCCAGTATGTATGATGTTGGTCTGTTTTTTGACTCCTCATCTGCAGAAGAAGCCTCCAAGTAAGCGTGGTCCTCCAGCCCTGCAGAAAAGAGGCAATGTGTCAGACTGGCAGGTGAAGGACAGAGAAGAGCCAGCTATCAGAAGAGATGAAGATCAGGAGAAAGAAACAAAGACAGTCATTAGGTATGACTTCAATACATTAGTGCAGCAGCCACCACCACATATGAGGCTGTTAATCACTCCAGTTATGAAGAGACCTTGAGTGAGGTGGAGTAAGACACGGCTTAATGTCAGACACATCTTGGATTTGTGTGTAGACCTTATTCTTCTGAACCACTATGAGGGATATGATTGTGCAGAGATAAGACTTGTATTTCCGTTTGTATGCCATTAGTATTGCGCATTTAAAAAGAGCACTGCTCAAATGGTGTTTCTCACAACTTGATGCAAAACATACTCCTCATATTCAGAACGTATTTCTCTGCTGGAATAGTTCTGCATTCACCTCTCTTACTTCACTTAGGCATAAAAGCGCATTAAAATCCATTAAGCAAATGAGTAATGTGCTAGCCCTGTAAAGTGGAGCTACTAAGTAAAGTTATAAATTGATTTTCAGGGTCGTGAATTGGATTAAGCAGTTTGTCCGTCTGTTGAGAACCGGCCAAGAAGAAGCCTCCTATTAATGCCCCTCATCTTTGGTCTCCTAGTCCTATAGTCTGAAAAATGCTTTTTTCTGCTTATTTGAAGACCTGTACAATTTTGTGTTGTTTTAATTGAAATCACTTTGTCTCTGGTTCATTCATTTGTCTCTGTTCTCTCAGCTGGCGAGGGGCCATGATTGAAGCGGAACAAGGCACTGAGCCACAGCCCTCAGCTCATGCAAAAGAGGGAGCAGAGCCTGCTGAGGTGGAAGGTGCTGCTCCTTTACAGCCAGGTAGGAATCCAACCTCCATGCACAATCCAAAGGTGCACTTAAGCAGTCCGGACTATGCTTTTTTCCGGACCTGAAAATTTGATTATAGCCAAGTGAGATTCTACTCAAGTTTGACCTGACCCACAGCACCAAGTTCAGATTCCGAACCTGATTTTAAACTGATTCTCAGGTACCACAATAAAAAACTGCCTTACTAATGATAGAGCTTACTATGTAACACTGTACGTCCAAACATTTGTGACAAACTTGCTCATCTGACCCCAAATTTCTTCCTAAATCAAGGGTGTTTATAGGGTGTTTGACCTCCCCTTTGCTGCAGTAACAGCTTCCACTCTTCTGGAAAGACTTTACACTAGATTTTGGAACATTTCAGTGAGAATTTGATTGCATTCAGACACGAGCATAAGTGAGGTCAAGCACTGGTGTTGGATAATTAGGTCGGGATTGCAAATTCATTCACACCGAATGCGAGTAAAATTTAACTGCCAAAAAAGCTTCAATGGGATGCAAAAAATGAATTTGCTTCTGGCAGCGTTCAGTTTCCCTTCATGAGCTTTACGCAAACCTCAGAAGCGTCAGCCAGCAGAAAACAAGAGGGTGAGCTGGGCGTTTCACAGTCAACATAATGTCGCTTGTTGCTCACAGTTGCAAAAAAAAAGCATTGCAGTTAACCTGCTAATCTTAACTGTTTATTGAACTATACGTTCCCTCCAAAACCACCTCAAATCAGAACTGCCCATACTGGCCTGACTTTTGCTCCACCCCGTGAAGAAAATAGATCCCAGTGAGGAGGCAGTTGGTGGAACGTATTCTGCAAAAATTCCGCAAATGCAAACAAAACTGTCCTACTGTACAGCTCTGCATTCAATCTCCAGTTTCATTTGTCCCACCCTCTTTTTTGATTGGTTACCTCATGAAAAGTGACAGGTGACTAGCTTTTCCGCTGAAGTTGTATATTTATCAACTCGATCCATGAGGATTTGCGCTGGAAAAATCTGCAGTTTGCGGCAGGAAAAAACTACGAGTGGAGCCCGCAGAATCCGCATCCTGCCGTTGGATGTGATGCCGGTTTTGGTGGAATAAGCTGTGTAAGCTCAGTGCTGGGTGTCTTCAGCCAACACTGGGCATTGTTTTATGGAGATCATGCTGTGCAAGTATCAGCAGGAGGTTCACCTTAAAGTAGCTGATTTCACTCATTAGAAGGGGTGTCTGGATGCTTTTAGTTATATAGAGTATTTCAGAGATGATGTCTGATTCTCACTAAGCCAGTCATGTATTGTCAGGTCCTGTCGGTTCAGTCTAATATTTTTCTAAGCTCTAGTCTGAGATGCATTAACAGACAGAAGCAATTGTCTTTTCCTGTGGTCAAGGGTACTCAAGGGTGTCTCCCAGTCGTTCTCAGGGAAATTGAGATACTAGACTTGCTTGATTGCAGCAAATTCCCAGTGTATCCCAAGTTATATAGTTATCCTCAATCAGAAAGCATCATAACACCAATCATAAATGAAGCGAACTTCATTTTTTTAAATGTATGTTTTTATTCTCTTTCAGTCTCTGTGAAGCCTGTGGATCGGGCCGAGGCTGTGAGGGAAGCGTTCAGGCATGCGTGGAAAGGTTATAAAGCGTTTGCTTGGGGTCATGATGAGCTGAAGCCCCTCTCTAAGACACATGGAGAGTGGTTTGGTTTGGGCCTTACACTAATAGATGCGCTCGACACCATGTGGATTCTAGACCTGAAAGAAGGTAAGACGGCTGCAGCCTCTTTCTGTCAGTCATGTAATGAACAGTATGTCTTTCTAGGCTCAGAAATCCATCTAGCTCTCCCTCTTTCTCCTTATTTCTCAGAGTTTGAAGAGGCAAAGAGATGGGTAGAGAAGGAGCTATCGTTCTCTAAGAACGTGGATGTGAATCTTTTTGAGAGCACCATCCGAATTCTTGGAGGCCTCCTGGGCACGTACCACCTGACAGGAGACTCCCTGTTCTTGGACAAGGCTGTCAGTAGCCCAAATACAACTCTATCTTTCTGTCATTGTTTCTTTAGTTGCAGCTTTCCTGGAAGGGAGTAAGGGATCAGGTCCTCCAGCATTTAAAAACAAAGTTTTCAGTTCTGTAGGGTCATTTTGAATGTCTTAAGTGCTTCGCTGCAGTACCTCTAAATGCATAACCTGCTTTATCCATTTGTTGCCTTAAAAAGGCACTGACTCTAGATTAATGCTCAATCCTTTTGTTAGTTTGTCTTGAGTTTTATATAAACAAGGTTTTCAGTTCTTTAGGGTCATTTAAAGGTTGAATAATTGAAAGCCTTAATGCTTTGCAGGAGTGTCTCTAAATGCTCTCCTTAATCTCTTTGTTCTCTTAGAAAGACATTGGCTCAAGATTAATGCCTGCCTTCAATACGCCGTCCAAAATCCCTTTCTCTGATGTAAACATTGGGAAAGGTATTGCTCACCCCCCGCGCTGGACCACTGACAGCACTGTGGCTGAAGTCACCAGCATTCAGCTGGAGTTCAGAGAGCTCAGCAGGCTCACTCAGGACCCGCAGTACCAGGTACAACCAGCAGGGGTGCTGTTTGGTTCTTGTCATACACAATGTGTTCACAACCTTGTAGTAGGTGCAAGAAGTGAAACATAGAGTCGTTATGAAATCATTTCATTTTTATTCTTTTTATATATTTGGAAGACTATACGGGATGAAAGACCAAGTGTTGGCTTATAAATGTGTCAAAGAACTTGTCATATCAATTACTTCCGGTAAAATATTGTAAAAATGAAAAGATTAAATCCACAGTCAAGGATCACAGATTTATTTCCTATATTTAACAAAAAAATGGAAAATGCACAAGCAGACCAAAATTGACATTTTATGTTTGGCCATGTTTTCCGTGTGTAATCGACAGTTACTACAGGGCAGTTTGAGGATGATGAATTTCCTTAAATGAAAATATCTGATAGTTAGGGTCCTAGTAGGAACAGTCAAAAAAAGTCCAGTAGTGTCACATTTAAAAAGTACAATCCAAAAGTGAGCACACTATTTTTTGTTCAGCATTTTATATACCGTGCTACACTAAATCCAATTAAACATGACTAATTATGCTGTGTTTATAATGGGAAAAAAAACCTGATGCTGCACCTGCTAAATATGTTGCCTGGCTGCGTCAATTCAACAGAGACATCTCTCCAATATTGAAAGGCATAGGAACCTGCACACTATGTACATAGGCAAAGCATAACTTGGCATAGGAGATTACATGCAAAATACTGAAGAATATTAATAAAATAGTTAATACTAATGAAACATGCAGTTGTTTAGTGTTCTTTAAGTACAGAAAGTATCCACAATATAGTCAGAAAAGCATATTGTGACACAGTATGATCGTCATATTACCCACCTCCATACTGGACAAACATTGATTTGTACCCTGAACAAATAATCTAAAAATGTTCTGTGCTCTTTCTTCCCCTGTGTGTTGTTTGTGGCCAGAAAGCAGTGGATGAGGTAATGAGGCAAGTCCACAGGCTAGATGGGAAGCATGATGGCCTGGTTCCCATGTTCATCAACACGAACAGTGGGAAGTTCACCCACCGTGGGGTTTTCACCCTGGGAGCCCGCGCAGACAGCTACTACGAATATCTGCTCAAGCAGTGGCTGCAGGGTGGTAAGAAGGAGCCTGAGTAAGTTTCTTTCATATCTCTTGGAAATTAGTTGCATTTCTCATCTATGAAAAGCTGGTTTGTGTTTGAAGGGCCTATATAATGGAATCTTCTTGCTTTTTCCAATAAGAGTTTGATGTAGACTCTGTAAATTTGTTAAAGTTTAAAAACTTACTGTTCACTCAGCAGTTGATATATAGAAGCTAAGCTGCAAAAAAAACCCTTTTTGAAGTCGTCATGGTTGTGACATCACATTACATATGACATAACATTCAGCTTTTCAGCAGTGTAGCCTATGTATTCACGTGGAAGAGATGAGGAGTGTTATAACCGCAGACAGTCTGTAGCGTTATTAGTTATTGACAGTAAGTAGTTATTGGAGAGGAAAACATTTTGCTGTTCTTGGGACAAATCAGATTCATCATTCGTAGCTTTTCAAATGATCCAGACATCCAACAGGAGTTTATTTTTTCCAGTATCCTCAGGTCAAAGTTATCAGTTTGCTTTAAAGGGCAGCCAGTTGAACTCAGTTAATTTACAAGATAGCAAAATAAGAGCGGCTTGTTTAATGAATAAACATAAATAAGTCGTATACAAATGAATTGTGACTGTGTTTGATATATAAAACCACACAAATGTAATAAGTGGAAAAAAATAAAATACAAAAAATGTAGACTATAAAAATTCTGTTAATGATTATAATGATATTTATTTATTTATGTTACACAGGAATAAAAGCAAAATATCTGAAACATTAGAGGTCAAAAGGAAATAACAATGCAATTACAAACTATTTTGATCTATTGCTCTATGGCTGTTTTATATGCTAGCTTAAACTAATGTGTTTTTAATTAAGATATAAAAATCAAATTTGCTTTCATAATACTCTGTTCTCACTTTTGATAACCATCATCTTCACAAAAGACAGATAATGGTGAAATGAGGATGATTTGTTGCCTGATAAACATAACTGAATAACGCTGGAGGCATTGACTCAGCCCCTTCCCTCCTCTTTAGCCCAAATCTGACTGTGCAGCACTGTCAGCAGCTTCAGCTCTGTGGTGCTGCTGAGAGTGAAATGAAATTGGAAATGCCTGCTATGTCTTGTATGTCTGTCTGCGATCCAGACATTTGCATGCGTGTCACCTCGCTGCTTCACACCTGATCCTGATCGTCCTCCCTCCCGTGCTTACATCACACTCGCTCACTGCTGGAAGCTGCTCAGAATCTGCGCTGCTCTTTTGAGGAGTCACCTTGAAATATTTGAGTAGGAAGGCAGAGCAAGTGCTTTAATGGACATGACAAAGAAAATCACCCTCATGTTTTGCAAGTCACTGAACATGTGTTTTTGTCCTTTTCATGAGGTTTCTATTTAGGTTCGAATTGATCTAATCACTGATCCACAAGCAGCCAAGTCAAGGTCATGCTCACAGCCATATTAGTAAGCGACTGTGACTGTTGTCCCTAAGCTGCAACTGTAAGAAGCGCAACACCGCTTCACTGTGGGCAGGGATTTCTGAATTGGAAGTAAGAGTGTTAAATATCTTATATAACAGAAGTGTAGCAGATAAACAACTGTAGTTTATGGAGATGCCAGTTTGTTAGTGCAGAAGTCCGCTATTATGCACAAGTTGTTTATTTTTCAAGAGATTTTTCTGAAAAGATAAGACATAACATAGTTTATTTACATGAGGAAGAGGAAATTCAAAGGACAATAAGTGGAAAAAACAGGAGTTACCAAAAGTGGAGTTCAACAGTGTATCGAAAGATAAAAAGAGAATAGGACTCCTAACAGCCATGTGAGACCTGGTAGATCACCAACACGGTCAACATCAGATAAACAGTATTTAAAGCTATCATCTATGAGAGAGAGGAGAAAATCAAGCTCCAGTCTTGTTTCAGGTTTAAAAAAATCCACAGGTGTTTCTGTCCATCCTTCCACTGTGAGAAGACAGCTCAACACTATGAGTGTGAAAGGATGTGTAGCTGTAAAGAAGCCCTTGCTGAAGAAAAATTAGACAACGAAGAAGAACATTTGCACTACAAATTATTAATTTGCGCTAAAAAGTGACATCTGAGACATGGAGTTTTACGGACTGACAAAGTTCAGATAAACCTTTGGATGTGTGGAAAAATATTCCTGCAGATTTCTTTGAAAAACTGAAAGCAAGTCTTCCAAAAAGATTGGAAGGTGTAATAAAGACACACTAAAAAAAGGTGAATGCACTGAAAAAATGTAATTCTGTGTAATTTTATGTTAAATAAATGTTCTTTATATATATATAGTGCCACTGCTGACAAGATATTATTTTGGGTGATAGACCACTCTGAGCACAGCAGTGACACTGACACATTATTTTGTATATACCTGGTGCAAGTTTGTCAGGCAGCTGCTGGCCACTTTATTAGATATTCTTACCTTGTCGGTCCACCTTGTAGGTGTGCAGTTAGAGATGATAGCTAATTTTTTTTTCCCCATTTGCAGTTGGTCATCGTTGTGTTGGTCATCCTCTAACCCAGGCATGTCAAACTGGGGACCTTTTGGGCTGAAGTGTTGTGGAGATTAGCGTTTACCCTCATCTGATGCTCTGAATTCAGTTCATGAAGGCTTTGCTAATTAGCTGATGAGCTGAATAAGGCATTGTGCTGATGTCTGCAGTGTTGTGGCCCATGAGGACTGGAGCCTGACACATGTGCTCTAACACCTGATCAGTTTCTGACCACATGACCACTGTTGGCTGGATATTTTTGGTTGGCGTACTACTCTCAAACCTAACAGTGACACTGAGGTGTTTGAAAATCCAAGAAACACTGCTGTGTCTTATAATGTACCACGACCATGTCAGTGTACCTGCTGTGCTGAGAATGATCCGCCTCCCTTGTAACATGTGGTGTTCCAATTGTGGTATTGATGATGAAGCGGGATGCTGACGCTGATCATAGCAACAAATGGGTTGTGGTCAACCTGCAGTTGCACCCATATGGCAGGTGTGCCTGAAGGCCAATGAATGTAAGCACAGCAGGTGTACTTTCCTTGATTATTGTGGTGCAGTAGCCCAATCATGCCTCTAGGAGGCAGATTTTACCCAATATATTGACACGTGCGTAGGCTGTTTAATGACATTATGAGTAAGATATATGTGTATGTGTGTATGTTTAGGCTACTGGAGGACTATCTTCAGGCTGTGGAAGGGGTCAAGAAAAACCTCCTCGGACAGACATCGCCCAGTAAACTCGTCTTTGTTGGGGAGCTGTCCCATGGACGACTCAACCCCAAGATGGTGAGAGATTAAAAACGTGGAAAAAACAACACTCACGTGTCCAGGCTTTAAGTCCAGAGTTAATCTATAGGCTGGTGCTGGTTGCAGGGCATCTGTTTGTTTAATCCCCTTCCTCAAATTCAATATGCTTAATGAAGCCAGTGAAATTGGCTCGCTCATGAGGATGAAAATAGATATTACTGATGGAGATTAGATTGTCTATGACTTTGACCTTTGCATCTGTTTTTTTTTTTTTCATTTTCATTCTCGCCCTCTTTCTGTGTTCTTTCTGTCTCTCTCTCCTGTTTCTGTTTTGTTTTATCTCTGTGCTCGCTTTCCACTTCTCTCCCTTTCCTCTGTCCTAGGATCATTTGGTGTGTTTTCTGCCAGGGACGTTGGCTCTGGGAGCCCATAATGGCCTTCCAGCTGACCACATGGATCTGGCCGCGCAGCTGATGGAGACGTGCCATCAGATGTATGTTCAGATGGAGACGGGGCTGAGCCCCGAGATCGCCCACTTCAACCTGCAGAACCAAAACGGCCGTGATGTAGACGTCAAGGCAAATAATATTTTTATTTTTGTTTACACACAACATCCCTGATTAAGTCAAATCTGTTTTTATCCTGCTGCCACATCTTTAGACCTTGAGCATCACGTTTTAAGTTTCATTAAGAGCATAAAACTGTTTCTACTATAACCACTGATAGGAAGAATTATGTTAAAACTGGTTTTGCACTGGAGCTATAAGGCTAATATGCCTAATAATCAATGGAAGTTTATGTACACTTAATAGCACTGTGCACGCTGCATGCCTGATTCATCACACTCTTGTCTCAAACCACATCAAGTTGTTGAGTAACTCTGTGTGACATACTGTTGTCTATAGAAATGTGCAAAAGTACAGGCTACGGGATGGTGCTGCTACTGTTTTTAGCTGTGTGTGTGTCAGATTTCTCATAAGCAAGTATATTTAAAATGACTTAACTCTACATGGTTTGAGGCAAGTCTGATGATTTAGGTGTTGCGTTTGCGCTATACTAATTGATGCTGATTCGTTGCTTATTAGTTGCAGTAGCTCCACTGCAGACTAAAGGAGCAAACACCAGGCATGTCTTGTCTCTTGGGGACCAGAGAATACTGTGTAAATTTGAACTAAACTATTGCAGTCGACTTTTGCGGGATTCTTTCATTTATTGTCTTTGCGTTGTCTTAGGTAAATATTATGTCCTAGTTTACATGTTTTCATGTATTTGTAGCCTGCAGATAGACACAACCTGTTGCGGCCTGAGACAGTGGAGAGTCTGTTCTACATGTACAGATTCACCCAGGACAGCAAATACAGAGACTGGGGCTGGGAGATACTGCAGAGCTTCAACAAGTACACCAGGGTAGGTCTAAACTTAAACCTACATCTTTTACTCCCTAGCTAGTACACTACTCAGTGAGACTATTTCTGCCAGTGAACTGCTTATAGCAAGTACTTCAGTTAGGGCACTATTTATGAAGACTACTTCAGCTAGTTATCTATCTATCTATATATCAATCCATCCATCCAGTCCGATCCATCCGTCCGTCCATCCATACACCCACCCACCCACGAGAACCATATAGTTATAGAATAAAATAAAAATTACAACCATGTTGCCAGGAACATAACAAGCAATCGGCGGGGCCGCAATGAAGTACACCGCAACCAATTATTTTAGGTAGGGCTACTCACGGACACTACATCAGCTAGTGCACTATTTATTGCAATGACTGCCTTCATGAACTGAATTCAGAGCAGTAGATGGGGGTGAACACTAATCTCTGCAGCACTTTGGCCTGGAAGGTCCCTGGTTTAACATGCCTGGTCTAGAGCGATGGGTTAAGGTGTTATGGGGGAAAAAGTCACACATAGAATACCTGCTAGAGCCACACTTTCAGAGAGATGTTTGTTTGTTTGTTTGTTTGTTTGTTTGTTTGTTTGTTTGTTTGTTTATTTATTTTCGAGAACCATATAGTTGAGAAAAAACTATATGGTAAAGTAAAAATTACAAAATTACAAAGGCAGCCATGTTGCCAGGAAGGTAACAAGCAATCAGCAGGGCCGCAATGAAGTCGACCGCAACCAGTTACTTCAGGTAGGGCGCTACTCACTGTAACTATTTCAGATAGGGCACTACTCACGAACACTACTTCAGCTAGTGCACTATTTATGGCAATTGCTTCAGCCAGGGCACTGCATACTGAGCTTGCTTCAGCTAGGACACTACTCTCACTGAGACTATAGCCTAATATATACTGCTCACATACTGATTGTGCCAAGTAAGTAGCATGCAGTATGCATTTGACATGAATTTCTCCAGTATGACAAATGGTTAATTATTAAATTACACAGCCAGAGCTGTCTTTGTGATATACTGCACTCCATAATGGGCTAAGAAAATGAAGTGGGTCTTGGGATCGGTCCAGTTGACTGAGCCCCTGATGTTGGTAGAACCTGGTCACAAACCTGCCCTGAAGTACAGTACATGCATACTGCATTTCGGTATACTAGATACTGTACTGCATTATACAGTAGGCTATTTTGAGTGCATTCTCTTTCAGGCAAGGCACCACTCACTGACTACGAGGCCGCTAGCTCTAGTGAAGCCAAGGTTCCCTTTTTTATTGTTTATATTTTTGGAGCTTTGAAAGACTGTGCATGATTAGTTAATGTCCAGTTAAGTCCGTTTTTATTGTTTAGCCTTTTTTTTTAAATAATTGTCACTGCCCTGGAGCCAGTGTAATAGTGTGTCCAAATGCTCTTTACGGCAGGTCCCCAGCGGTGGCTACACCTCCATTGGAAATGTGCGTGACCCAGTAAACCCCGGCCCCAGGGACAAGATGGAGAGCTTCTTCCTCGGGGAGACTCTGAAGTACCTGTTTCTGCTGTTCTCCGATGACCCTGAGCTGATCAGCCTGGATAAGTACGTGTTCAACACAGAGGCCCATCCCCTCCCCATCTGGCCCTCTGACTCCTGACAGCAGCTCCAGCTGCAGGGACTGAATCTTCCACACAGAGGGAGAGTCCTCAAGCTCTTCATGAGGCAGATACTGTAGTATTTGAGGTGGGCAGCTTTCTTCACACAATGGGTGAACAGAATTGCTCTGGCCTTTACCTGTGCACACACTAACGGGGGTTTTCTCAGTGGCAGTTCTTGGTGGTGATGAAGGGTCTGACAGGACTGCACTTGAGCTATTCTGGTGAGGCAAGCATGGACCTAATTGGAGGACATAAGTGTGAATGAAGTCATTTGAATTAAAGATATGCTAGATGTAAAGTTGTTCAATAATCTGTCCACTTTGAGGCTTATCGTCCAGCCACTAAAAGATAAAACTGTGACATAAGGGGTCTGTTAAATGTCTCTCGTCATCGACATTTTAGGGTTTATCTCCAAATAAACTGAGTCACTGAAGAAAGACTGTTCAATCACACACACTGTGACAATTCCTAGCACTTTGATGTACAAATGAAGGTTTGGATTTCCTTGCCATTTTTTATATATAATTGTGTGTATTGATGCACTTGATGTTTGTATTTCATCGTGTTGACTCTTCAAGCTCTCGCACAGGGACCCTGCAAGTATGTTTATGAATATTCCCTTTATGAGATGCAGGATACATTTGGGACCATGTTGAACAGTGAGCTGTTTATTTTTAGAGTTATGTTTATTTGGTGGTTGTGAGGCCCATGAGATTTTACGCATCTCTGTTTATTTTATCTGACATTTTTAGCACTTTAGCAAAAGCCAGTGACTTGATTTAGGGGGACTCCCCACGGAGCCACTTGTATTGCAGTGCTGTAGTGCGTTGTGATCAACAGCTTTTACTAGCTGTGAAACAGGCTTCGCAGCTAAACCTAGGTTCCTTTCAAGTTGTGACAAACAAATACTCCTTTTAGGAACCATTTGGGGTTCACATATGTGATATTAAACATCTTTTGGTCACCTTTTATTACCAGTAGACGTGACTGAATGGACTCCAAGACATTGTTTTACACTGGGAAATGTTATAGCCACATTTTATTGCAGGAGCTAATAAACAATAATTCTTTATCATAATATTATCTCGAATCTACGTGGATACACTGGTGCCTGTCTGCAAAAGTTAGCACATATATAAGCGTTTATACATCCGATCCAGCACATATGTTGTGTGCAGTAAAGCTTTTTATGTCCAATCACTTTTCAGAGTTTCAGAGTAGCTGTTTGTCGCGGCTCATGTGTCATGTTTTTGTTTACCCTGTCATATTCCGGGCTTATCTGTCTGTGGTCACGCGTGCTGTCATGCAGTCATGTGCTCTAAGCCTCCTAGACCTGTCAGACTATGATGAGATAAGCCTTCAGCAACGTTGCAAGCTTCTCTCCGTTTATTACAGCGATGATGGGCGTCCGTGGCCCTGCACTGTAGCATCTTCTCCACCCAGTTCCTTCCTGCCTGCTCACAGCAGCACGGTGGCAAATTTGACATTGTTTTTGTGCCTTTTGATGTACAGGATCCTGAAACGAGTGCGATAAACACTGACGGCTCTGCTGCAATCCGTTTCTGGCAATTACCATTTGTGCTTTGCTGGCATGCGCTCTCAACGAAAGAGCCGTGAGAGGAGACTCGTCTCAGGGTTCAGATGCTTTTAATACTTCGGATGTTTTCAGAGAGTGTCTGTAATGCATAGTCTAATGGAAAGCTGTGGAACTATGCTTGATAATGTAAAAGTGGAAAAGATTATTATTTATTTTGCGCAGGTCTGTTTGGGTTGTCAGTAAAAGACACATAAAGCCTATCATGGGTCACTGAAAGGGACTTTGTTTATCTTAATAGATATTTAAAGCAGTTTTGACTATACAAAATGATAGAGCAGTTCGTTTAGTGAGCAGCTGAGCTTTCCGTTCAGTGACGGAGAGAGTTCTGCTTAATCTACCCCAGTAATGTTTGTTAATAGTCTGTTTTATCATGGGTATCACACTGGGCCTGGTTTATATTTATAATTTAGATTGAATCTGCTCTCAAAGGGAAAAAGGCTAGGACTAGATCATTCATGTATCATGTGCAATAGACGCAATCCACTTTTCAGTAGGATTTGTAGAATCAAAGACTCCTCTGAACTCCCAGCTCCTTCTGTTTGTTCCTGCTTTAGAGAATCTGCCTTGCTTCCTTTGGCTGCTTCGACTACTTAGCTTTACATCTCATGTTATCAGAGATTTTTTTTTTTTTTTATTCCACTGACTGAAGCTTTGTACGAAGTTCTGTAAATATACATTCAGTTTCTCTACATCATTTGAATCTGCAAATAAAAAGATTTGACCTACATGAGTTTGTTATGTTTGATATGAACATTTGAAGACACTTTTCTTTGTGTACTTACGTCACAGTGTGGACCAGAGCTTTACTTTAAGGTGTGTGGGATTTGAGGGATTTCACTATCACTGCACTCTCTCTTGATGACACTTGTCTCATCCAGGTACAGCTGTGGAGATTTGTAAATGTTTCTTTTAAGGATGCACGATATATCAGAAAAATAATTGGTCTGATATTGATTGCAGTTGATGATGTGGTGCATTATTAGCTTGCAAGCTCTAACGCATGTGTTGTTGCTTGGCATTTGCTTTCCTCTCAGCTCACCAAAACAGAGCATAGTGCGTAACTCAATCGCCTTTGGATACAAGAAGATCAGAGGTTTGATTACCCATCCTGGCCAAAATGCCTCTGCTGTAGCAGTAAGAGTCCTTGGGCAGGACTCCTAACACTTTGTTTATCAACCATTGTAAGTGGTTAGATAATCCACTAGAATAAGGAAAAAGAAAGTCCAAGCAAAATAAGTGGAAAAACAGGGGTTTCCAAAAGAGTTAAAAATGCTTGATTAGATCTTAAGATACAGAGAAAATGGGACTCCTAACAATCATACAAGACTTGGCAGACCATCAACACTGTCACCGTCAGATAAACAACACTTAAAGCTTTTATCTTTGAGAGAGAGGAGAAAATCAACCTGCTTCAGATCTGAAAAAATCCACAGGTGTTTCTGTCCGTCCTTCCACTGTGAGAAGACAACTCAGTGCTATGAGTCTGAAAGGATGTGTGGCTGTCAACAAGCCCTTACAGCAAAAAGGAAACAGACAAAAAAGAATTAGCAAATCAAACGAAGATGCTGGGGTTCTGAGAACAATGGACTGACCACCTTAACAGTCCAGACCTCAACATCACTGAATGTGTTTGGGATTTCTAGGATTGTGAGGAGCAGAAAATACAACCAACTTCTAAGACTGAACTTTAAAGGTGTGAAAAATATCCCTGTAGATTTCTTTGAAAAACTGAAAGCAAGACTCCTGAAAAGAATGGAAGTTGTAATAAAGGGAAATTGTGGACACTCTCTACACATTGACCAGTTTTAAAATTATATCTAGTTGTTGAGGCCTCTGTGTAATTTTCTGTTAAATATGTTTTGTGCTTTTTTTCATGATGCTGAGAAATGAGTAATTTGTACTTCATGGATACTTGATGGACAAGTTGAGTAGTAATCAAATAAATGAAGGGTGGTCTCTGACTTTTGCACAGTACTGTTTGTCATAGCCATGGCTGAATTTGGCAAATTGCCTTCGCCCTTTCAATCCCCCTTGGACTAATGTTACATGATATCACCTATACATACTTCCATCACTATTTGGGATTTACACACCAAGTTGCTTTGGGTGTATTTAGAGTAACCATCCCTGCCCCCGTCAGTGGTCATGGATATGTTACAATAACATATAATAAAAATATAATATAATAAAGGCTCTATTTTTAGAGTTCTAACCTGTTCTTATGCTCACTGAACTTTATGTATAGATTATAATGTAAGCATAGAAAATATAAATTTAAATAATCCATTATTGGTATCCAGAACAAAATATTATCAGCTCAGAAATTCCATATCAGTGGATCCCTGGTTTCGGTGACTCTGTCATGCATTCTTTTACGTACTGTTGCTGTCTCTGCTCTGCTTTGTCCTTCCACAATGAAGTTTGTGGTCAGTGGATTTTCCTGGACATCGTTCAAGTTGCTCTCTTGACCCCAGCTTTTCTGTTAGTGGTCAAACAGTGATTAGTTGATTACAGAATTTGATTCAGTTGCTTGACCTGTACTATGTCTCTGAAGTGTTTTTGTGCTCAGTAAACTGATGTGATGATATATTTCCGTTCTTCTAAAGGCCTAACAATGGCCTGATGATCAAACCTCCCCTAACGGACCTGCAGCACCAAACTGACTGTCTGCATGCAGAGAAAGATATGGGTTATGCTGTAATCAGGGAGCTGTGATGGTTCCTGGAGGAGAATCTGCCCCCAGTCCTGTTGGTTATGCCCTCAGACAATTTCCTGCTTGGCTGCAAGCTGAGCTTGGTGCAGACTCTGCTGCTTCCTGAGAGCTGAAAGAGCGTGCAATCACCTGCCTCACAGTGTGAGCGACACAGAAGTCAAAACAACCAGATGTAGTGAAGCTTGTTTTCAGGCCTGTGAGATTTTTTTTAGAATGTGATTTGGTGAGTTAATTGGCTGTAGAGTTTATTTTTACAGTCAGATCCTCTTTTCGAGAGCATGGCTGGCTTCACAGAGACGGATTGCTGTGGCCTTGGGGTGTCTCGCTGTGTCTGTTTTTTGGATTTGACTTCTGTTCAAATTTGTATTCCATTATTTTATTCTGTCGATTCTGATCCTAAAATAATTATTTTATCTTTTTGAAGTGGCACCATACTGACTTAACCAGACAGATGTAATTCACTGTGGTAAAGTGGAGCAGTTCTAATTGGTTTCTCAGAGTTAATAAAACTTTTTAATTTGTAGTGTCAGAAAAAAAGAACAGAACACACTTTTATAACTGAAAATTAATCAGCAGCTTCAGCAACAAAATAAAGTATCAATTTTTCAGCATTTAGTTTGTCCACCCTTTGCCTTTAATACAGCTTCAATTCTTTTCAGGATGCTTGCTGTCAGTTTTTCAAAGAAATCTGCAGGGACATTTTTCCACACCTCCAAAGTTCAGTCTTAGACATTGGTTGCGTTTTCTGCTTCTCACAATCAAAGTAATCCCAAGCATTAAACATATTCAGTGATGTTGAGGTCTGGACTCTGGGGTGTTCATTACATTTTTCAGAGAACACCAGCAGCTTCTTTGATTTGTATATTTTCTTCTTTTTTGTTTGTTTTCTTTTCTCAGTAAGGGCTTCTTGACAGCTAAACATCCTTTTAGACTCACAGTGCTGAGTTGTCTTCTCACAGTGGAAGGATGAACAGAAACACCTGTGGATTTTTCGAGATCTGAAGTAAGAGTGGAGCATGATTTTCTCCTCTCTGTCAAAGATGAAAGCTTTAAGTCCTGTTTATCCGATGGTGACAGTGTTGGTGGCCTACCAGGTCTTGCATGTTTGGTCCCATTTCTCAGTATCTTTTAGTAATTTTTTTTTAGGCTCCGGTTGTGGAAACTTTGGAATTTTTCATTTGACGTTCATGTTCCTTATACAGTGGATTGTCTTATATCTAATCTTATATTGAATGTGTCCAGACATCACTCAATGTGTTTGGGTTTACTTGGATCATGAGAAGCAGAAAATGTAACTTCTAAGACTGAACCTTGGAGGTGTGGAAAAACATCCCTGCGGGCAAGTCTCCCGGAAAAAATGAAAGCTGTAATAGAGACAAAGTGTGGACGCAATAAACATTTAAAAACTCTGAAATATTTAGTTGTTGAGGCTTCTGTGTAATTGTACTTAATGGTTGTTTTGACTGGAAATTAAATGAAGGGTGGTAACTTTTACAGAGTACTGTATATGAAAATAAAAAGCAAAAAAAAAAACTAAAGAAAGAAAAAAGAGAGACAACACGAGCACATAACAGAATACAGAGTAGCATATAAGTCATTCAACAGAAAATCTCAACAAAGGAAGATAAGCAAAGCTGAAACACTACAGTTCAAATTAATGAAATAACAGCATAATTACAAACAGTGGCTGCTTTATAGCTGTGTGTGTGACTTCAGTGGGTTGGACAGTGTACCTCAGGGCATGGTTTTGTTTTGGGGCTGCTGCAGGCTCCTCTCGCCTGGGCCTATGGGTGTGTATTAGCGTGCAACAGCAGCAGGCATGGGCTGCTGGGAGATCCCACAGATGCTAGGAGCCAAACACGGCAGCTGTCGCAGAGTGCTTTCAGCTTTCTCTGAGCCTTTGGTGACAGATTTGAACTTTTGAAAGGTCCTTTTAAAAAGGCAAATGGGGAAAGATAAATTGGCACTCTAAGAATTTACTGCTTATCTGAATAGTCCTCTGCGAGATCTTATTCTAGCAGTTCTATTGGCTGCTGTGTGCTCTGAATGACACAGGTATAATACATTTTACTCATAGTCATGACTAGTCGACGGATTGAAGACAGTGTGGGTAAGTAAAGGCTTGGATAGGTATTTGTGAACATAAAGAAATTTGTTTTTTCAGCAGCGATTGGAGCTAGATTTGGAATAATGACTCTGATAGAGCACTTTACAGCGCTGTCATGAGCGGAAGGAGGAAGAGGATGGATGTCAGCTGCTTCCCTTGGATTATTCATGATTGGTTGAGGACGAGCCTGAATGGAACCTTGACATCACGATGTATTTATCCAGGCAGAGGCAGAGATAAAGATGAGGGCATGCCACAGATGGTGGTGTTTTTGGTGAAGCGCTCTCAGCCCTCTATGTCCACCTGCTCATCCAATGCTTCTTCTCAACTCAAGGGTATAAATAGGGAGCTTTTTTGCCGCAGTAACAGCCTCTAGTCTTCTGAGAATGCTGTACATGTTAGAACATCACTTTGAGGATTTGATTGCACACAGCCACAAGAGCATTAGTGAGGTCAGCTACTGATATTGGATGATTAGTTCTTGATCAGTCCCACTCCATCCCAAAGGTACTAGATGGAGCTCCATCACTCCAGAGAACACAGTTCCACTGCTCCTCAGCCCAATGCTGGCAGGCTTTATACCCCTCTAGCTTACACTTGGCATTAGGCATGGTGGCTCATATGCAGCTGTTTCCTGCGTGTCTCATTCTGTTGTAAACACTTTTCAATGGAGATTATGAAAACTGTATGTCTGCTGTTGAATGCCTGTGTCAGCAATGGGTGCACCTTACAGTAGCTGAATTCACTAAGGAGAAGGGGTGTCTGGATACTTTTGAACATATCTCTGCTTAAATACCAGCTTTGACCAGCATGTATTACATGTTGGTCTAAGATAGTCTATGCTGTTTTAGGCTGGTCTAGTTGTCTGGAGCTGGTTTAGCTGGTAACCCAAAATGGTCATGCTGGTTGACCAGCATGCCAGCATCCAAAACACAGTGTATGCTGGTTTTGCTTCCTACCAGCTATGCTGGTCTGTGCTGTTTTTCTGTCGAAAATGCTGTGTAGTACTTGAGTCAACCTCTGTCTGGGAAACTGACTCATTTGGCATTCGTCCACCAGGCAGTATGGTACAGTATGATGTGCTTACAAATACAAATTCAATTCTATATGTGAAGAGTCACAGACAGCAATTCTGGCTCGAATTTTTTCTTTAACAATGGTCATTTGACTCCAGTGACACTGCGATACAATTCTGTGGCGACTCTGTGTTCGACCAATAAATGTTTTGCACCACTATCAGCTCCACTTCTACACCTCTGAAGTTGTGGATCATTCTGTAGACAGCAACATGCCCAGAAACTCCAGGTCTAAGCTGGATTTCTTTATGGCTAAAATGAATGGAATTTTTGAAAATCACCACTGTCACACCCTGTGGTTAACAAAAAGGTTCCAAACCCAATCTATTTTGTCCTGTGTACACTTTTTCACCGAATATCACTGGATCCTCTGATTTACAAGGTCATTAAAGGGGATTAAAGGGGATAATTCCATTGCTGTGACATAAACAAATTCATCCAGAGTGATTTGACATAAAATAGTTCACTGTAGAAAAAGTTACATACTCAGATTTCTTTACAGTGGTGATGATAGGAACCAGGGGTCATAACGTGTGTAACATGAATATAGACTTTATTAAACTGTATTTACTATACAAAACCACCAGTGAACGTTCATTTGTCTTCTAAGTTTTTATATGGAATGTTGATGATGGTAAAATAGTGGTAAATCTGGAAAAAAAAAAAAGTTTTTTTGGGGGGGGGCGCATTTTGCCTTACAAGGTCCTACAAGTACCCTCTACCATGAAGGGATTCAAATAAATGGCAAAATAAAGACATTTCAGGCCAAAACTTTATCCCAATCTATCGTAAAACAATGTCTCAGATACCAGGCAGTGTATTCATAACCATTTCATGTAATAACTTTCTGTAAGTGAGCTTTTAGAGGTGGACGTCTGGTTCCTATCACCACCACTGTGACTCGTTAAGTTTCTCTAGAACGGAGCATTTCACACCAAACCACTCTGAATGACTGCATCTCAACCACTAAATTATGAAGCATTTTTTTTTTAAAAATTGGTGGAGTTCCCCTTTAAGGAGTCAAAATTTAAACTTTGCTACATCTTTGAAAAAAAGCTCTCACTTTTTCACACTGAAATTAAAGTAAGTCTACTGTTAAACTTCGACATTATATGTAACTGTTGTTATATAACATAGTTTGGGATATTTTTGTGTACCTTCCTGTCTTATGCTGTCACTGCAGAGCAGTGTTAGCATATATGTAGCAAAATTTATATTTTGGATTCAATGACCTGATCAGATGATCCAGTGACATTCAGAATAAAAATCTACACAGGATCAAGTGTATCGAGTTTAGAAGCATTGTGTTAACCACGGGGGGCATGATGGCGGTGATAGCGGTGTAAATCCAATTCATTTTTGCTATAGAGAAATCTGACTTAGACCCAGAGTTTCCAATATGGGCATGACACTGACTACAGAATGACGACTCAACCTAGCTAAGTGGTCTAAACATTCTGGCCTGGTACACTTGGTACCCCAGCAAGATGGGTATCCTAATTCAGCACAGATACTCGGGTATGGTACTTCTTTTTTATCATTTCATCTTTTTTCAGACTGTACTTTAATAAGTCGATACACGTTCAACAGCTTTAAACACTATTGCAGCATGTTCAAGAAATGCTTTGGCATGGTAGTTTTAGGTTATGCATTCGCTAGCCTTTATTGCATTTAGTTCATTGTGCTAAGGTCTCTTATTGGGCTAAGTACCGTGTGTGTGTGTGTGTCTGTGAGAGTGCGTGAGCAAAGAGAGATATGAGAGAGATGTGAGCTGAGTAGCGAATGAGTGGTTAGTAAAGAGCATACAGCATAGCTGTGGCCGACAACAGCTGGAAAATAAAGCTGTTGTGTGAAAGCTGTGTTTCAATAACTGTGAACGCTACAATATTAATCCGCACCAATTACTTCTATTTTTCCCTCCAGAATTTGTAAATCTTTCATGTCTTTCATTGTTTTTATCTTTTAAACATTGCGTGTTAAACATTGATTTATCTGGCATGTTGTTATTACCTGTTCTGAGGACACTCAATGGCCAGTATCCATAGATTCTGTTCTCCATGAATGTCTCTGGTGAAGATTAGCTGTGCCGGATGTACAGAGAAGGCCTGCGTGGGCAGCATGCACCGCTCTCGTCCCCGGCGGTCTGACAGCCTCTCCACAGGGACCGCCTGACTGACTGACTATTCTAAGCTAATGGCAAACACCGCAGCTGTCCGTCTAGCCTGTGAGCGTGCTCACCTACGGGTGCGTCAAACACCCACGCCGAATTCATTTCTGCTCTAACTGTCTTTAGCCCCCGCCAAACACACAACAAAAGACGGCTGATAAGTGAGCTGTCACTCAAGAACTGCCTTAGCTTTTCTTAGCAATAAATCAAAGCTAAATGAAATTCTCTGCATGTGTAGGGCTGTCGTATATTACAACAGCATGAAGCAGTTTAAAGCACTTTGCATATTTAATTCATGTTATTCCTTTAATTATTCCTACAGTCCTGAACAGCTGGAAGTGGATGTCGAGGCTGTACGGTTTTGCACCCATGCATTTCCAAGGTGTTTGCGCATCTTAACATATGCAAGGCTACATGTGTTAGGTTATGACCATAGAGAGAAACATTTTTACAGTCTCATACATAATAAAATAAGGCTTTAAAAGCCCTTAGAGTGCTGGGCTATTCAGACGTGGCGTTTCTTGACCTAATTAATTTCGTGCCACTAGGCAAGTTGCAAATTAAGCTTAGCTGCTATTTGCTATTTTAATAGCCTCTTTTTAAAAGAGAGTGAAGCAAAGGTCAAGGGAAGGCAAGTGGGAGAGGCTGGGCACGGCTGAAAGCTATTTTTCAAACTGCTTATGATAGGACAGAGGAGGTTTCAGTGTAGAGCCCGAAGCTAGTAAACACTGTACGACAGTGGAGATATAAATAGTGGTACAGTTAAAAGCATATGGCTGATAGTGTGTGTATGAATCTGAAGTTGAGGATGAGGATGAGGATGCGGCCCACGCTAATGGAAGTCCACTAAAAGCTTAAAGGCCTGGTCATAACTGACAATTACATGTACGCTAGTTACTAGCTGGAAAGAGTGGACATGTAAGAATGATGCTTACAGTCACAATGCTCTCACTCTTACATTCCTCTACATGAGAAGTAAATGGGAAAGGCCTGGGGAAGAGCTCAAGGCAAATTGGGTAAAAAGGCAGCTTGAAGCAGGGCTGACTTGCTGTAATCCCATAAGCCAGAATTATGTTAACTATCAGTCAGAAGCCTTGTAATAGCGTGCATTTTGGTATGATTTAAAAAGTCTACTTTCTATAACACTGTTCACGTACTGTCGTACTTTGTAATCTGAGCTGAGTGGATGAGTAGACCCCACCACACCTCTATGGTCATAGTGTTAATAAAGTGGGCTTTGCTGAAGCCTAGTGGGTTAAAGCCCCTCAGTGAGGTGTTGTAATGCATACAGGCGGTATTGAGTCTAACGGAAAGAGAGCACGTACAGACCGGCAAAATTAATCAATAAAGAAAAACTAGCAAAGGTCAAGGATGCGCTAGGGTGGAGGAGGTGGGTGATGGAGCTCTAAAGAAACTTTGAAAGGTCATCTTTGCTTCTCGCCCTAATTTTCAACAAAAGAATTGAACAAGTAATTAGGCACGTGGAGACTTCACTGAAACCCTGCCAGTTCTGGTTGTTTGAACGTAATAATGTTTATGTGCCAACTGGCTATTGTTAAAAGTCATTAGCCAGATTACAGAGCAGAGGCAATCAATTCCTGGTCTAGAATGTCTACACTGTAAGATTGCCAGTGATAAATTTAAACTGTCTGACTGTATAGACTAACAATGAGCTAGCTCTCATATACAGAAGAAACACAGAAAGTTAAAGAAGTTAAACACTTTTAACAAAGAGCGTGACTGATTTGGAACGTTTAGCATTGATTCTGATGCTGGGCTAGAAATTTTAATACTCAATAATCAGAAGGGAACCCTCAGGGCCTCATGGGCTTTCAGAGAAGGCCTAGTGTTTTCTAGAAACTAGAGAAAAAACATGTCTGTAATGTTTAGTTCATTTTCATTCAATGGAATCATGCTTGCATCAGTACTACTCTTGTTCTGGATCGAAACAAAAGGGTTAAATTCTTGAAACATCCAGTGGAAATTGGATCAGGAATTGCTTTACTCAATGGTATCTAAGTAGATATAGCTAAGCGAGTTCTCCTGTTGGTTAGGACTTCAATAGCTGAAGAGAAGCCTACTGCATTAGATTAACTATCAGCACAATAATGAAGTGACAGGAATCAGCCAATCACATTTTGGTTTCCAATAAGCAGGACGTATAGGCAATAAACCAGTGAACACAAGGGTTTTTCCACAACTTTTGACCATTTTTTGACATTTATGGCTCGAACTGAAGGTTGTTGTTGTTGTTGTTGTTGTTGTTGTCACTGTTATCTTTATCTGTTCATCAGTTTTTTTTAATAATATGTTGTACTAATACTAAAGACAGATTTTCAGTGCAATTTAAATGTTATTTATAACCTAGAATCATTCAGATTTTAAAAAATTATAATTGCGTGTTCATTATATCACAAAACAAGTGACTTCAAATATGGATCCTTTGTTGGTGGGATTTTTGTTGATCAACTCAGGGAACTTTTTGGCTTTTTTTTCGGTGCAGCGATATATTGGCTGGGCTTTTCTGTGTACTGTAAGGCAAGGCTAGGCAAGTCTATTTATATAGTACATTCATACATAAAGACAATTGAAAGTGCTTTACATAAAGCAGTGTAAAGCTGTGGTCACCAGCCCTGATCCTGGAGATCTATGTTCCTGCGGAGCCTAGTTCCAACTACAATCAACCATGCCTGTTCAGGCTAATTAACTTATTCAGAAGTCCTTGATTGGCTGGATCAGATACGTTAGTGTTAAGTAAAGGGGAACAGTATGCCAGATACAGGTTGGAACTAATCTCCACAATAAAGCGGTTCACCAGGTCCAGGAGGAGGGCTAGTCAGGCAAGTAAGTGCACTCACGCTGTATTTGCTGCTGCTATACATATACAAAAACGTTGTAGTATAATTATGCATGAGTCATCGTGGTAAATAGCCTGTTGCACCTTGCTTTCAACGTAGTACTTTATTTAATTCATGGTATTTGAAAGAATCTGTTAGAAAGTACCTGAAATGTGTTAATGTGCTTCATGTGTTTATTTAGTTCACACAATGTGAGCTTCAGTTTAAAGAAAAGACTTGTACAATTCAGCTACTAGGCAGCTAACGGCTGTAAAGAAATCGGAATTAGCCATAAAAATTCATGATCGGTGCATCTATGTACACACTATGCAGTGCACAATATGCGCTATGCAATATGCATCAGTAGCCACATTTGACTGCAAAATTCAAAATGTAAAAATCCATGCTTGGGGTACGTGATGCTGTAAATGCCATGAGATATAACTTAAAAGGAGTAGGTTTTAAATGTTGCTCCTGTAAATCAGAAACCAGTTCTGTTTATTATAAAAAGGCTTGAAAGAAGAATATATAGCCAGTGACTCTGAGAAGAAAAGGTGAAGTACTAGATCAGCAGTAAAACCAGTCATCCCTCTATAAAGCAAAGCCAATTTATATTAACAATAAAAGAAGGAACTTCTATAAAGGCTTCACATTTCATTTGAACCTAGCAGTAAAGACACAGGATCTGACAGGAAGGTTAAATTGTCATTGTAATTCAATGCCATTTCCATTCAAGCTGGATAAGTGAATGAGTGAGAGAATGAGGCCAAGAGACAAATAATATATGAGATATGCGTTTAAATACATGTGATATTTTCCCCTTTAACATTACTCATCCCTGCAGTTTGCACTGGCTGCTGGCTGGGATGAAACAGTGTCGGAAGTACATTTCATCCACGTTGCAAACTTCAAGTTGGAAGTTTTCTCATTTACATTCAACAAATTCACTGAACTAATAACCAAATAAGTTGGCTTAAATTCTGCTGGGTAATCGATTGCATGGTTTCTAGTTGTATTCTAATGTTTTTTTGATAGTGTGTGTAAACTCAAAATCCACCATTCAGCAATTAATCCATAAAGTTTTACATATACACCCATGAGCCAAACATAATGACCACCTGTCTAATATGCTGTTGGTCCTCTGTATGCAGCCAAAACAGCTACTGGCCTGTGGTTTCTGGCACCAAGACGTTCCATCAGCAGCAGATCCATTAAGTTCTGTAAGCTGTGAGGTAGAGCTGCCGCACATCAAAGCACAATGTTCCAGCACAACCCACAAATGCCCGATTAGATTAAGATCTGGGAAATTTGGAGGCCTGTGCAACATTTTGAACTCTTAATCATGTTCCTCAAACCATTCCCAAACAATGTGTGCAGAGTGGTAGGGGTTTAGCTAAGTGGCGCGTGCCAAATCGACGTCCACATGAATACCCGGACCCCAGGTTTCCCAGAACATCATGCACTGTTCTCCATCTTGTCTTCTTCCCTCAGTGCATCCTGGTGCCATCACTTCCCCAGGTAAACAGCACACAAGACTTATCAGACCAGGTGACCTTCTTCCATTGCTCCAAGGTCCAGTTCTGAAGCTTACGTAGATGCTTTCAGCAGTGGATAGGGGTTATCATAGGCACTCTGACCGGTCCACGGCAGTCCTATTCGTAGCAGGCTGTGATGCGCTCTGTGTTGTGACACATCCTTCCTGTAGCCATCATTAAAAATTTCTGTGACCACTATAGCTCTTCTGTCGGTTGCCCTCACACATCTCAGGTTGTGGGGTTCAGCTTGTAAGCAGTGGTGAGTACCTTCTGATGGTGTTCCAAGGGACAAACAATGAACCAGTGACAGGGTGTTGGGTGCCCAAGGCTGATTGATGTGCAAGGGGCAATGAAGGCCATTGTCTGATCTGAACCGACAGAATACATATGTCTGCCTATTCAGCCTACAGCAGTTTAGCTCCACACATTCATGTTGAAGTTATAAGGAGTGTTTCACCCTGAACTGCTTTTTGAATGAGACACAAGGAAGGGCAGCCAGTCAGAACAGAGATCTACATATATCTACATCTACAATCTACATATATAAATCATATATAAATCATTGAAAACAGCCTGTTGAATTCTAAGGAATAAAGAGAGGCTGAAAATGGTATATATTGGTACATATACCAATACAAATGTCATAAGTGGACATCAGGGGAAAAATTCAATACGATAAACTGTAGGACATGGACACATTAAAATATGTATTATGGTGGTTCATTTATTTGTAATGATTCTCAATGTTTACTCAGCTCATGGTAGTTAATGATATAAGATAACAGAACCTGCCCTTGCTAGGGTGTCTGTTTTACTGAGGTAAGTGCTGACAAAGTGAATACATTGCAGGCACTCCAAAATGATGACTCCAGGTATGACTGAGTCACTCCGACCTAAGCCTATTACGTAAAGTACTTAGTCATTCCGGTGATTAAAATTATCAGCCATTGGTTGGGATGGTTTATTCATAGTGTCATTCATGCATTCACTTGCATAAAAACACACACAAATGTATATGAGCACTGAACCTGTCACTTTATTGTTATCCAGTCTGCATTAAGCCATTTATTTAAAACTCTACAGCTCTAAATTGCATTCTTATGTTTGATTGCCATGAGCGTTTGTCTGTTATGCCATACCAAAGGGCCTACAATTTGCAGAATAAATTGAAAATCAGAGAAATCGCACAAGTCATTAGCTCTGCTGACGCTGGCAGGAAGCGAGGAGAGGGAGTTAATTACCTTTCCCCTCTGTGCTTACTGTGCTAGAATTCAACCTGTTGCCACTCCGTCTCTGTCCGTTTTGGTCTGATCGGCTGTATAATACTGTTTGCTGGGCCTTCTTGTAGCTATCGCTCTTTAACTCCATTAAGTGCTTCCATCAATCATTCAACCCCTCCCACCCCTTTTTCTCCCGGTCCATGTGGGTCTCATAGCTCAGTGAAACTAACCAGCCACCTCATTATTTAATGTAGAGGGAACGTTTGAGAAAGGCTGCTCCTGCTGGTCCCTGCCAGTCTTAAATACTCTATTTGCATATCTCAAACTCAGCTGCTTGCAATTTGGAAGACACGGTAGCTAACAATGAGGATAACAGGGCTTTAGGTGGGCAGTCAGGAATGGCTAATGCAGAGCTCTGAATCCAGGCTCTACAGGCCCACAGCACTGTAGAGTTTCTAGAGTTTTGAGAGATCTTCTTCACCTTACTGGCAAATTTTCAAGCCATTCATGCATTTAGTAAGATGTGTTGAATTAGAAGCGTTAAACTAAGGCAGGGGTCGGCAACATGCAGCTCTTTTACTGCCCTGTTGTGGCTCCACAGCAGAATTAGATTTTTAGGTAAAAATAAAATAATCCTCTTTTGCAGTAAAATAAAGCTCTGCTTTGACAACAGTCTCACCTGGCCAGTAGCTAACAAAAAGGTAAGAGAAAGATTTAAGATGAACAATCATTTGAAGATGAATAGACCTCTTTGTGTTTGTAAGCACTCAGCTGGTTTCCTGATATGTTTAATCTGCAACTAGAAACTGTCAAACACTAAAAAGTCACAAAGCTGTAGTCAGCTTCTCATTCACCAGCTTCTCGTTCGAATTCTCCTGTTCCACCTTAGTTTCTTGTAAAAAGTCTGTCAACGAATGAGGTGCAGCAGTTACATTCTAGCACCTCAAGCGCCATTTAAGGTGGAATGGGAAAATTCAAACAAGCAACTGGTGAATGAAAAGCTGACCTCAGCCTCATAAAAAGTCAAACATTGACAGAAATTTTACAAGAAACTATTCCACTTTTGTGGGAAAAGTTACCTGCCAGAGATGCGAGAAAAGCAGAAGTAAGCCTGCGTTTTCGTTTATAGGCTATTACATTTTTTAGCCTATTTTAGCATATAAGCACATACTGAGACATAATTACAGCCAAGATGGTGAAATGGATAAAATGTTGTGGCTCCCAAGGTGGCTTGATTTTTGTTGAAAGGACAAAATAGCTCTTCTTAAAATTTGGGTTGCTGACCCATGAACTCTGGCAAAAGGCTCTCTATGGCCTGAGTTCAACTGCCCTGACCTAAAAGGTAGCCTACATATATTGGAAGACCAAAAGTTCCTATTTTTTAATAAAAGTGTTTGATGTAGCATGTTGAAAGTGGTTACTGTTTTAAAATGTACCATTCACATGGAAATTAAGCTGCAAAAACAGCTTTTTCTGTCATCAAAACCAAAGCATTTATATACATCTGTCTTATTTTCCAATTACCCTACCAATGTTGCAGTTATAAGGAGTGTTTGAGCATGGATTGGTTTTTAAATGAGGCACAATTTGTGGCCAATCAGAACAAAGGTCATTTACATATGTCAGTTTTAAAGGCACAGTAAAACAGCCTGTATAAATGTTGGAAAACGGTCATGTAGAAATGATAAATTACTGTTTTTGGTTCACAAACCCACCCACGTCACAAGTGGACCTCACTGACATCTGAGAAAAATGTATATGGGCCCTTTGATGGAGACCAAACCCAGTGCTGTCACAAGTTTGACGTGGTTTGATGATCCCCTGACTTAACCACAAAGTAAAGCTGATTGTGACAAAGTAAATTCCTCAGAACAGTTTTCCATTTTCATTTGAGTTGTCGTGCTGTGCTTTTGTCTGTACTACAGGGAAAACGAAGGCCTTGTTGGGCTTTAATCTTTAATCTTTAAGTGGTGTTTTATGTCATTTTAGAGCTCCTGTGTGAGCCGTAGAAATGGAGTAAGCTGCATTTTCCTTAGCGAACTTATCTCAGGTCAAATTAGTTTGAGACTAGTTTACTGACTCCTTTTCATGCCATATTACCAAAATAAATGACAAAATGGAAAGTATTGCACCAGCACAATTTACACTATGGACCCTGTATCAATATTTTTTAACCCCTTTAATGGCCAGGGCCCACCAGTGGACCCAAAGTTTTATTACACACTTCTGTGATCAGCCAGTTTGCATCGAAGTCCCTGTAATTACTGAATAATAAGCCTTAGTATGTAATAAGCCTGGGATTTTAAGAGGTTAGTAAAGCAATCATGTTTGTCATTGTTTGATGTTGGGTACAATAGCAAGTTGCTATAGGGGTATGGGCTTTTTTACAATGAGGGGGCTGAGCCTAAACATAGAAAAAAGCATTTATTCTAAGTTTAATAGCACAATTGATAATTTATAAAAATAAAAGAACTTCTTAGTTCATAATGCATATTCTGTGTAAAGCTCTTGATTATTATCAAAAATCTTTTTTTTTATGTTGTTGTTATTGCAATGTCGTTACCCTTGCGTTCCTTTTCTGCTTGCTACAACCAAATCACAGCTGTGTTGCTATTTATGGTAACATATTCTCTCCCATGTTCTGTTTCTCCTGCATGCTGAAATATTTTTGAACACAGATTTCCCAGAAGAGCCTTTTCATAATAACATGATGTCTCAATGCTGTTACCAGACTCTATGCTCTAAGCTTTATATTCTCTGTTACTGAAAGCTTTTTTCCTTTATCAGAATAAGCTGATGCCAATAACAGGCTTTCATTTTTAGGCTTTACCAAATAAAATTACAATGTACAAAAAATGTCCAAGTTAACATGAAAGCATGGATAAATGCCATAAATTGTGTGTAAACATCACCACTAACATACACTAACGTAACAAAGGAACTCTCATGGGAGGGCAAGTGGAACTTAGCGCTATGCTAACGGTGGTAATCAGACATAAACAAAAGGTTCATACAAAGTGAACTGTGAGGTTTTGGTGTTATACATTGCGTGGCTGGCACGTTCATGATTTCACACTATCTGGTTCCCAAAGAAAGCATTCAAGAAGCAGATGGCAAGTAGCATGTAAGTCTACATAGATCTTTTTGCAATTGTTTAATTAAAATACCCATAATCCACTGGTTGGGTGTCTATGCCAATAGTATATGTACATGCACAGTGTATGTAGTAATGCATACACATGAACACAAACATACTAATGCCTATTCACAACAAAGACAAAGCAACAGAGAAGTGAAGAAACTTTTTTTTTTTTAATCTAGACCCTTGTGGTTGTCCTGGGTGATGTTTGTGTAATCTCTCAGGCTGTGGCATATAGTAACACATTTTGCCAAAATAGCTTGTTTTCCCTGTATTAAAGTGAACTGCAATTTTCTTCTGTTGATTGGGAGACATTTGGCATTGTTTTTGTTGGGCTATTTCATTGATTTTTTTTCTTTTATAGTCATATTTTTCACAGAGAAAGTGCATTTCTGAGTCAGCCTTACTGCACCAGGACTAGTCACACTACACTCTTAAAAAAAGATGGTTCTTCAATGGGTTCTTTTCTAAGACGATTGTTCTGTATAGAACCATGAACACTCAACAAACCATTTGCATGCTTATATGGTTCTTTGCAAGGTGAAATGGTTCTTCAGATTGATGGAGAATGTGTTGCATATGGTTCTATACAGAACCTTTTTGAAAATGGTTCTATAGCCCCAAAAAAGTTCTTCTTTTGTTACAAGCTTGATATTGTAACAATAGCAGAACCGCTTTTTGGTGCTGTATAGAACCATTGTCTTTACTAAAGAACCCTTGAAGAACCATCTTTTTTTAAGAGTTTAGGGCTGGTCTGTGGTCACTGAGCCTGAGACTCTGAGCCTGGTCAGGATCTGTTAAAGGGGAATTCCACTGGTGTTTTAAAATTTCTTTTTAATTCAGTTGCTGACATGTAGATAGTTTTCCTTGAAGAAAAACGGAACTGTTTCGTCACGTCTACAATGCAAAAATAGCTATTTTATTTACTATCCAAAATCTCCAGTGAATCTTTTGAGTTTTCATATGTAATGTTGTTAATAGTAAATGGTAGTGATAAATCTTTAAAAAAACATATTTGGGTACTATTTTGCCTAACTGCATGAACCAAAAGGATTTTTAAAAATACATTGTAGGCCAAAAGCTTATGTCCAGACTATCTAAAAACAATGTTTCAGACACCAGGCAGCATATTCGTAATCATTTCATTTAATAACTTTCTGTGAGGGCGCTTTTAGAGGCATTAAACTCTTCAGACGTCTGGTTCCTGTCACCACCACTGTGAACTAATCTCTCTGTAAGTTTCTCTTGAACAATCAAACCGCTCTGAACAACTTTGTTTACATCTTAACGATTACATTATGGGGGAAAAATGAAAATCGCTGTAATTCCCCTTTAGCATGGCAAGCCCAGCCCTTCTCTCGTGGAATGAGACTGAACAAATTCTTCAGGATGGCTTTCCATTTCCATCTGAGATGCCTGCCTTTGCGTGTACTACCGAGAAGAAACTTAGATAAAAGCCTTGTTAGCCTTAAATCTTTAATCTCGAACTGGTGTTAAGATCCAGGGGCGCAGTGTGGGCTGGGCTGTGAAGAAGGAGAAAACTGCTATTACCTTAGAAATCTTGTGCTGGGTTTCTCTCATTGGTAACTTAATAAAACGAAAACAAAACAAATGAAAATAAAGCAAAGTAATCCTTAAAAAACAGCGATAAATAATAATAAAAACAAAAAAACCGCCAGAATAGCTGCCAATGTTATTGGTTACCGAGCAACGCCTTCGCGCCCTCATACTGCGTCATTTCCGGCAGAAGCTGCGCGCGAGCGGCTTCAGTCAGAGTCCGTTCTGTCTCTGGTCGCCAAGCAACGGCGGCGGAGCTCGGAGCGAGCGAGTGTGTTTGTTCACCCCGAAACCTGTTACCGACACTGAAAAAGGAGGGATTTTCCACGCCCGGGATACTTTTTGTTGACTTTCCGAGGAAACTGGCACTTCTGAATCTAACTCCGCGGACACGGCTTCGTCGAAAAGCAACTTTTTTCTCTCTTTTTCGGGCCCGGCTGTTTGAGCGCTGTGGCTCGTCGTGTGAGGGAGACCTGAGGCAAACCTGGATGAAATGCGTTAAATGTAGCTTCAAGTTGAGAGTCTAAATGTTTCTGTTTGGGCTTTTTTGCAGCTTTCGAGGAGTAACCCGGTGACGTGTTGCTCCCGGAGACACCGGAGAAGCTGTCCGGTCTACTTGACCCCCTTTCTAAATTTAAGAGCGGACGACGGCGAGGCGGAGAGGGCAGCATTAAAACCAACAGTAGCCTCCCCGCGTTATGTCAGGTCACCAACGGCGCCGTTTACTCCGCGAGCCTCGCTGTTTAACACAATAAACTAACATTTTAGCGCGTGACAAAAGTGGAATGCTTTTTCATCTCGAAACTTTTCTCCACCGCTCGCGCTCTCGTCCTCGCGTAACCCGATCCTCCTAATATGCGTGCTGCCGCTGTGAACGCGAGCGGATCGCCGGCATGAGGAGCGGCGACGCCGGTGCCTCGCGCGCGCCCGCGGGACGATGAGTGCGGATCTGGAGCTCGAGCTGGAGCGCGTGTCGCTCGGCTCCTCGTCGGCCGCGTCGTCGTCCGGCGGCGCGCGCTCCCTCTCGGCGAACGTTCGGCGCCTGCACCGCGCGCTCAACGTCCTGCTGAGCGACGCCGAGCGCGAGCAGTTCGTGCACTGCCTGAACGCGTACCACGCGCGGCGCAACGTCTACGATCTCGTGCAGACGCTGCGCGTGATCCTGAACGTGCCGAGCAAGCGGCAGCTGCTGCCCATGCTGCGCCTGGTCATCCCGCGGTCAGACCAGCTGCTCTTCGACCAGTACACGAGCGAGGGGCTCTACATCAAGGCCGACTCGCTCGCGAGCAACGGGGACCCGGAGACACTGGCGCGAGCGCCAATCGAGGATGACGCGAGGAGCAGCAGTAGTACCACCACCACCACCGGCGGCGGGGGGAGCACGGCGGCACTCGTGCCACTGCTGGGCCCCCATTTCGTGCCGGACACTCCTGGCGAGGTCCGGCGCGTGACCCTGAAACGCCACAAGAGCCAGGAGGGCTTGGGCTTCAGCATCCGCGGGGGCTCCGAGCATGGGGTGGGCATCTACGTGTCCCTGGTAGAGCCCGGCTCGCTGGCCGAGAAGGAGGGGCTGAGGGTGGGGGACCAGATCCTGAAGGTCAACGAGAAGGTGTTCGACGCGGTCACGCACGCGGAAGCGGTTAAGGTAAAGTTTGTTGCAGATGAGAAGATTTTTGTTTGTTTGAGTGGGGTGTGTGTGTATTTGTGTTTGTGAGTTTGTTTTCGTTCATTTTTGGGACAGAAATGTCCTGACAGTGTAGTAGGAAACGCAGAGCAAAACAGACACACTGACACCAGCAAAATAATTCAGAACATGCGCATATACTTACATACAATGCTCTGCAAAGGTCTTAGACTCCTTAGCAAGTTGTTTTACACCATTTTTCTTGGCAGTAAGTGTGACTTTGTTTGTAAGATCACTACAAACATGAATGCAGTGAAAAGTGACAAAAATGCCTAGTTTAGAAAAAATAGCTGATACCTTGAGAGCTAGTTAGAACGGACGTCCAGAGAGGTCATAAGATAATGTCATTATTTTTTGGATTGCTATCTCGAGATAACGAGTTATTTATTTTGTTATCTTAAGATGACAAAGTTGTTATCTTGAAGTAACAAGCTAGTTATCTTGTTATCTCAAGATAACAAAGTTCTTATCTTGAGATAATGAATTAATTATGTTGTGATCTCAAGATTAAGTTGTTATCTTGAGATCACAACATAATTAACTTGTTATCTCAAGATAACAATCCAGAAAACTATGGCAACAGCTCATGGCCTCTCCGTATGTCTGTGAGTTAGAACAGAGAAGGTTTCCAGATTCCTCCTGGATGGCCGCAGCCATTGCATGAATTTGTTCAATTCCATCATCAGCATAACTGATTTAATGTAATCAAGCTGTGATTGAGCCAAACTAAGTATGGCTAAAAATTTGTTACAGATAATACTAGGTTGCCATGATGAGAGGTTTGGAAACGGTTAAATGACCCCTGACATAAACTTGCTACTTAGGTTATTAATAATATATGTATTTATTCCAATAGTGCGCAAATAAATGCTTACTTATTTTCTCAAGTGCTTAAAACCTTTGCATAGTACTGTATGGATACTACATATGAAGCATATTTTCTGTATGTCCTATCTAAAAGCAAGTGTATAAATGTGTCTGGGTAGGTGTGTGTGTGTGTGTGTATTTGAGACATGGGGTTGTGTCAAGGTCACTGAACCCTGTGCGGTCATTTCACAGCCACCTATTGACTGCCTAGGACTAAGAACATAGACTAATCTACTCCCAAATGAACGTAGGTTTGGGTTAGAGATACAATAGCAATATTACTGCTAATCTACTTTGTGTCCAAAAGTTTGTAGACACTTGCTCACCCAACATTTCTTCTGAAATCTAGGATATTACTAAGGTGTTTGGCCCTCTTTGCTCTTGTAATGGCCTCTATTGTTCTGAGAAGGCTTTACACTAAATTTGAAACATTACTGTGAGGATATGATTGCAATCAGCCACAAGAGCTTAACTGATGTCAGGTACTGATATTGCATGATGAGTTCTGGGTCACAATCACCAGCCTAATTCATTCCAAAAGTATTTGATGATGCTCTGTCACTCCAGAGAATACAGTTCCACTGCCGCACAGCCCAATGCTGGGGAACTTTGGCTCATGTGCAGCTGCTCCAGAGCCTGTGTCAGCAATGTGCGCACAACTGCAAAGATGATTCAGATGATGATTCAGAGTAGAGGCAAGGAGTAACTAATTACATTTAGTTACTTAAATGTACTTCTTTCTTATTCTTACTCAATTCTTACTCTTCTACTCAATTATATTTCGCAGAAAACAATCTACTGCTCAGTTTCATTTAGGCCTTTACGTTCAGTTCCTATTTCTTTTTTGGGCTTTATGTCATTCTGTTCTGCTGGTGACAGCACTTGGACTGTTTTGCTAGTGCTTATAACTCTCATTTCCAAGATGAAGCATTTTATTTTAGAGCAAAAGTTCCTGAAAGAGATGAGTAGTGTGTAATGAACTTCAGCTACTGTGCTGGATGATGGTGGATGTTCTAGGAAGTTATTTGGGGAACTCTGGAGGAGTATTTGGACTTGTGTCGTGTTGTTTTCTGGTAGCAGCTCTTACTTCTACTCAAGTCAGTATTTCGTAGAAATAACAGTACTTCCACTTGAGTGTGGTTTTAGGCTGTTCTGTCACATCTCTACTTCTGATTATTCATCCAAGGCAAGGGGCGTGTCTGTCACTGAACAAATCAGGATGATTAATATTCACTTTTATAAATCAGCACGGAAAGTCCATACAGCTGCCGATTTCATCGACCAGCTGGTTGGCTGGGTGTCTTACTCGACTAAATGACTGCACATTGCCTACTCATGTGTGATCGATAAGTCCTGTTTTCACATGTAGTTTCTGTACCTGCTTTATTTGATGTTAAAAAACACTCCCATGAGAATGTGAAGCTTATTTCTCCCTAATCCAGTGTTTTGTGCTTTCAAATGAGTGTTTTCACTTGGTGTGGTGCAGAATGCTGTAGGCAGTCATCAATTAATCTTTGGTAATGTGTTTTTGTACCTTTTCACAATACATAGTTGTAGCTGTCCAAGGTGCTGAAAGGCTTTTCTTTATATGGAGTGAATTCTGCAGGTTCTAGAGGGCTGGGCTCCAGCATAATGTGGGCATTTCCCCAGCTCTAGCATACACTGTATGGTCAAAAGTTTGTGGACCCCCCTCTATATATTAAGTTAAGGTGTTTCAGCCACACCCATAGCTAACAGGTGTATAAAATCAAGCACATAGTCATTCAGTCTCTAGACAAATATGAGTCATACTGATAAGCTCAGTCACTTTAAATATAAGTGAATCGCACTGCACTATCTGGCAGTCTGACGATTCTGTGTTTGGCAGATGCCAGGAAAAGTGCTACCTAGTGGAATGCATAGTGCCAACAGTATAGTTTGGTGGAGGAGAGATAATGGTCTGTAGCTGTTTTTCAAGGTTTGGCCTGGACAAAGACATTTAAGCAATTATATACTTCCAACTTTGTGGCAACAGTTTGGGGCAGGGCCTTTTCTGTTCCAGCATGACTGTGCCCCTGTGCACAAAGCAAGGGCCACAAAGACATGGTTTGATGAATTTGGCGTGGAGGAAGTTCAGTGGCCTGCACAGAGCCCTGACCTCGACCCCACTGAACACCGTTGGGATGAATTGGAATGTCAGTTGCAAGCCAGGCCTTTTTATGTAACATCAGTGCCTAAATGTGTCTGAGTAGGTGTGTGTATGTGTGTGTATCTGAGAGATGGGGGTTGTGTCGAGGTCACTGAATACCGTGTAGTCATTTCACAGCCACCTATTGACTGCCTAGGATTAAGAACACAGACTAATCTACTCCCAAGTGACTGCAGGTTTGGGTTAGAGTTAGAATAGCGGAGTCGCTGCTAATCTACTAGTGTAAGTCTTATGTCAAAAAGTTTGACACTTGCTCACCCAGCCTTACTTCTGAAATCTGGGGTATTGCTAAGGAGTTTGGCCCCCTTTGCTGCAATAATGACCTCTACTCTTCCGAGAAGGCTTTACTCAAAATTTTTAGAACATTACTGGGAGGATTTGATTGCATTAAGCCACAAGAGCATAAGTGATGTCAGGTACTGAATTGGAACGTCAGTTGCAAGCCTGGCCTTTTTATCTAACATCAGTGCCTGACCTCACAAAGGGGCACAATTTCCTACAGATACACCCCAAAAATTCTGTAAAAAGCCATTACTGAAGAGTGGATGCCGTTATAGCCGCAAAGGGGGGTGGGGCAAATCCATATTAATGCCCATAGTTTTCAAATGAAATATCTATTAACCTAATATAGGTATGATGATCAGGTGTCCACATACTTTTGGCCATATAGTGTATAAGTTTTACCAGGTTTGTAGTGAAAGAAAGATACTCAGTAAACTTTGAGAGAGCAATATCTCTCTGATGGCTGACCAGTTCCCATAAAGGCTCACAAAACTTCAATATCTTCAGAAACTTCTGCCACAGTATTTCTGTATATAGCACATTTCCACCTTCCCTGGGGCGTTGCTGAGGACCCCTTTACTCTCAGCGGTTTCTGGCTGCTTAAAATACCTTTGGGGCTTTATGATTGAGTAAACGCTTTAAAGTCTTTCTGTCTCATTGCTTTTCTCCCTTTCTTTTCTCTGCCACTGGGGAACAATGGTATTGCAGGTAGGCTATAAATCCCCTGCATCACAGCCCTAAACATGCAGAGAAAGGCAGGAGGGAGGAGGCAGCGCTTTCATAATACAGGCCTGTATGGGTACACTGATGGATCTACAGCCCGGGCTAAAGCAACGTTCACATTATCATGGAAAATGCACATTGCATGCTGCTTTGTACAGTGGTACGATTTAACAACTCCAGCGCTCATCACAGTTGAACTTTTGCTGCTGCGCGCTGTGGTTTGCGCACCACAAGGTGGAATAAAATGGCTCTATTGAAGTTTTCTCCACAATAATGTAAATGCTTCTTAAAGCTGCCTACAGATTGCAGGTTTTCCTATATGGAGAGACAGTTTTGCTTAACCTATAGCAGGAGTTCCCACTCCTAATCCTGTGGTACCCCTGCCCGGCACATCTTCAGTGTTTTTCCCAGCTCTAACTCACCTGCTTCAACTCAGGAAGGGTTAGTTACTTATCTGATTAGTTGGATTAGGTGGTTTAGAGCAGGGAAAACACCAAAGTGTGCAGGGCAGAGTTACTGTAGGACCAGGATTGGGAAACACCGACCCAGAGGCAGTGCTCCATTGGACATTGCACACTGCTTGAATTGTATGCTGCTTTGCTCAATGTTCAGTCTTTCAGCTCTCTTTTGTCACATTCAGCTTTGACCCTGTTTGCCACTGACCTTTCAAAGTGAACCCAATGAGATTAATTGCTGTAAAAACTGGGTAACACTCTCTTCTACAGTCCCTTAGTTCTAGGTATTTACCAGGAAAGTGTGAGGTAAAAACTCCAAAGTACTAGACAGTTATTTTGGGTAACATGACAATAAGTTCTGGGGCAGTTGTGGGGTACACTCTCTAAAGTGCTGTGCAATTTTGTGTGGTAAAATGATGATAAGTATCAAGACAGTCTAACTACATTACACCCTGCTGAAGGACATAGTAAAATACATTATAAATATTTGTAGCAACAGAGTGGTAAGTACAAACATAATCACACTAAATTTCACTATACTGTCACATCTTTAAGCATGTAAGTAAACTGAAAACACCTCTAAATGTCTGGTGGTTTATTTGACGAAAAATGATGGCACACAATTCAAAGTATGTTTTCTAAAGTAAATGATAAGTTTTCAGTAAAACCACGGTAAGAATCATTGCTTTCCATTACAGCCCAGCTTTGGTTTCATTTATAGATAACAGAGAGGTATATACTATGTAAGACTCAGTACTTTATTTATGTACAGTCTTTTTACCTAATATAGCTACCTAGTTATTTTTACCCAAAATAATGTGTAAAATAATTTCAAGTTGTACCACATACTTATCCACTTAATATCTAGAACCTGTTTGGCATTTCAGTGTAATTTAGTTAGTTACCATCATGACATCCAAAGTAGTCCCCTAGTACTTTGGATTGATAATGCATAATATGCAAAGTGCAAACCATTTGTAGCTACCCCTAAAGATGACCTTCCTAATGGCCTGGGTGTGTCTGCTGTCATGTAGGCACTGTTGAAGGCACATCTAGGCCAACAGGCGAGAGAGGATTAAAGAGATGGCATAAGCACCAGCAAACAGCCTGGGTGAAGTCCTGGGGAACAGTCCAAGGGAGACATGCTGAGTAAGACAAAGCCAGCAAGCCAGACCTGACCTCTCTTTGTTTTTGCTTTCCTTCTTTCTCTTTCCCTCTGCTCTTTGATGTCTTGCTGGTTGTTTGGAGCAGATAAAGCAAAAAAGCACACAAAATTAGAGGAGGCTGGGTTTAGAAACAGCATCTCCATATGGTATCTGAATGTGCAAGCAGGCACAGAGTTATCTTCAGCCTTTAGTAACAGAAGGAGGGACATCTGTTTCAGGGACAATATGAATGTCCTCTGGGTCTCTGCTGTGTTTCGCAGATAGTGTGATGCATTTCATTTTATTCAGAGAAGTTAATCCAACAAACAGGTGCATGAACAGGTATACTTTTCTGTGCTGTCCTTCCTGTTCTCTCTATCTCACTGAAATTTGTCCCCAGGGTCGTCTGCTTAGATGAAGACAGATCGAGCATGCTAGAAGCAACTCTGTCTGTCTGCGTATCTATGTTTGTGCTGTAATGAGTGTGTATGGTGCCCTTTGGCATCACATGATGGCTAGTCCAATCTTCAAGGTCCTCGGAGTGTGCCTCCTGGTCTAGCAGGATCTGATAAATGGCTCTGCCCTACAGAATCTCCTCTTCTCCTGCCAAAACAAAACATCTTTTAATCTCTGTTGTCTTTAATGCATTAGGATGTAAGCGTTCAGAATAACACAGGCAAATCTTGTTTATGTCTGCAGAGAGTCTGTTTTATGTTGTTGCTGGGGTTTAGGTGCACATTTCTCTTCACAGACAGACTCCAGAACAGATACCTCCTTATGGAAGTGTGTGAACTGCCTGTGCTTCCTGACTCCAATCTCTTTTTTTAATCATGACCTAAATAATTCATAAAATGCTTTAATTTAATGCACCAAAGCCCAAAGGAGGCTAATTCCTTAGTGCCTTTGTTGCCCTTGCACTGAGAGCTAATTAAGACTGAAATGTTTACCAGTGTTTTGGTTAAGCTGAAAATTAAGGCAACAAAAAATACATCAGATCCTTTCTGTAGTCCCAGTTTATAACGTTTAATGCCACAAGAGAGGATTCAGCAGTGGAGAGATTTACCAACTCCAAACTGGAGCCTCAGAGGTTTTAAAGGGGCCTCCTAGAGTTTTTAACGGAGGCTGCTCTTTGCTGATGTAAGCCAGACACTCTGTCAAAGACTTTACATGGGAAAGAATAATTGGTTCACTTTAAAAATCTAGTTTTACACTGAACGTGTTTGTAATTCACCAGAGAGGCTTCAATCAGATTGTCAATTATTGCTGGCATTTTTCTTGAATAAGCTTAGCCATATAAAAGATCCCACAGAGAGTGCAATTCTGTCATGCCGCATTCAGCATCACCCGTTAGAGCTAGATCCATTAGACGTCGGCGTCTCCTCCCTTTACAGTGAAACATTGATTGCTGACTTGCTAAAGCATGTTGCACTTACAATACTTGACTCAGTGCTAAAGCAGAGTGAACTGAGGGGGACCTTTCCTCCTCCAGCTCAAACATTTAGAGCAAAGGAGGCCTAACAGTGGCCTGGCTGTATGTGAAAGGCAGATGGAGATGGCATGGCTTCATCTTGCCATTTTGGCTCTGTTGCAACACTTTCAAACTACAAATTCAGATAGAAATAAAAGGAATAATGCATGCTGCAAGTTGCATGACTGTTTATTTTAACTAGTTATTCCAAATGTAGTTCATTTTTTAAGTATAGTTAGAGGGAAAAAGGGTTCTGGACATCAGGAAAAAGTATTTTGTAAGTAACTTGCAGATGTTGCATTTTGAAATAGATACGCAGATCAGAGAAATTGTTGTTACATTTCATCTCGTCTCAGTTTCTTTGTATTGCATGTACCATCTGAAGTATACTGTATGCTAAGATGACCACATTTCTTCCGTCTCATGGCTATCTGTGCTTCCATGCACCAACTGCTAACCGTCTGATGAGAAACAAGCTTTTGTTTTTCAAGATAAGTGCTAGCTAGTAACTAGTGGCAAGCAGTTGCCATCTCTGCAATCTCTTTTAACAATGAGCCTTTCAGAGCACGATGTAATTGCTGCACTGAAGATATTCTCTTATGTTTGCTGACAAGTGTTCCACTTTATGTCACTTTTTTTTTGTTGCAGTGTTTTGACTCCTGTCACTACACTGTGCATCTGAGGTTTTTGCATGTCAGTTAAATGTCCCTTTCTGTCAAATTAGGTGGTCCTTGGCCATATTGAGCAGCATAACCTAGCCTCTCTGGGAATAACATTTTTCAGCCATCATATTTCATCTAGCCCTCTAGTTTTCTCTGCACCAGTTTATGAATGAACTGTATTTACTTAACTAGTTGAGTACTCTTTGCAATTCTATTCAGTCAGGCATGTATTCACCAGTCTCAAAAGCTGGACTATGGTTAGAGGCGGGTTTTGTCGCTTAAAACCAACTGATATGCAAAATGACCGACCACAGGAAGGATAGGATAACACTGAGGATGTCTCATTTACTAGCTACTAAATGCTTGAAAGAAAACTCATCAATAACTTTATTGACATGATGCAGTAAACTTCACAAACACAGCACGCTGTGCTGTATCATCCAAACAGAGAGAAGGAAAACTACCCTCACTCGGATAATCCATACCTGCTCAGTCAGCAGAGAAGACAGAAGTGCAGATGATGAGAGAGGAAATGAGAAGAAGAGAGGAGAGGGAGACAATAGGATGAGAGAGGATAGAAAGCACTCATCTGGTCTCTGTAGACTATCAGTATGAAACATACAGCACAAAAATCCCATTGCTTAGAAATAAGCAAGCGAAGCAAACGGGCCACCAAATGAGCAAGCGAAGGCTTTTGTGATGGTTATGTAAGCACTAGTAAAGACAGCAGATTTGAATGATCAGTTGCTATGGAGAAAAAAAAAAGTAAGACATGGATTGCTACCTCTTCCTAGTTTGTGAGGCTGACTCTGGAAACAAGTGATGTATACAAAAACCACCTGAGTGAGACTAAAGAGCTGTCGTGAGTCGTGAACCAATTTATTCACCAAGTATACTGACATGCGCAATGAGTTTAGTGCTAGTGTCGCATCATTAACTGTAGTTGGAATAAAGAAAAGAGAGTACATAATACAAATAAATAAATAAATTACTATAAAGCAGTTTTTAAAAAAGTATGATTGAGGAAAAATAGCCATGGTGGAATATCATCCAGAATTCACGCTGAAGGCCTTCTGCCTCATTTGAGAGAGCAGTTTTAATAAACATACTCAGACTAAGTGTTTATTGTTGTGCAGATGAAGTTTAATGTACCTACTTATTCTTCTTTATGAATGCACAGTGTTAAGATTAAACTGGTCTTTTTTTAGGGGCGTGTAGTAGAAGTGACTAACGTATACAACACTCTGCCATTTACAGCCGATAATAAACCTCCCTTCTTTCTTTAAGACTTGGGCTTTTCCACTCTTTATTATTTTGGGAGGAAGGACCCAGTTCAGTAACTTAATACAGTCCATGCTGACCCCACCCCACCCCTCCCCCTTCTCCTCACTCACCCACCCATTGTCCAGACCATCTGTTGCTCATGTTCTGGTCTGTGTAAAACAGACTAGCCACAGACGGTGCATGGACAGAGAGGTGTAGCGTGTGTAGCGTGAGCCGGTGCAGTATTGATGAGAGTGCCTATCCTCTCTTACCAGCCAGTGCCACGGCTCGGCCTGGTTGATGTCTCTGATTGGCTGCAGCCTTGATCAAGGACTCCTGCTGGTGAATAATTAAAGATGCGACCCACCTCACCTCAGTGCTGCCACTGCTGCTCTGCTGCTTGCAAGAGAGAGAAAGAGAGAGTAAGAAAGGGAAAAACAATGACATGTCTGTTTCTGTACAGCTCTTCCCTTTTTTCTTTTTTTCATCCTGACATTTCTAAACTCTTATCTCTCCAAAAAATGCTGTTCCCTCTCTGCCTATTTGTAAAATCTCTTTTTGTCCTCCTCTTTTCTATTTTGCTGTATTTCTTGTACTCCCTCCCTCCCTCTTTCTCTCTCTCTCTGTCTCTTTCTCTCTCTCTCTCTCTCTCTCTCTCTCTCTCTCTCTCTCTGATTTTCTCGCTTGATTAGAGTGCATGTTACCTGCACACATGCTCTGAATGCAAAATCCAGCTTCCAGTATTACACAAGGACACATCTGTGGGTTTTATAGGCCCAGGATAAACGCACATACTTACTTGACAGTATGTACAGAGCAGAACAGAAGTTTTTTCATGCTGTACTCATGTCAAGTATACTAATTAAAGGGAGCTATATCAACACTATCAGCCCTTGCATGCAGGGGCCCAGGCACCAACATGGTCAAGTCATATGTAATGGGGCCAAAGTATCAGTGAGTGGGGGCACGCATCATCGCTCTCATATAAAAACTTTGTAACATTTTTTCATTTTCAATGTATAATGCTGGCTTTACACTGTGTGAATATTTAGTGATGAATGGACCAATAGAAATTATCCATAATTATTTGTGATAAATTCTTGTTACAGTAACTCACTTTAAAAGTTAAAGGGGCACTCCAGCCAAAATGATAAAAGTGACTGTTGCCACATCTGTTGTAAACCTGCCTACTCATCTCCAACAGTGATGCCACAAAGGGCCCAAGAGTGAGATTTTCCAGTTTAAATAATGAGAAAACCCTGTTCATATGCTGTTTCTGAAAGGTGGGAGGAACTTCAAGTGCTTTGGGCAGACTGTTTGAAATGTTTCTTTTTTTCTGCTTGCTGGTTCATGCAAAAGAAAGCCAGATAGCTAGCATTAAGTCTGTAGGTATTAGCATGTATATCAGTGCAGAAGTACCAATGGTTGTATAATGATTTGTGCAGCACATGTGTGGTATCATAGTAAATAGCATTGATGGACGAAAACACAAAAAAGATACAAAACCATGAATTCAGTCAAAGCAGTGAGGCTAAGAAATGCAATGCAGAGCTGCAGAATACTACATATAACTACAAATTATATAAACAAATAACAATAAAAGCTAATTTTAGGCCAGAATACCCCTTTAAGAACAGTTTCCCCTCGTTCACAGTAGCAAAGGGATAATGTTATCAATACAATTACAGCAATAAACTGCATTGTGATGTACTTAACTTCCTCTGGTATACAGAGTGTCACTGAATATTGATTAGACTCACAAGTACAGCTGTAGCGTGCAGCTTTAAATGGTGGATCCAAAACAGATAAACCACAGTTTGGTGACCTCTCTCTGTCTGTGGAAGTTAGAGGGAACAGATTTAGTCTGAGAGAGATTATATGTGTGACATGGGGTCTGAGCCACTCTCGCCCTTAGCAGTGACTCCTGCCAGTATTTACTGGCTTCTGTCACATTGTGCAGATAATTGAACTGCAAAAGTTATTTTGCCCCTCTACTTTCCTCACTGCAAACATTCAAGAATTTAAGGGCATTGGTTTTGTTGTCATTACGTTTATACCCATGCTACCTATGTTACTACATTAACAGTTCAAAGCTTCAAAGATTGATTTGACCGGATTAGAGTTAAGATACACTTACTACATACTGGCCAGATTTGTTGATGCTTTTAATTATTTGGCACATTTCACAAGCTGCTGCTGGTAATTAGCCATTATAGCATTGGACTGCTTACCATCCGTTGAGGGTAACTGGCACATATTCATGCCAAGCCAAATGCTCCAGTGCTATTGGCATCACTACTGTTCCCAGTCAGTAATCGTACAGCTCACAAATGAAAGGACAATAAGTTTCATCCACTCTGAAAGTGCATCCGTGTTGTGGGTGGAAGCAAAACCACCATAAGTAAACTTGGATCTCCTCCAGTCACAGAGCTGAACTGCACTGAATGACTATTGAAGAACTTTCCCAAGAGATTAACTACCAATTTAGGGTGCTGGTTACATGTCCTGATGTGTGTCATTGTTTGTATGGACATCTCTCGCTCTCTCTGGCTATCTCAGTGGTGATACCATATTCAGGTCAGTGTGCATGTGGAGTTGAGCCCTGGGGCTGTTATGTATTTTTGCAATGTGTTTGTCTGTGTCCGTATTACCAATCAAGAAGTAAAAAAAAAAATAGCATGGTTTTATGAGGCTCATTTATTTCTAAGATCATACACATTTTGTGCTACATTAGTGTTGTATTAGCACCATTATTATAGAGTAAATCATGTTAGTCAAGCTGTTAATGTAATCTCTATCAGTTGCTTTTATCTGCCAGCTGTGCTCTGAATGTGTTGGTAATGCTTGACTCTGATGGAAAAAATTAAATCCTTATTTTCCATAAGGGAAATTTAGAGCATACAATCCTTCAGAATAGTGATACTCTTTGATATCTGAATTATATTTAGACAGTCTTGATATGGTCCTCCGCATATCCAAAGAGCTCTTAATCAGACCTGTTATCATCTTAAAGAGCTGAGCAGTGTAGGTGCTTTGAGAGCACACATTCATATTCAGCATATTGAGATTAGGAATCACACTGTTGTGTGGCGGGGGGGGATTTTAGATGGGGAGATAATTAAGATGCTTGGCACAGATGATTAAAGTCGCTCGGTGGCAATGAGGTGAGCTGAAGTGGACTGTAATATCACAAACACGTGCTTTTATCCTGCACTGATTCGGCTGAAATGACAGTGGGATTGAGAGAAATATGGTGATATTAATTCAGCAGACATGCATGCAGGGTCAGAGCAGGCTACCACGTTTCATTATAACTCTCTGGATTATAATGCTACAGGGGGCAACAGGGGTGGCTGTTGTGGATGACTTAGACCCACCAGATGAAAATAATTGATTCTGTTGAAAGATTTATATTTCTGTGAATATCTGGAAAAAGTGCATGTTTTCTGCAGATACAGGCTCTAGGCCATGGATCAGCATGGAACGCTAGATTGCGTCAATGTCAGAGAGAGCTGGACTTGGCGTCCAGGCCTTGCCGTCAAGAGGTCTACTTCAGAGTACGCTCTCTGACTGATTAGTTTTCCTATGGAGAGCTGCCAGTGCGGTCCATCACGCCGACACACTCATCTCCTCAGCTTGGCAGTGCCTGCTGAGAGGCCTTGAGACACAGAACATCTCCGCATCTGGGGAACGCTCTTTCACACGACACGTGTCCTCCTGTGGCTGAAGGCTGAGATAATGAGAAAGCTGTGATTTGATAGGTGATATAATTGTTCTGTCACTTTCACGTCACAGTCAGTCATGTTCGTATGTTTCTCATAAAAAGCAGAAAGCAGTGCAGGAGCACTAGTGGTGCAGGCCTTATTGGGCCATCAGAGCAACAACAGGTCAGTGGCCACACTGTCCTGCTGGGCAAGGTGTGATATCTTAACAAAATTCGTGACAAACAAGGGTATGCCACCTCTAACCCCCCCACAACTGCTCTAGTACTCTGGCGAAATGCGATCATTAACTAACATAACAGTTTTTCTTTTACAAGAGCTAATGTTTGTTTTTACAACATGTGATGTGTTCCCTTTACACGTGACACACGTCCACATGTTTAATTCATGTTTCTTGGGTGTCTGCTCCTCTGTAAGTACACTGGCACAATATGGCTGCCGCTTTACATCGTTTTTCCCGTTTGTTTTGTATTGTTGGTGTGTATGTTTTGATGTTTCCCTGCCGACTGAGGAGTTTGCCCTCGTATCTACCGATATAGCAGCCCAGGGCCATTTTCCACTCATTGCTCAGAGGCGTGTTAGTGTGGCTGTTTGGGTGATGCCACATCACAGCTAAGTGGCAGCCTGGACCGGCTGCTTGAGAGACGCTGTATCACGGCTGCCAGGCTCTCTGGACTCGGGACCTGATTGACGTGACATCGCAGCATGGGCTGGCTGCTTGGTGGACACTGCACTGTAGCTGTGGGACTGCCTGCTACTCCGCAGCTACAAGGCCTCTCTGGCTGGCTGCCTAAGCAACGCTTCGTCGCAGCTATGTGGCTGTCTGGGCTGGCCAATTGGGTGACGCTGCATTACAGCTATGAGGCTACCTGCACTGGTGGCGTTCGGCTGCTGGAAAATACTACCCCTTCGTGGCTAAGGACATTTTCAGCCTTCAAGGCTTCCTGGGCTGGCCTCCTGTTTGATGCACCGTAGTTGCGGTGTGAGACTTTCCTCTGCGACTAAGGACTCTTTCTGGGCTAGCTAAATGACTCTATACTGTGGTCAGTCCCCCCCGCCATCTGTGGGAACTGTGGAGTGTGTGTGGGTGTGTTCTGTGTTTTGTATTGTTAATTGTGTATTTTGCTACTTTGATTGTAAAGTGTCTTTTTATAAATAAGAATGATGATGATGATGATGGGACATCACAGCACTGCTAACTTACATGCATGGGCTAACGACAGGCTTGTTGTCTGTTTAACAGTGTTGATGAGTGCATCATCACCCACTACTTTTACTCTACTTTACTCTACCTTCACTAACTGTTGCTTTGGTTTAGAACTTTCACACTCAGTTTGTTCCCACTCTAATAAGTCTACATTCCCACCCACATTCAGCCCCCCATATTTCTTATGGCTGTTCCCAGATGTTCTTGTTATGAGATCAGCACGCACACTAACTGTTTCGTAACCGGTAATACAGTGGCTTGATTTCTATATTTGCTACAGTTGACAGAATGAAAGTGGATAGAAAGTTCATAATGTCCTTTGTGAATTATGTTCCGCTGTTTTGTTATGCTTATCAGGTTCCTGGATCTTTTTATTTTCATTGCAGTGGTAATAAATCTTGCAGTAAAATGCTACTAAGATGAAGGCAAAAATAAAGCCATGGCTGTGAAATATGCTGTCCCACTTGTTTAGGCTGGGGGGTGTTTCAAATTCAGTCATTGCTAGCAAACAATTACTGAATCAATATGAGGCAAGGTTTATCACCTTCCTTCATGTGTGGTCTCACCTGCACCAGGGTTAGGAACTAGGGCTGTCATCAATAGAACAATTACAATAGAATACACAAGTAATCATTTTGACAATTATGTCAATAATCAGAGTTTTTAAGAAGAGACTTAGTGAAATTGATAATAACAAGCCGCGCATATCCTTTAAGAGATTCCAAAATCATTTTTTTAAAAGATGATGAATGAATCCATTCACCTGTCCATAGTGCGTAATGCTAGTATTGTGAGGCAGCATGTAGATAATGTCTAGATAATTAACTTAACCATAGACGTTTGTATCTGAATAAGCTGGTAATGTTGAATTCATCATGTAGAAACAGATCTTTAGACCCTTTACATTCATAAACAGAGAGCGAGAGAGAGAAAGAGTGAGCATGCATACGGCTCCTGTATTAATGCCAGTGCTGGCCTTGGCTGTGGCTGCACATTAAGTTGCCCGTGTGCAGTGGTGGAGGTGCTGAGTAAGCCTGGTCTGTTCTGTAACTGTTATAGATGTCTTCAGGCCAGCACTAAAGACTGCACTACTGAGACAGAGGAAACTAAGCTCAAGGGTCATTAGCATCTCGTTTAGGCCCATTTGGACTAATATCATTCCGTAAGAGGATGAATGATGATACTGCGTATATACTTCTTGATTTTCTATCCTTTTTTTTTTAATTTACCCCCACTGCCCACCCTACAACACTTAGGTATACAGGTAACAGGTATAACAGGTATAAGTGGGCATGAGTGCCCTCCATTTGGAATGGTTTGTGTCGCATGTTAAAACCAGTGTTTTTCTCTGAGGATGATGCAAATGTCCAGTTTAGAAAAGGTATTTATGTATTTATTTAGTAGTGCTTCACCTTTTGGATTTGCACTGAAGCTAATTCTTGCTTTGATTAGAAGGTACCAACACTTTTCACTGTCAGGTTGGAGGTAGGCTAACAGTACGTTTTTCTCTAAAAGGGATAATTGAATCTGGTGAACATGGTCATTGGAATTAGTAGTTGATATTGCTCTGGTTTTGCTTCAGTGGAGGTGGTAGAGGTGTGTGTGTGTGTGTGTGTATAATAGCTCCCAGTAGGAGGCTGATGAGGACTCATTGTGCTTCAGTCCGGTAGCTTCACCCAGACCGTAATTACACTGAGGACTTCTCTCTTTCTCTCTCTCTCTCTCTCTCTCTCTCTCTCTCTCTCTCTCTCTTTCTCTTTCTGTGCGCTCTCCCTCATTGATTTCACTTGCAAGCGATGACAATAAATTTGCCAGTGGTCATAACAAATCTTTTTCTTTTTCCTTATTCAAGGAAAGGGCCTTTTCTGAGGCTATGACTCAGTCAAGATTGTTGTTTCTTTACCTGTTGAAGTTTGTGTATTTTAAGCTGTTGTTGGCATCTGATTGTTTGCTGAATTAACATGTATTCAGTATGAATGTGGACCAGTATTGAAAAAATGATGTACTACAAACGTTTTGTTTTTATTTACGCTCTAAGAAAAGTTATAGAATTCTACTTTTGCATTAAAAAAAATCTGCATTTTTTAAAACTAATTTTCTCCCCAATTTAGGCATGACCTAATCCACCCTTCTAGTTAGATCTATATCACACAATGTTACCAAGCTGGGGGTGTGAAGGTTTAGTTCTTTCATGTCTGAAATGACATCACATCTTTTTGAATACATTGGACACCATTGGACAGTTGAATGTCATTGGATGGCTTAATGTGCTTTTAGGAAAACATTAACTGCCAATTCTGGTACGTCAGCTAACAGACACCTACATTGGCAGGCATTCTGGGTGCTGAGGGGAGAGGGAGTGCTGTCTAACGTGTTTGCATTTTAAATTGAACGAATGTTTAACTCTTTTGGCAATTATGATGGTACAGGGATTATGAAGAAAGAAGGAAGCCACTTCATATTTTGTATGTTTGATGTGTATCATACATAAACAGCTTCGGAAGAAATATTTCTTTTCTCTTTTGTAGTGAATACAGTCTAATATCAAGTAATTTGTATGAGCTGTTGTAAACGATCAGGTCTGATTTGGAACAGTCTGGTCCAAAATAAACTTGGCTGTCTTTGGGAGTTCTGGGAAGCTTCTCCAGTTTTCTATGCTATGAAGCTGGAAGACTGGTTTACTCATCACTAGAAGTTGGTAAACTTTATTAGTGGAAACTGGTGATTTCTTGTTAGTCAATATGCTCAGAAAAGACATTTTATCAAGTAGACCTGTGTGCTTTGTTGGTTGTAGATATACCGGCTATAGCTCATCTGTTGCTGCACTGGTTTATGAGCTGCCCTTTAGCCCATCCATCATTGGAAAAGGACCATCATAAGACAACTGCTGCCCAGTTATTATTTGGGTGGTGGATCATTCTCTGCACAGCAGTGATATCATCAAGATAGTGTGTTTAGCCCTGATATGAGTGTATCAGGCACAGCAACTGTGATTTTTACTCAGTTTCTGACCACAGGGCCATTGTTGGTTGGATTTTTTTGTTTGGTGGCCTATTTTCAAACCAGCAGTGACACTGAGGGCCAGATGTACGTACAAGCGCAGGTGCAGTGCAAAATGTGCCTTAATACAGCCGCAGAATGCACATTAAATTAACGTTTGAATTACGAAGACTTCAGCTTATCATGCAAACTGTGTGTAGCCCCACCCACTAACTGCTCACTCAGGAGGTGCAGGGTTTAAAAGAGGCAGTGGAATAATAGAGCCATCAACAAGCTTGAGACAAAACAGAAAATGAAAGTTCAGTGTTGAAGAGTTAGCAGTGTTAATAAATTAAGTTGAACATTGTACATTGTTTTCCACCAAAACACTGGGCCTCATTCACCAACCATTTTTAAGAAGAAGTTTCTTCTTAAAACACACGTACGCAGTTTTTACGAAGGGTCTGACGTTCACCAGTGTTTTCTTATTTGGGATTTGTTCTTAAGTAAGAACAGAATCTACACACACTCAAGAGCACAAAGGTATGAACAGTTCTGTGGTTTAAGAACACATCATGAATCTGACATAGACTTTTTCTTAGGACCTTCCTCAAGAACAAATTTAAGAAAAAACCTACGAAGATATTGGTGAATGAGGTCCTTTGTCATTTTACTCTGCCTGTGAAAATAGTTTGTGACATGATAACGCAGTCATAGGCAAAAGTTTGGGTGCCCTGGTCACAAGACATGTTTTGTTGATTGTGAAAAAAAGTACACATTCTATACAGAGAGCACGCTTCTGCACATTTTAATGCACACCTACTGCTTATTTGCTGAATTTAGCATGTGGCGGTAAAAAAATAAAACATAAAATGTAGCCATAAAATGTAGAGGACATGTTAGTGTTACTTAAAAGATCAACACAATATGTATTTTGAGTGAGGTTTCAAACTTTTGCATACAAATTTATTGCAGCTGCATTACGGCATGTTTCAGCACGTGTTTAAGGCTCATGCCTTGACATCTTTTGAGACCCTAATGCAAACGTATGCATAGTTTTCGAAGCTGGAGGCTCACATGCCTCCTGCTTTAGCAGATATGAGAAGCATTCTAGCCTCTATTCCACAAACACATGGCAAGTGCACAGGTAGTTGCTTTCACTTTAGCTCATTGTTGAGGGGTGAAGTAGTTGATGGCCTTCACAGTCATTGTGTGTGACTGAGGGTTCCTGGGAGAGAGATGGGAACAGCTGTGTGTCAGGACTCAGGTGGATGGCTCCGCCACCTCACTGCTCCGCCAGCCTCTGCAAATAATGCCTGGGGGAGCAGCAGAGGAAGAGAGAAGCTAAACACAAACACAGAAACACAGCTGATGGGATGGCTTCTGGGGAGACACGCCTGCTCTGATGTTACCTCTTACCATCAGTCCCGCACCTGCTCTCTCTTCTCACGTCTCTCTTCCCTGTCTCCTTCGCTTTCTCTTTTATTTCTTTCCCTCTCTCCCTCTCTCTCTCTCTCTCTCTCTCTCTCTCGCTCTCTCTCTCAGACCATTATGGGACTTGTGAGGGGTTATGAAGGTAAGGGGGTTGTGATGGACGAGACTGGAGGGAATGGAGGGAGTGAGTGAGAGAGAGAAAGACGAGGGCACAAGGACGAGCGATCTGTCAGCACCACATCACCAGCTCTATCAGGAAAGGATGAATCAGTTAGAGCAGGCAGGGAGTGACAGAGTGCTGATCAGAGAGGAGAGAGAAAGAGAGAGAGAGAGATGGAGGATGGAGCTAGAAGCTTGGAGGAGGGTCTTGACAAAAGACATTAACAATTATAAATTACTCTCATGGATATAGAAACAAGTGTTTCCTAGGTTGGATTGTGTGTGTGTGTGTGTGTGTGTGTGTGTGTGTGTGTAGGCAGTTCTACATTCACTCTGTCGACAGGAGGCAATAAAAATTCTGACATTTCGGAGCATTTTGTTACACCCCATGAGAAAAAGGGCTGATTTTACCCAAAGAGCAGCTTTCATTTGAATAGCTACATCCTTAAAAAGGTTTCTTCAAGGGTTCTTTAGTTAAGGCAGTGGTTACATAGAACCATGACAACTTGAGAAAACAATTTGAAAGATTAAATCGTTCCTCCCTGTGATAAAAAAACATCTTGATGGACCTCAGTAAATGTGTATGGTTTCTTAAAGAACTGTGTTTAAAAAAATGTTTCTGTGGTGCCAAAAAGGGTTCTACTACTGTTACACATAAATGAAGCCCTTTTCAGTACTATATAGAACCTTTTAAGGTAGGAAAAAGAGTTCTATGGAGTGATGCCAAAGAAGAACCATGAAACTACTCAACTGAAATGTTCTTTAGGGAGGTGATTCCCAATCCTAGAAGTATTAGTGTGTTCCTGGCTTTAACACACCCATTCCAGCTCAGTAAAGGGTTGTTAATTAGCTGATTAGTTTGATTTGGTGTGTTGTGAGAAGGAAAATGTCGAGGGAAGTGGGCTTGCTTTAGGGAACCAGGAGTGGGTAGTTCTCCAGGAACAGGGTTAGGCACCTCTTTTCAATGACATTGCTCCTTGCCCTGTTCTGTGAGTTATGCCGTGTGTGTGTGTGTGTGTGTGTGTGTGTGTGTGTGTGTGGTGTGTGGAATACCATGCTATTCACAAACAATATTGGCATCTTGGACACTTTGAAATGCCATCACTTCATTTTAGTGAAACAAGTTTCAGTTTCACCAGCATAGCTCTGGTTTCAGAAGCTCCCACTACACAATCACATTTGATCCCATGATTTATTTAATGTTTGTACAGCTTTTTGTTGTGTTATTGGTCTGAACACCTTCGCAGCTCATGGTAACGGTTGCAGTGCTATCCTTTAGCACTCAGTATGCTAGGTAGAGTAGCAAGTGTTTACCACTCAGCCCTAAAAAAGAATAAAAATATAGAAAAAGCCATGATGCCCCAAAAAACATGATACCAGAAATTAATAAAGACTGCTGTGCCATTATACAACGTACCACCAGGAATTTTTTTTCAAAGACAGAAATACCCTGAATGTATAACCCTCAACACATCATTGCTATTAAAAAGTGACACTCAGAACTACTTGTATTATCTTACACATCTATTTTTTGTTTTTGTTAATGCTTTATTGTGATAATATTATAAATGGTGATAAAAGGTTAGGTAACTGTCATTCAGTTTTTCATATTGCCACTTGCCTAGTGCTGAACGTAGTCTTTTTTTTTTTTCGTAAGCAACATTTTATTGGAAAGACTGAGGTAGAAATGTAAAATATATGGGAGGTATGTAGTCTCATTTTACAGCCAGCAGTCTTTTCTTAGCCTGAGCACTGGAGCTTAGTTCCTTCAGCACTTTAACGCTGTTCTCTGTGTTAGACCGGCGCGTGAAGCATTGCATGCTGGGAGGCCGTCGCAGAGCGCTGAAGTGGCACTTTGAGCCAAGTGGCTGCCTGTGAGAAGAGATCTAAAGCTACAAACAGAACCGCCCACAACAACACAGCAGCACACACCGCCAGCTACACTTCACAGCCGCTTTTCTATACACAGCGAGAGAGGGATGGAGGAAAAAGATGGAGCTTTCAAAACGATATCCCACACGATCTGTCATCTCATCTCTTTTGCTTCTCTTCTGGTCGGCTTTGATGAAATGCTGGAGGATTTTTAGTTAATTAAACGGGATTAGGTGCAACCCCGGGATCAAGCTGTTCATCTCTTTCTCTCTCTCTTTCTCTCTCTCTCTCTCTCTCTCTCTCAGAGGTAATAGCTTTGTAGCTCTGCTCTGTTTGTTCTTACACATGACCCTGCAGAAAACGTAATAATGCCCTGTCTGCTAAGCAGCTTAACTGTTCACAGACAGTGATAATGCTTATTCAGTCTAAACCACCGTTTTTGTTCCACTGCATAAGCAGTCTCTTCTGAGAATGCTATAACCCCAAAACTAATTGTTTGAAACACCTACTATGAAGTGTACAGGCCTCTATAGAGCTCCTGAACATTGTGTCTTTTGTTCTGTGACCTACCACCTACCTGCAGTTGGTCCAAAAATCTCAGGGTCACTTGCATTTTGACACATGCAGTTCACAATGTTCATGAGTATCTGTTTAAATTGCTAAGATGGAAAACATATAGACATCCAGAACGGGGTACTATTGAGAACATACAAACCCATGATATTGGGTAAACATACCTATTAAGCTCATGTACCCATTAAGCACACTACCATCTTTGAGCTCAAATTACTTATAGAAAAAATAATGTACTATCCTACTTGATGTCTTAACTAATTAATGTGTTTGTTACTATGTACTTCCTGTAATTTTAAAGTCAATCTGATAACTGCATACCAAGATATGGCTATCCATGTGTTCACACTTTCTGGTGGCCATTTGACCAGAAGAGTTCTGTAATACGGAAGTCCAGAGAGGCCATGAGGTAGTTATCATTTTCTGGATTGTTATTTTGAGATAACGAGTTAATTATCTTGTTATCTCAAGTTAAAAAAATGTTATCTTGTAATAACAAGTTACTTGTCTTGTTATCTTGTTGAGATCTCAAAAGCTGTTATCTTAAGATAATGATTTAATTATCTTGTGATCTCAAGATAACAAAGTTGTTCTCTTGAGACAAATTACTTATCTTGTTATCTCAGAATAACAACAAAAATGTTATCTTGAAATAACAAGTTGCTTATCTTGTTATCTCAAGATAAACAATCCGGAAAATTATAGCAACAGCTCATGGCCTCGCTGGACTTCTGTACTGTAAACTCACATTTTTTAGATGCTTAAGCCTTTATTTTGGCTATGACTATTTTTTGCAAACATAAGAGATTAATGTTTAGGACTATGCACAGTAGTTTATCCAATTGGCCAATCATTATCACTGTAAATTATGTCGAAAAATCCTTTATTTCACATATTGTGGATATCCTAAGTATACAGAAGGCTGATCAACTGATCACTGTGAAGAAAGCGTAATTAGTCCTGATTAAGTGGATTTAGTGCAGTGGTGTGAAATATTAAAAATCATTGTACTTGTTGTTTTATAATAGCAGTTTATGAAATGTGGCAGTACTACAAAGTCTTGTGTCTTAATCGTGAAAATGTCATGTTATTTTTTTCACCATATTGCCCTCCTCTTATTTTTAAACTCATGATTCCTGAGTACTGGCATTTTATGCCAAAGAATATCTTACAAACCTGACATAGCTTGTTTTGATTGGACTGTTGTGTTTTGTTCTGCTTCTCTTACACCAAAGGGAGCCTTATGCTATATTTTACACGTTAACTAGACAGAAAACAGATTTCCAGAAAGGAAAATTGCTGTTTTTTTAGGTGTTACGGATTTTGAATTGCTGTTTCACAACAAGCTGAAGTGCCCAGCAAATGACATTAAACTATCTACTGCCATTTTCCGCTAAAACTAAAAACCTATAATATTGTGTGACACCGATACTGGTTAGATGCACTCAAAGCAATCTCCATTCATGACTTTTAACAAAAGCATTCCATATGATTCCATTGGGAATACAGCACAGCATCACAGCATCAAGCCATGTGGACAGATTTAGAGCCGTAAGAGTAGCAGACATGACAAGAGGTCAAGAAGTTTACTTGGGCCAATGATTATTGTAGATAGCCCTCTGTGACGTGCATGCCGTCCTTCTGCCTCTTGTTCCTGCCCACTCCTATAAATAACCTGCTCTCTCTGTTGGGGCCACACTCATGGTGCTGTGTGGAGAGTATAGTTTAGAGCCCACTTCACTGAGTCTGCTATGTTTATAGAGCACAATGACTCTTGAACACATTCTCTTTCCGCTCCCCTCATCATTCTATCCATCCATGTGTCCATCCATCAGTAATACTTTCCACACCTTGTCTTAGTAATTACAGGCTGCCATATAGGACAGAGTGGGTGAGAACACAGCTGGGGTAAAAAGTATTGCTCACTGTTGTACACTGTGCTCGTTCTCTATTGCTATTCGCAAACTCCTAGCAATATAAATTCTAACAGTACCAACACTTATGACAATAGTGGAACCCTTTTTGGTGTTCTTTAGAACCAGTTGTTTAAAGATCTACAGTACTGTGTAGAAGTCAGAGACCACCCTTTATTTATTTAATTGTTTACTACATTGCTTATACATGTTATTAAGTCATGTACAAGTACATGTAATTAAATTGTCGAGTCAGAATGATTGTTAAGTGCAAGTTATTTATTTTTCTGCATAAGGAAAGAAGCAGATAAACATCTATTTAGCATTAAACAATATTTACATAATTAAATTACACAAAAGCCTCGAACACTGTGTGTAATATCAAATTGTTCAGTGTTTAGTGTGTCCATGCTTTACCTTAAATACAGCTTTCATTCTTTTAAGACACTTGATTTCAGTTTTTCAACGAAATCTGCAGGAATATTTTTCCACACCTCCAAAGTTCAGTCTTAGAAGTTGGTTGCATTTTCTGCTTCTCACAATCCAAGTAATCCTAAACACATTCTTCTCTGTAACAGCCTCTTTCAGACCTATAGCACTGAGTTGTTTTCTCACAGTGAAAGAATGCACAGAAACACTTTTGGATTTTTTCAGATCTGAAGCAAGAGTGGAAGAATTCTGCTTGGTCCAAATTGATATTTCCTTCTTTCATTTTGCACATCACTTTTATTATGATATTATTGTATGTCGTAAGCTATTTCCTGTAGACTAGTAATAACTGAAAACACCTTTTTAAAGAACACATAGAAATGTCTCCAAAATGCACATAGAAATGTCTCCAAATGTATTTGACATTTCTTAATTATTCTGTTTAATAATGCCTTGCAGCAAGGAAATGATGGTTTGTTCTTTCTCTCAGGATTGTGCTCACTATTAATCAGTGGTGGACAGAGCTCTGACAAGAAGCTTAACATGCTGTTTCTTCTGAGAGAATCTACTTGAGCAAGAGCAAATAAATCATTCTTAACATGCTCAAGTATGTTTGCTTTGCTCTTGGCTGGGTGGTGGTGTGGCTACATTTATTTGCAGTGAGGATATGGGTGTGCACCCTCCATTCTAACAACTCAACATGACTCCAAATACTTTGGATGATTTAGTGATGAACGCTTTGAAATAATCAGGGTGTGGGATTATTTTAAGCACAATCCTGCTGACTGTAGCGCCTAGCAAAATGGACCCTGAACTTGGCTAGAATATTAAAAATAGGAATCAAAGAAAGTCAAGGACAGTAACTGCATTTCTTGAAATCTATTAGTTTCCATCACTGCTGTTAGTATCATAGTGTGGTGTAAAGGGGTGATATTTGTAGATGCTGAGTCTGGCAGAGTAAATAATTGCTGGGGAAAGTGGGGCAGCATTTCAGGTCACTAGCAGTCAATGTGGTCAACTGCAGCACGTGAGAAGCAATGGCCCTCTTGCTGTCATGTGCTATTATGAGGCACCACTGGCTTCGGTAATGGATTAGGCTGGGAAAATAGAGGCCATAAAATCATCATCCAGTTTTGTGATGTCCTCCCTGTAAATTACGCTGCTGAGCCCTTTGTACACAGGGCCTATTGTACAAGCCTTATTTATTAACCTCTTTTAAACTGGGTATCACTCACCACCTCCTCATACGCTCTTTGTGTAATGACTTCACCTCACCTACTGTAGGCCTAATTAACACACAAATTTGTTATCCGGAGAGAAACGGGTGGGTTGACTAGTTAAGCTGTCTGTCATTTTTCAGTCAGCCTGCTTATTGGTTGTCCATAGTGGTGGGCAGTTTCAAAATTCAGTATCACAGTTTGTCTATATCATCATATTGACCCACTGTAATAAGCTTTTTAACTTATAGCAATTTAGTGATGTATTTGATAGGTGAACTTTATATCTATGACTTAATGACCAGAAAATAAGTGTTCCTGTTGCCAAGCAAACACTAAGGAACCCATGCTTCCTGAGTACTGACGCCAGGGGTCAGCAACCCAAATTTAAAAAGAGTCATTTTGTCCTTTCAGCAAAAATCAAACCTTGGGAGCCACAACATTTTATGTCCATTTTACCCTTGTGGCTGTAAATATGTCTCAGTATGTGCTAATGAGCCAAAACGTAATATAAACGAAAATGCAGAATTACTATATCTGAGTTGTAGCTCAGATATAGTCGCTTTTCTCGCATCTCCAGCAGGAAACCTTTCTGCAAAAGTAGAATAGTTTCTTGTAAAATGTCTCTTAACGTTTGGATTTTTACGAGGCTTCTTATTTGCCAGCTTCTTGTTCGAATTGTCCCATTCCACCTTAAATGGCGCCAGAATGTAACTGCTGCACCATTTAAGGTGGAACAGGAAATTCGAACAAGAATCTGACGAATGAGAAGCTGACCTCAGCCTTGCTACTTTTTTAGTATTTGACACTTTCTCGTTGCAGATTAAACTTATCTGGAAACCATCTGAGTGCTTATAAACACAAAGAAGTCTATTTGTCTCCAAATGATCAATGTTCGTCGTAAATCTTTCTCTTTGCTGTTTCGTTAGCTAATTGCTAGGTGAGATTGTTGTCCATGTTGCTATGGTGACCAGCATTTTACATAAACTCCAGCGTTTAAGACGATCGGCAGAGCTTTATTTTACTGCAAAGAAGGATTATTTTATATTTACCTAAAAATCTAATTCTGCCGTGAAGCCGCAACAGAGCAGTTAAAAAGCTACATGTGACTCCAGAGCCACATGTTGCTGACCCCTGCTCAATGCTAAAACAGCGTCTTACAAACCTGACATAGCTTGTTTTGATTGGACTGTTTTGTTCTGTTCTGCTTTTTTTCACATTGTGAATGTTAACCAGTCAACTGTTTATACATATTTTAAACTGTTCTTTCTGTATAAACAGTCTAAAGCATCGAGCAAATGATATGCATTGCTGTTAACTATCGATCTAACAATCTATCAATACTAATGAAACCAAAAAATCAATGTTGTGTGACATCAATACTGGTACAGTGGGATAGACTATATATTGTCAAGGACTGTCAATCTGATAATTATTCTTTTAACCATGAGTGGCTGAGTCAGCATTAGTCAGACAGTACACAAGATTGTACACATGATTGTCCCCCGACCTTGTTTATTTCCTGCTATTTCTCTAGAGTGGGGTAAAGAGGAAGAGAGATTTGAGAGAACACCGTGGCCTCCAGAACAGTTATGTCAGCAATAGGTGGAAAGCGATGGACAAATGGCCTCTGAGCGGGCATTGATTCATTTCGCTGAAGGGGCCAGTGGTTGCTGTTCCATGCTTTTGTAGTTATAGCAACGTACTGCTGGTCTCCTAGCGATACTGAGTTTCCATTAGAATGGCCTCCCACTTTAGAGCCTCTGAAGTGGACCGCCAATCTTGTCCTGACATGTGACCAGCTCCCATACTGAACTGACCCGCAGAACTGTGCTGTGTGGTGCCAACATCGCTTAATCACTGCATCCAAAAGAGTGTGTTTCACGTGGCACAATGGCAAATTTCAATTCCCACAATTTCCAAACCCAAGCCACAATTACAAAAGAGAAAGTGCTGGAGTCCTCCAGTGGAACACCAGAGGCTTTGAAAGCACTCGCTTTTCTCCTTCTACAGAGACTCTGGGGAAAAACTGAAAAAAGCAATGCCAGATGAGTTCAGCTTTTTGTATGTGATGAAGCATAATTGGCCTATTTTAGCTTTCCAATCGTGAGTCTTTACATTTGCTTTTTATCTGACAGGGATACACAATATTGGCAAAATACAGAGACCACCCTTCATTTATTTAATTTCCAGTCAAAATGGCCATAATTTCTCAGGAGATATTTCTAAAAAGATTAGATCATTAATTCAGTCATGGGCACACGTGTACCTTTGACCTTCAAAATTGATGTATAAATAGGCAGTACGAAAGCCAGGCCACACTGGGCACCAGCGAGTTGATGTTCCAGCGCGCTCTACAATACAGACCTCTGTCTACCTCCCTCGTCTCCTGACTCTGTCTCCTGAGTTGAGATTCCCTACACAGTGAAAGGATGTGTGGCTGTCAATAAACCACTACTGAGGTATGTAAGTAGCCAAAAAAAATATGTAAATTTGCACTAGAACACCAAAACTGGATCAGGGATGTGGAATAAGATTTATATGGACTGGTGAGTTTAAAATAATATGAGATCATCCTGGATAGTAAAAATCAGTAAACCTGAAAGCAAGTCTTCTGAAAAGAATGGAAGGTATAATAAACGCAAAAGGTGGACACAATAAATACTGAAAAATATATATAGTTGTTGAGGCTTCTGTTTAATCTTCTGTTAAATATATGTTTTGGAAATTATATGAAGGGTAGTCTCTGACGTTTGCATGCTACTGTAGTGAACATGTAACATATTGACTAGACAGGCACAAAGACTTTTAACAAGTATAGAACTAGGGGACAAATAAAGTAAAAATAGAAGAAAGAATAAGAAAGAGGCACTGTGAAAGGAGTTAAAGAGTGTGAATGTACGCACATATGCAGGTCTGTGGAAACATAAGTATTATATGCAGAATATTATAGTATTAACATTTGTAAGTTGCACAGTTGTGCAAACTAGTATTATAGTACACTATGGTATGCATGTGCCTGGGTGGTGACAAACAGGACAGTGCAAGCCTGAGGGGGAGAGAAGACATACAAGACATGAGAGGCTTTTAGCAACTGTCTTTAGGGGAAGGAAAGGGAGCTGCTGCAGCTTTATGTGCTTTTAGTGGAATGGAGAAGAAGTCTGTCATCATATTGTCATGTTATTGTTCCTGAGCATTCCTTATTTGTTTCGACAGCTTTCAGCTAAAGTATGTGCAATTGTAAGCAGTAATAGCAGTAGGACAGTGCAAATGTAGGCCATGCGCTTTCCCTGTGAGGCATCTGATGTTTTACGATTCTGAGTGGTGGGCTGTTCGACCATATTGTAGTCAAGCTCCTTCATGTGTCATCAGCACCTTCCCCAGATATCAACTCCTCAGTATGTAGAAGGCAGCTGACTGGGGTTCTTCTACAGAATCTTGGGTAAACTTTAAAGAAATATGCCAGCATTTTTCAACCCAATGTTTATCCGCTGCAACTGTAGCATGTGATCGATTTCCATAGACAATAATTTCCATGTACTTAGAAAAGAACAGAAACTACAATCCAGAAACTCGCATCCAAATGGTACACCCATTGCTAACAGGAGTGGAAAATGGAACACATAGCCAAGCAAAAGTCCATAGACAAACAGTGCCTTTAAACGTGGCACTCTCATAGCATACCACCTTTGCCACAAGTCAGTTTGTGAAATCTCTGCCCTGTCAGATCATCTGTAAGCTTTGTTATTATGGAATGGAAGTGTCTAGGAGCAAAAACAGCTCAGCCGCGAAGCAGTAGACCACTCAAGTGTGTAGTGGGTAACAGTTGCCTCACTACAGAGTTCCAAACTGCCACTGGTAGCAACATCAGCAGCAGAACTGTGTGGGATTGTCATAAAATGGATTTCCATAGCCAAGTTTCTGCGCACAATCACTATGCGCGGTGACAAGTGTCAGCTGGAGTGGTGTAAAGCCACTGAACTCTGGAGCAGTGGAAACGCTCTCTGGAGTGATGAATCACACTTTACTGTCTGGCAGCCTGATGGACTAATCTGGGTTTTGTGGATGCCGGGAGACGCTGCCTACTGGAATGCACAGTGACTACAGTAAAGTTTGGCAGAGGAGGGATAATGGTCTTGGGCTGTTTTTGAGATAGGCTGCTTAGTTCCATTCGAGGGTAGTATTAATGCTACAGCATACAGAAACCTTTTGGTCAATTATATGCTGTCAACTTTGTGGCAGCAGTTTAGCGAAGGTCCTTTTCTGATCCAGCGTGACTGTGCTCTTGTGCACAAAGCGAGGTCCATAAAGACATGGTTTGATGAGTTTGGCATGGAGGAAGTCCAGTTGCCTGCACAGAGCCCTGACCTCAACCCCACTGAACACCTTTGGGATGGATTAGAATGTTGAATGCCAGCCAGTCCTTTTTTGTCCAGCATCAGTATCAGTGCATGATCTTACAGATGCTCTTTTGGCTGAATGAGCACAAATTCCAGTAGATACTTGGGTGGAGGGTGGAGGTTGTTACAGGGGGGCAAAAAGGGGGCCAACTCCTTATTAATCCCCATGGTTTTGGAATGGGATATCCAAGCAGCTCATATATGTTTGATGGTCAGGTGTCCACATACTTTTGGCCATATAGTGCATTTTAGCATCTGCCCTTTGACTTCTATTATAAGTCTTCTGAGGCAGTGGATTTTACTTAGTACAAGGAAAATGTGTAAAATATTCATCTGTGGTTATTAATGCAAACCTTTGAAGTATTCCTTTAAAATCCTCAGGTTCTTTGGTCAGGGCGCTGTGATGGACTCTCATCAGACTGATATTAGTTCTCTTTATTTGAGATCAGTACGCTTATGGGCTTTAGTGAAGGGAGTGGGTACTTCAGCATGTGGCGGTCAGGATGAGCTGAACTGATAGAAGCCAGTGATCCAATAAACACCTCCATATCTGTTTTAGAGAAGAGCTTAAGCCGATGGCGCTGAAATCAGTGAGGAAGAATGAGATGGAGTGATCTGGAGCGCCGGCTCTGCTGCAGGTGTTTGTGTGTGTGAGGTGGTGTGTGTGATGGCTAAACAGATAAGCGGGGTTGCCTTATCACTGAGTGAGTGCCACAGAGGCTGGAGAGAGGAGCTCTGTCTGCTGCCTGGATTGATCGTATAATTAAAATGCTGCTGGGGAAGGGGACGTGTAATTGCAGAGCAAAGCCGGCAAGGAGGGACTCTCTCTCTCCTTCTCTGTCTCTTTTGTCTTGATCTCCTTCTCCCTCTCCCTGTCTCTCTCTCTTTTTCTCTCTCTCTCTCCTTTTCTTTCATTTTTTCTTGTTCTCGCTCTTTTTCTCCCACTCTCTCCCTTTCTCTTTCTGTCGTGCCCATTGTTTTTCTCTCTCGCTCTCTCTCTTACTCTCTCCTCTCACTCTTGTCTCTCGGGTCTCTCTCAATTTCTTTCTCTCTCCTTTTCCTTTTTTTTTCTTGTTCTCTCCCTCCCACTCTCGTTATCCTGTTCTCCTCTTCTTCTCTCTCTCTTTATTTTTCTCTATTTTTCCTGTTTCTCTCCTTTCTTTCTTTCTTTCTTTCTTTCTCTTTCTTTCTTCTCCATGTTTTTTCTTGCTTTCTCTCTTGCTCTCTCTTCCTGTCTCTCATTCTTTATTTTTCTCTCTCACTTTCTCTCTCTCTGTTTTTCTCTCTTTCTCTCTCTCTCCCTCTCTCATTCTCTTATTCTTTCTCTTTCTCTCTCTCTTTTCATTCTCTCTCTCTTTCTCTTTCTCTTTCTTTCTGTCTCCTTTTCCTTCTCAGTCTCCCAGTCCCTTTTTCTTTTTTTCTCTTGTTATTTTTCCTCTCTGTCTCTCTCATTTTATCACTTTATTCTGTCTTCTTTCTTTCTTTCTTTCTTTCTTTCTTTCTTTCTTTCTTTCTTTCTGTCTCCTTTGTTTTTTTTCTTGTTTTCTCTCTCTCTGTCATTGTCTCTCTCTCTCTCTCTCTCTCTCTCTCTCTCTCTCTCTCTCTCTCTCTCTCTCAGGGGAGCACAGAGGAGCCGAATTGTTGCAGTGACTCATCTCAGTTAGCTGTGGAGTTGACAGCTCGTCTGTGTGATTATGAGGGTCTAGTCTGTGTTGAGGGTGTCCTGTGGTGGCTGGTGATATGAAGATATACAGGTTAAACTTTAGCAGAGCACCTCTTAAGAAATTGTATTAAATGATATATGATTTAATACTACTGGTAATTTTATATGATACAAAAGTAGAACATATGTGTAATAGAAGTTTGATCACACACCAGTGTCTGATTACAGGTAGGGGGTCCAGGTAGCAAACATTAAGGCCCAGGGACATCACTATTGTGAGGATGATGACCACTAGCTAGTGAATTTGAATACTGAAATGAATAATAAACTTAACACATGATGGTGTACCTCTAATTTAACTGGCTAACATTAGTAACTATAACATCTGACATCATATTACGGTGCGTAAAGGCGAATTAACCTGAGTACGAGCCTTTACAGCTCTATGTACCATGCACCATGTAAGTGTTGCCATGGTGATAGCATCTGCCAAAATTTTGTGGTGATCTAAGAGAAGCATTATCAGTCTCTTTTATTAATTTAAGGTGAGAAAAAGTCATGAAGATGCAAGAACTCAGTGTCTTTGCCCATGATGACCTCACATTTTGTAATGTTGTTACTGACATTGGGTCAGGGGTCCCTGGCTTCCATGTGGGAAGGTCTAGGCTCAGTATGCATGTGTTTAAACATATCTCTGTCAGATTATCCGTCATGTAATTGAATTTGGCTGGTGTTTGCTGTGTGTGTGATTTGATTCCTGGTGTTAGTGGATCCAAGGTGCCATGTTCCTGTGTAAGCTTCAGGCATGACTCGCCTTTCCCCTCCCTTTTCTGCCTCTCTAGACAGTCTCTAAGCTCCACTGGTCTGGCCATAATTGGGCCTCAGTTGAAAAGGCCACGAGTGACATTGACAAGCCACTAATGAAGTGATCTGGACAGCAGACATGCCCGTATTGGCTGAATAAGACTGGTTCAGGTATCACTGCAAAAAATAACGAAGCTGGTAAAACTGTGGACAAACTCTCCATCACAGTTACTTTCCACCTGAGAATTCATATACATCTGTTATTTATCAGTATGTACAATGTCATCTATTTATGATATCTGGCCCTGTGCAAAAGTCAGAGTCCACCTTTTTGTTAATTTAATTACCAATCAAAATGGCCATTTAGTACAAAACCTCAAAGCCAGTAAGTAAAGGAAGCATGTATTTAACAGAAAATTACACAAAAGCTTTTAACAGTAAATATGATATCAGATCTCTCAGTATTTAATTTGCCCACTCCTTACTTTTGTGAACCCTACTGTCACCTTGCAAATTTCTTTTTAACATTCATCTAAAATGGCTAAAGGAGATATGAGGGTATAAGATATTAGATAATCCACTTGCCTAAGGAAGTAGAAAGTCCAAGGTAAATAAGTGGAAAAAGCAGGAGGTTTAAAAAATGACTAGAAGATACAGAGAAAACAGGGCTGCTAACAACCGTGCACGACCTGGTAGACCACCAAAACTGTCCCCATCAGATAAACAGCACTTGAAGCTCTCATCTTTGCTCTCTTTGTAAACATGAAGCTGGTCAGTGTTCTACAAGTACTGACGGACATAGTTTATCTTGATTGTGATATATATTGTCATATTGCCCAGCCCTAGGTGGTAGGCATCATGAATGAAAGTATGTTTGATTTGGAAATTCATTTTACAGCAAGATAACAACCCTAAGCACACTTCTGAGACGATCAAGACGTAAAACTGAAGGCAAGTCTACCAAAAAGGAAGGAAGCGGAAGGATGGATGTGCTACTGAAAAAATTTGACATTATGTTTAATAGTTTTCTGTTAAAAGTATTATATATTATTTATATATAAATATACATATTCTGACAACCCTTTTATTTATTCAGGTTTTGCATCTCAAAAAAGATCATTTTACAGGAAAGGGAAAAACATACTTTACTTTTAATGTTAGTCAATGGAAGCACACATTTTTCCAAGTAATTTTGGGCCCTTTCTTTTGGTTCTTTCTTCGTGAAATTTACACACAGTGTAAAGGGCAACAGGCATTTTCTTTATGTCAAGAACTGAAAAAAAAACAGAAATGGAGATACAATGTTTATATATAAATACATATATATGTACTACATATACACTGTTATATTGCAGGGCTTCTGAGATGTGATATAAAATAGATTAAATTAAACCTCATCAACTTCTCTACATTATTATTGTTCTTTCAGTGAAATTATTGAAAGCTGAAAACTTCTGATGGGAACAAAGGAACAGATCTCATTGTTCAGGTTGTAATAGGCTTCTTTTGTCTAGCATTTCACTCATTCTGACTTATATGATCTCTAGTTAGTGGTGTGTTGCAATTGAAGCTTTTTTGATTCATTTTTCTTGCCACTTATCTGCACCTTAGTGTGGTGATATGTGCCTCCACTCCTGTAGTTATTACATGTTCATTTTGTACAAGAGATAAAATCAGACACTTTAATGTTTCCAAACCATCTCCTATTTATCAGGCAAGGATAATGGCACACACAGAATCTTCTGTGGCTCCTTTTCTAAAGGCCAGCACTTAATGCACCATCGCTGCCAGAAGATATAGTGGGGATAATAGCTAGGTTAATTTGCTTAGGGACTTATAGGATGTTCGTGTCTGCTATCTTGTAATTTTGCACAGTTTGGCATTAGTACACCTGCTTGGGTGCAGATGTGGTGGAACAACAATCCCCAACTTCAGTTGTTCAGATTTCAGGGTTAGGCTGTGATAACAAGCTAATGATCCCTGTGTACGTGGGTGTTGTTGTGTGGATGCGGTTGCGAAGATGGCAGCGTTTGTGTTAGTCCCGTTGGCGGCGGCCCAGCTGTTGGAGCTAATTTTCTGCACAGGTGAGCTCTGAGACTAAAACAGAATGTAGCCCACAGCGATGGAGGTCCAGACCACACATACTAATCAACTCTGAATGAACCGAGTTAGTGAGAGTTGTGATTGAAGATTGTGATTGGTGTCCAAGATCAGGAGGTGTCATCTGATTGTAACAGCTAATCAGCAGATTCTAAGAAACATTATTTGCTGTTCACACAGCTCAGCTTGCAGGTCTAATAAAGACGAAGGAGAGAAAAACAGAACAAGCTCCTGGGCGTCCTGCTGACAAGTCACAGAGCAGAATGTCTGACGCATTCTAGACCTGATTTACTGCAGCAGTTCACACATGCAAATAATGTTTTTCTGGCATAAAATGAGTCACTGAGCCAGTAAATGGTATTTGTCATCCTCGAGTCTCGAGTTCTTCAGTGACGTTTGGATCGGATACAGTTTGTGCACTCTTAAAAATGAAGGTGCCAAAAAGGGTTCTTTGGAGCGATGCCCTAGAAGAACCACTTTTAAGTCCCTAAAGAGCCCTTCAGCAGATGCTTCATTAAAGAATCATTTTTGTGAATGTGATGTGTGAGTGTGAAGAACCTTTTTAAAGTTTAGAGAACCCTCATTTAAAGTTTCAATAACAGTGAAAGGTTTTTTTTTAGAACTGTTCATCCAAGAAAGCTCATTTCCGCTGCTTGTATCCACGATTGCATTCTTTCAGGCATTACCCAAAGCTCATGACTATAGGTGAGGGTTATTGTGGTTCAGCTCCCTCTTTACAACTACAGCCCTATACGGCGACAGCATTACTGCTGCCGCCTGTCCCAGCCTGCGGCCGATCTCACGATCCCTCTTCCCATCACTCGTGAATAAAACACTGAGATACTTAACTCCTCTACCTGGGGCAGGTCCTTTCCCCTTACCTGGAGTGGGCATGCCATCCCTCATAGGGTGAGGAGCTCAAAGTAGATCCGCTACTCCTCCACACTGAGAGGAGCTCGTTGAGGTGGTTCGGGCGTCTGATCAGGGTGCCCCTTGGCTGCCGCCTGGTGGAGGTTTCCCCAGCACGGCCTACTTGGACAAAGCCCTGAGGTCGTCCCAGGACCTGCTGCAGGGATTACATCTCCAAGTTGGCCTGGGAGCAGCCTGGTGTCCCGCGGAATGAGCTGGAGGAAGTTGCTGTGGTCATCTGGGATTCTCTGCTCCCCCAACTGCTACCGACCCTATCTAGATTAAGTGTTTTAAGATGGTGATGCTGATGTTGGTCCAAGCCTAGTACCATTTAGGAACTTTTATTTTCAGCCCTAATGTCTCGTCACCAATATGTTCAGAGACTTTGGTTTTGTCCCCTTTAAAATCTGCCTTCAGAGTTGTTAGGATGTTGTCTGTGTTGGTCATAGTAAAATGGATTAGCATGTGGAAAGGAGGTTTCTTCTGTATTTCCTGTCACCATATAAAAGAAGCACCATTTTGCCTTTATTATCTGATGTACTGCGATACTTCATGACTGATTTGTTTCTTCAGAGTAATAATAAAATGCAAATTAAGTCTGATTCCTATTCATATATTTGTTCGAAATGGTAGTAATAAAATAAAAAAAACAATTTCTGTTTTTGTTAGATCATGTTCTTTACAAAGAAAATTAAAGTAAATTTGGTGACGACATTGAAAAATCACATTATAACCAGAGAAGAGTAGATTAAAAGGTAGGAATGGCCATTTTGGGTTAAGAGTGTGGGAATAATTACTTACACTGGATGTTATAAGAAATCTAGTTAACCAGTAGTGAATCCCGCCTCACCAAGCCTGTGTGCCTATTTAGTTTAGCTATCAACTTAAGAGGGTTGATTTGAATTTAGCTGTGGAACATGTCCATGATTTTACCCTAGATGTTATCCACAATTGTCATGTCTACAAATAAAAGCTCATTCTTACTCCATTTACCAGTCCTCAATGTGTATTTTAAGCTATTTTGCCATGTGCAAAAAAGGCAGAAAGATAAGCATACCCTGAAGATAAGCACAAAGTGAGTGCTTACTGTAGCAGACAGAGCACTATCTGAGACAGAAGGCCATATGGAACAGGCCAGGGGACAGCGTGCCGTTCTGTCGTAGTAAGGAACATTTCCTTATGAGCGCAGTGATTTATTCAGCTGCTGCCTCCAGAAGTCTGACTCTGCAAAGACACTGTTTTGAGCTAGCTCCAAGCGCATCAATATCTCCAATCTATTCCCAACTACCGGAGCACAGGCTGCATTAGAGCACAGAAGGGAGGGGATATGGCCAATAATGTGCATGTGTGATTTAAAACCTTTAAACCAAGACATGTGGCCTTTTGCAAAATGTTCAGTCCTTATGTAGATTTAACAGTGACAGCTTTTGGTTTTGGCTGCTTAGCGTAGAAAGGCAGTATAAATAGTGCTTGTCTTATTTCATATATTTTCACTTTGCTTTTATCCATCCATGATTTACTCATATTTTCCTATCACCTCACATTCTCTACCCTTAAGTACACTATATGTAAAGATAGAGCTCAGTAGTAGGGTCTTATCAATATACCATTATATCAATCAGTATTGAGGTCCTGCGCAAAAGGATGTTCCTTTGATTGTTTGTTATACTATAAAACTTTCCTCTGTAGGATTTTTGATAAAAGATATGCAATAGCTTGTTTTACAGTATAACAAAAAATCAAAGGAAAATCCCTTCTTCACTGAAGATTTAGTGGTTTAAGTCATCTAACAGACTGCCAAGCTATATTACACTAATACCGTCTGAACTGATCAATTCAAATATGACACACTATTATGGTTCAAATAACAAAAACATTCAAATGCATCCAAACCTAGCATTTAGCAAGAGTGTAACAAATCCAACAAAACCACTATTTAAGAGTTTCTACTATTTGTTTCAGTTTAACATTGAACAAATTATAATCTGTCAGTTAATCAGTGTTTAACTAAAACTTTGGTGCCTGTTTAGTTTCTGACCATGTTAATTATCTTGGCTGATATTGTCAGTCAGACTTTTCTACTTAATTTACACTTTAAAATGTGATATTTTAAGTGAAATAATCTTAAATCCAATATACGACACAAAGGTCAGAGACCACTCTTCATTTATTTCAGTTCCAATCAAACAGTCATTTACAGTTCAACCATATAGAGAAAATTGGACTACTAACTATACAAGGCCTGGTAGACCACCGAAACAGTCGCTGTCAGATAAACAGCACTTAAAGAGGAGAAAATCAAGCTCCACTCTTGCTTCAGATCTCACTATGAGTCTGAAAGGATGTGTAGCTGTCAAGAAGCCCTCACTGAGAAAGTAAAATAGTCAAAAAAGTCAAAGAAAGAAGCTGCTGGTGTTCTCAGAACAATGGAATGACCACCTCAGAGTCCAGGCCTCAACATCTTTGAATGTGTTTAACATTACTTGGATAATGAGATGCAGAAAATGCAAACGACTTCTAAGACTGAACTTTGGAGGTGTGAAAAATATTTCGAAAGAAAAACTAAAAAGGCTCTTTAAAAGAATGGAAGCTGTAATAAAGGCAAAAGGAGGACACACTAAATACTGAAAAATTTGATATTACATTCAGTTGTTGTGGTTTCTGTGTAATTTTCTGTTAAATGTATGTTTGTTGCTTTACTAAAAACTGAAAAACTAGTACTTAATGACCATTTGGCAGGGAAATAAAATAAACGAAGGGTGGTCCCTGACTTTCAAGTACTGTAGCTAATATTCCTTGTTATGAGATAAATATTGTAAGATATAATATGTCTATATATATCAATATATTTCTACCATTTCTAGACATTTATACTTTCAAGTCATTTTCCATTGGTATTAAGTAATGGTTATCTTAAAATGACTTAAAAAATGTCTAGAAATTGGTTGAATAATCTTAACACTCTTACAGCAGTCTCCTAATGAGAAATATTAGATATATTGACTGGTTTTAAGATGGTTTCACTTGCAAATATATCATTTTCTGCAGTGTGATATCTGTATTGGCCACAGCTTTTTCACATTTATATTTATATCAGTTTGGGCTCACTCTATAATACTTTAATTAAGCTGAAACAGAGCCATATATATATTCAGTGTACTCAGGAAAAGAGTTCTTATTCTGCTCAGCGTAGCGTCAGCTCGCTTCAGTTGGCGTAAAAGCAGATGGATGATTTGGAACAGATTCTACCCAGCCAACCAGTGCCACAATCACTCTTGCCTACCCAAGTAGAGTAGGACTAATGAACTTTCGTGGACTTGCTTAGTGAGCCCGGGCGAAGGAGCGCGAGACGAACAGCCCTGTCTACATATGTAGCGTCAGTGGGACAGAGATAAGTGAAGACTGTTTCGTAAGGTGGAAACAGGGCTGCCAGTCAGACAGTATGGAGGCGGGATGGTGACTGGGGCTGTTCAGATGGGAGCAGTTATGTGGAGCAGTGTGTTTAAAGCAGATAGAGGAGGTTTCTGTGTGAATAAGTGTAGGTGAAGCAGGGTCTTATGTCTGCGCTTCATTGGAAATAACAGCATCTTCCTCCTCTTGTTTTGCTACACACAGCTGTCAGAACCTCGCTCACCGCGAAAGGTAAAAAGCTAGATTTTTCTGGTAACATTTTCCTTTAGGCTACATGACACCTACACAAGCCTTTCACGACAACTGACCTACATAAACCTACATAAACATTAAGAAAGGCTTGTTCCTACAGGTGTGATCTGTCATAAAGACATTTTTTTAATATGAAAAAGTTGACATAATACAAAATGGCATTAGGTATTGTCATGACATTTCCTGGGGTAAAATGAAATGTTACATTATAATGAAATGTTATATTATTTTTGGTATGTCAGAAAGTCATAACCATGATGTGACAAACACTGTATTTCTCAAAGTCTGTAGACACATTCTCATCCCACATTTCTTCTGAAATCAAGGGGAGTTTGTCTCCCATTTGCTGCAGCAACAGCCTCTAGTCTTCTGGAGTGACTTTACTTTAGATATTGGAACATTGCAGAAGAGCTTCATTGAGGTCAGTGGTGCTTTATCACTCCAGAGAACGTAGTTCCTCTGCTCCACAGCTAAATACCGGGGGACTTTGTATCCCTCTAGCTGATACTCTGCATTAGGTCTGGTGACTTTAGGCTCATGTATGGCTGCTCCAGAGTGTCCCATTGTATTGGCAGTGCTGTTCATCGTTTGAGCCTGATTGCAAAATTGAACAAACATGTTGAATTTTCATTAACACCTACACTTAAAGGTGCCGAAAAGGTTCTTCGGAGCAATGCCACAGAAGCACTTTTGGTCCCCTAAAGAGCCTTTCAGTGGATAGCTCCTTGAAGAACCATCTCTATAAATGAAGAACCTCACATCTTTACGGTATTTAGTATCAAATGTTTTCCTAGAACCGGACGTCCAAGCCAAGTCATTGGGAACCTTCATTTTTTTATGAGTGAATGGGAATCCCATGACTATGTGTTGGTCACTGTGGGTGTAGTGGGCTGGTCTAGACAAAAGCCCAGGGCTGAATTTAGTTCCCAGTCCAGCCCTGCTTTATGGGGTATATCAAGGCCATTTACAGAACTTCATGTTAAAACTTAAAATTTCTCCCGGGACTTCTCTGCATACATGTACTCAAGGATGCATTAATGTAACTTAGCTGCAATATATGCTTTTTTAAAAAGGTATCTTGAAAAATGGCAGAAGGAGAGGATGTGACAATAAAATATGTTAACATATTATAACGTGAACTGCTATGTGTTGCTTTTACAACCAACCACTTCATCAAGTACACCTTTGTTTCTACACTCATTGTCCATTTTATCCGCTCCACTTTATCCAAATAGATGCACTTTATAGTTCTACAATTACGGACTGTCGTCCATCTGTTTCTCTGTATACTTTGTTAGCCAACTTTCACCCTGTTCTTCAATGCTCAGGGCCACCACAAGACCACCACAGAGCTTATTATTTGAATGGTGGATTCTTCTCAGCACTGATATAGTAGTGGGTTAGTGTGTGTTGCAGTGGTACATGTGAAGCGTTGCTGGTGCCCAAATCCTTCTCTGACCATGATGCTGTTTGTATGACTTCTAATCATAGAATCATATTAGTTAATGATATGAAAGACACGAAGTCAGGACAGAATTGTCTTCAACAGTTCAGTAGGGAATGTTAAAAACATTATATGTCTATGATAAACTTCAATAAATGTTCATTTTTACATTTGAAACACTTTTTTAAAAATGCAGTAAATATCATCTGACATGACGAGAGTGAATTTAGCTTAGGAAGAGTTTCACTTTCTCAAATTATTCTATTCTAACCTACATACGTCTGCTAAGTTATGGTAATGCCCACCGGCAAAAAACAAACAAACCAAACAAACAAAACAATAAAATTCTACTGAGTTACTACATGCTACATGCTACACTTTGTGTCTTTGTTTGTGACCATAGCAAACATTGCTAGCCATAATTTTCGAGGGCTGTGTGCTAGATAGCAAAATCATGCAGTATAGCAGCTCGTTTCCCAGCATGCAAAGATGTAGAGTCGTGGGTTGTCAAGTTTGTGGTTTTAATGTCAAACTGGGCTCATTTAGAAACAAAGTAGAGTGTTAAACAACAGCCAGTGTGTTTTTTGAGGCTAGTTCAAAAGTAGACAGTGGTCTGTGTGCAGTTCCCATGTGCAATATAATCAATACTTCACATGCTTTATTCCATGTGCAATTTAGGTAAAATATCCTTACAGTGTAAATATTTTTTTGCTTTTTTATTTATAATGGTTTTATTGTGTTTTTGTGAATAGAGTTTATGTGAAGGATAGAGTTTATATCTTTAATAGATTTTTTTAATCACTTTGTTAATTCTCTTCTTGTTACTTCTTTTCTTGAGTGCTTTGCTATCCCTTGGCTGCTGTAGCACTGTGAATTTCCCTGTTGTGGGACTAATAAAGGATTATCTTATCTTATCTTAGAAATATGCTTTTTAAACCAGAATGATTACAGTTAAATGTTCCATTTCCAAGCAGAAGGCAGGTGTAAGTAGAGGCAGTGCATCTACAGTGTATTGCACCTGTTCCGTTCTGTAGAATAAGCAGAAACTATACAGTCATTGCAAGGATTCAGGTTGGAATCATTTTATTATGGATGTCTTGTCACGAGTGCTCAACCATAGAGCATATTTGGAACAAAATAGCGAGGCGCCATAGCATCGATATCGTTGGTTATCATTTATGACTTTCACCCCAGACATTGAACTGACACACCCTAAACAAAAACCTATGACAGTTGACATAAGTGTTATACCAACTTCACGTCAAAGTTGACAAAAGCAGCTGACAGTCATTGGAATAAATACAGGTTTATATAGGATTAGAACATTGTTGTAGCCTTTCGAACGTTTCCCTTCAGTGCTGCCCTTTTTATCACTTTATCAAAGTTTTTTCTGCCAATCTTCTTTTCCCCTGTTGAGTAATAATATCTCTGTTTTGAGTAAATGTGAAGTACAATGCAAGAGTTCTACCAGTGAAAGCATTGGTTTATAAACAGTTGCCATCTCTAGGAAACAAGAAAAACTTAGCATGTCTATCATGATTAAAATTCCAAGACTTCATCAGCATCCCCTGCTGTTTTGTGTTACACCAATGTATTTACTTTATATTATACGATCATTTGCTCATACTTTACAGAATGTGATGGATACATGTATCCATAAGCACAGCTAGTTAAGTGAGGCAGTCTGAAATGGCTATGTTTAGCATGTGTAATGAGAAAATACATTGTCCTTAATCAACTTTATTTCTTAAAAAGCCACATTGCTCAGAATAAAAACTTCAACCTCAGTGTTAAATGACCATCAGAACACCAGTTCTTATCCAAGTTTCAGAGAAACACACACACACAGCACAAGGACTGGCAGAGAATGTGGCTCATTTAAGTGTGACTGTGTGTCATTGTGGCACAGGGTGAGAAAGCTGTAATTGATTTAGTGGCGGGCTCAGGCACAGAGAGTGCCAGGGCCAAATAGCACACAGGACAGAAAATAGCACTGCCAGTCTAAGAGTGAGAATTTCAGCTTTGTTTTCTTTCTGATCAGATGCTTGATAGCAAAGACCATTGCACCTGTTAAAAACAACCTTTAAAAGTTTGGTAAAAAAAAATCACTATATAATATATACTCTTTGTGCAACAGTATATACCTGCTCATCTAATGTTTCTTCTGAAATCAAGGGTATCAATGTAAAGTTTGTCTCTTCTTTGCTGCAGTAACAGCTTGTGAGGCACCGATCTGATACAGCAGCGATACTAACCATATTAAACAAACTGGATATTGGCCAGATGTGTCCAATACACATTAGATATCGTATTCACATGTTTGTGGTAGATGGCAGACGGTAGACGGTAGGCGCAAACCGGATATTCCGTTGTTTTTAATGGAGCCACAACAAAAAATTCTGCCACTGCATCTATTCTAAAACCTCTCCTCTGATAATCATCCATTTTCGCCCGCACCATGGTCAGCGGCTTTTATTTTGTTATAATTAAATTTTTATCTTTATATATTTTACTCTTTTGCTGTAGTTACAGCCTTGTGTTAGATGGGTCAGCACTTGGCATGAGCTGATACCCAGAGTTCAGGTATTGGAATTGGTATTAGAAGAGAAAAACTGGGATTAGTGCAGTAACAGCCTCTACTCTTTATACTTTATACTGTATGTTGGAACATTGCTGTGAGGATCTGATTGCAACCACAAGAGCATAAGTGGGTTCAGGTACTGATATTGGATGATTAGTTATGAATCACAAACGCTACACAAGTTCATCCGAAAGATATTCGATGGTGTTCCATCACTACAGAGAACACGGTTCCACTGCTCCACAGCCCAATGCTGGGGGACTTTATGCTCCTCCAACTGACACTTAGCTTTGGACATAGTGACCTTAGGCTCATGCGTGGCTGCTCCAGAGTGTCCTATTCTATTGGCAGCACCTTTCTATCGAGATTATACAAGCTGTGTATGCGCAATTGAACAATTGAGTAAGCAATTGGTACATTTTAAAGAAGGTAAATTCACTAGTTAGGAAAGGTGTCTACAAACGTTTGGACGGATAGGGCCCAATGAACTAAGCCTTTTGATCTATTTCAGGTGGATGCATTCTGCTTGTATGTTATGTACACTGTCAAAGTACTGTAAAATGTCAGTATTTCTGATAGAAATGAGTTAGCAAGCAATTCATCAGATATAAAAATGCTTTATTGTGTAAATGCTGTTTTTCATTGTGGCTGTTGTACAGGATTGTTTGTCGTAGTAAATTGAACATTTATGAGCACATTTTGCGTAGCGACTGCGCTCATATGTACATCAGGCCCATAGTGTATATTAGAGCCGCACGATAAATTGCATTTCTATCGTTATCATGATATGAGTTTCTGTGATAAACACATTGTTAGAGCAGCGATGACAGAACAGCGATTACCTCATACACACAGCGCCAGAGACGTCATTATATTACCAGCACAAACCAGTAGAAACCTGCTCTCCCACGTCGAATACAAATAAATATTCAGCCTTGTACAAGTCACATGCTCAGAGACCTGAAAATATTGTCCCAAAACTCAAAAATTCAACTCGAAACAGCTGCAGCAAAGGGGAAAACATGCAGCAAACAGACAAGCTCAGGCTCTACTGTTTTTCTGCTAGCCAGCTGGGCTACTGAAGCTTGCTACCTTACGCCGCTCAGAGGCCTTCAAAATAAGAGTCCCGGACCAACTACGAGCACAATGCCTAGCTACACTCAACGAAAGCAAGAATAACGTTATTTTCGAACTAACACACAACCCGTTGTGTCTGATGCCACAATATTTAAGAACTAAACAAAAAAAAATTGAATCAACAAAAATATGTATTCATTCTAGTTTGCCAATATAAAAAATACATATTTATTTGGTTTTGTAGTCTTCATAATGCTTACTGTTTCTCAGTCCTTCAGTGCACCAGAAAAATGCTTGCAATTCTGATGTAAGTAGTTGTTAGTATTTAATTTCTTTCTATTTTGCATAATAGTAAATGGTGCTTTTTTCATTTTGTATTTTGCTATTTCTTTAAAGAGGGGTTTACAGAGAGGATATATAGATTTCTGTTTACACATCCCAGAATTAAAGCCTGCATTTATTGTCGTGATATCCAACAGCTTTATCGTTATCGAACATAGCATTTTATGTCAATATCGTGCAGCTGTAGTGTATATACTGTGCAGCCTATGGGAGATGTGCATCCATGCTAGAACTTATTGATTGCAGTTTAATTTCTGAGTTGCTGTCTGTCTGTTGCTGTTATGCTGCTGCCTGCTTTATATGAGCTAAAACCTGTCAGAGCTAACAAGGCATGTGAACTTTTCAAGTAAACATGTTTCCTCCCACAAAAAATCACTTCTATTTTAAATAGTTTCTCTCTCTCTCTTCCCCTCTTTCTTTCTTTCTTTCTTTCTTTCTTTCTTTCTTTCTTTCTCTGTCTCTCGCTCTCTCTCGCTCTCTATCTATCTCTCTACCTCTACCTTTCTTTTGCCTCTCCTCCATCCCTTTGTCATCCTGTCGCTGTGGCGACTGCTTATGAATAACTCATAAATAAAAGTGAGGGATGGACGAGGGTATGCAGTGCTGAGTGGAGTGATGGATGGAAAGAGGGAGCGACAGAGAGAGTGGGGTGGGTAGTGGGGGAAGGGGTCTGATGTACTAACCGTCAGTTTAACCCTAAAGTTTTATAGGCACGCTGTCCCACCGCTGCCATGGTCTAATGAAGGATGCCTCTGCTGTCCTTGCCTTTCACACACACACCAGTCTGGGAGTAAAACTACGAAAATTTCTGCTCTATCATTTCTGCCAGTGGTCATTACTTGAGCTTTAATGTATTAAAGGGCCCATGTCATGTAAAAAAATTAGTTTCCACAATTTTTATTAATAGATTAGTTTGATGTAGTATGGAGAATGAAATAGTAGTATGTAACACAGATGTGCACAGGTACTCCAGTACTCCACTCGAGGTGCCACTGTTCTAATACTGAAATACGTATTTGGGTGTTCGCTGCGTTTCATCATGGGAAGTCTGAGAAAAAACAGATACAGACCAACAATTAATTGAAATGAATTGTTTTGCAGAACTGTAAAATGTAAACGTTTTGGATGTGCACCAATCAGGCATAACATTATGACTATATTATCATATATTATCCTTGTTTCTATGCTCATTTTCCATTTTATCAACATATAACCAAATATTCATCCTACGGCAGTTTAGCACCACCTATTCATGGGCGCAATCCCATTTCCCATGTCCCAATGCCATGTCACCTTGACCCTTGGAACTGAGTTACAAGTGTAGTGGGTGAAATCTTCCCCTCTGAAATGGGATAACGCTCAAATAAAAAAGAGCATTACGTCATTAACTGGCTACTGCTGGGCTTTAGTTACATTTAGGGAAATATATGCCTTCAAAGGAGGGGGGGATGAGAGAATTATTTATTATCACTCACCCCTAATTCTTCAGTGATCTAAGCTAAAGTCAGCTATTCATCAGCATCTTGTTCAAATTCTTCAAAATGGAAGGGTAAGGCTGAGTGGTAGGGGTGAGAGGTGAAATGGGATTGGGCCATGATGAAGTTATAAGGAGTATTTCAGCCTGAGCTGCTTTTTGAATGAGGCACAATACAGAGCAGCCAATGATAACAGAGCATTAACATATTGCTGCTGTCGCAAAATCTCTATTTTTGCTGTTTTTCAGTTTTTGACATAATTTTAAAAAGGCCTGTTGCTCTTTATGTTGTGTGGAAATTTCATGGTAAATTAACTGATAGAAATGGCCCAAAAATACTTGGAAAAAAGTCTGGTTCCACTGACTTACGTTAAAAGTAAAGTAGGTTTTTTTCCTTCTCGTGTAAAGTTACCATTTTGGAGACAAGGTTTTGTTCTGGCAACAGCGATATATCAGTCTTAAAGGCACAGTAACAAAAAAGCTGTTTAATTCTAATGGATTAAGAGAAGTTGGAAAGTGGTCATGTAGAAATGTATTTTCAGTTATATGAACGTCAAAAGTGGACCTCAGGTAAAAAAAAATAAAATACAAGAAAAATGTAGGATACGGGCCCTTTAATGAAAAAAAAAATAGTTGGAATGCGCTTCTCTAGCATGTAAACGCTGATGTTTCACGACTTACCATTCACTTCCCAGTCCATACAGCCCTGTACGGGAAGTCAGCTGGAAAAAAAACTTTTGAAATTGTTGTTTTTGTGATGTCACAAAAAAAACATTTGATTTATATGTCTAATCAACCAACAGCACTGTAGCCCCTCCCATTCACTTAAAAATTATGAGGAGTGTTTCAGCCCAGACTGCTTTTTGAATGAGGCACAACAGAGATCGGTTACATGAGTCAGTGTTCAAGGTACAGTAACAAACCAGCCTGTGTAATAGTAAAGGATAAGGAGAGGTTGGAAAAAGATTATGTAAAATGAATTATGACTATTTTTGGTACATAACCCACACAGATGTCATTAAATAAAAGAGGAATGTAGAATACGATCTGGCTAAGATTCAACTTTAATTGAAAAGCATAATAGCAGGATTTTGGGGACATGATTATGCGATGTGTTATTGGCCCTCTCTGTCTCTCCCTTTAGAACAGAAGCACTGTTGAGTGGTCTTGTTATGCGGCGAGGGAGATTTTTCATGTTGACAATCAGACTGTGAAGGGCACTGAAGGGTACACAAATGAGATGCCATGGACGGCCCGAATGAAAACAAAGAGTAAGATGAATTGAGGGGGTGTCTGAATCATAACTGCATATTTGCATGTCTTGGAGCTTCATCACTGCATTTTTGTCCATTCTTTTAACACTCCTTTGATGAATACGTCTGCTAAAAGATTTTTAAAAACACAGCAAATGCACTGCCGCACAGACGGACACTAAGGAGCTGAATAAGAGTCACTTATGGCTATGAACAAGCACACTCTAGACCCTACAGCAGGTGCAGTGCTCACTGATCTCCCAAAGGCCCTTCACTGGTTTCTTGGACTTTCAGGTCTGCCTCCCAGCTTCACATCCATTCAAAGACATGCAAATGCCTCCTCCTTTCTGCCCACTCATTCGCTGTATATTCGCATAATTACATTCTGAGCGTGCACCGCAGCTAACCATACCCAATTGCCTCTTATCATCCTGTAATTGGCTCTTTTTTGTGATGCTAATCCACATGAATGGACTCAGGTTGCATGTTTACGAATGCTTGCTGTTGTTTCCTGTGAGCCTCTGTGTTTATGTCAGGTTGTCAAGGCTCCATGCGGACTTACGAACACAAATACTGGCTTCTGCTTCTGTGAAGCTGCCTCCAGAGCTCCATGTCTCAAGTGTTTTATTGGCCCCTCTGGACAGAGCAGTAAATAAACAGTGAGAGGCCACAGGCCTCTGTGAGAGTGTGTGCGTGTGCACATGTTGCTGAAGCTGCCTCACCACACTCAGTAAATTTGCGATGAAGAATACAGTCCACCTACAAGTACTCTCTTTCGTAGCAGCTGTTGCGAGATTGGACAGGTTTAACAGAATGTTGGCAAAAAAAGAAGACCTAGAGCGTGGTAGGACCCAACAAAATATCACGACAGTTTTTCACATGTTTGATTTTTTCATGTAGTAGATTTCACTCATGTTCACACATTTTCTCTCCAGCGCTGTCTCTCTTTCTCTCTCTCACACACACATAAGAACCTCTCTGTCTCGTGCTCTCATGCTCTGTCTTTTCATCGTGAAGTTAGCTGCATTTGGAATTGCTGCAGACTCAGAGCCGTGAATGTAAAACTTTAAAAAGTTTTTACAATTTCAAAATAAAATCTATTTCACTGAATTCTGTTGCACTACTTTACAGTAACAATGGTAACAGCATTATTGACCAATACAACCACCTCACACTAAAAACCAGAGTACTGATTTCATGCGCTGACATTTAAAAAGCCTAATAAAAGAGACACTAAGCAAAATCAGCTAGTGTCTGAATATTATTCAGTCCCCTGAATGCAGAGTTAAGTTTGTAAACAGCGTGAAATCTAATCTAGTGGAATAACATGCATTTTGTAAAGTACTGGCATGCTGTAAATATTGCTGAACAGAAGGATCGAAGGAAGTTTGACATTACAAAATGGTTTAATGTAAGCTGTCCACTCACGGTCTGTGTCTGTGATGATGTATTTCTGTTAGTACACTCAGGATTGGGTTTCAGTTCCAGCAGTACCACTCGTACCTGGTCAGGCCTCAAAATCGCATGTATGGGTCAAGTTTGGGCTTCAGTTTTATACCCGTAGAGATTGTCAGTACTTATAGAACACTGAACAGCTGCATGTTTCATTACAAAGAGAGCAGAATTAGTCCTGTTTAACTGAATTTGATGCAAAATGTTGAAAAACATTCATTACACTCTTAGTTTTTTTATTGTATTTGATTAACTGTGGTACTGGTGCTTTTTTGTCTGTTTCAAATCTCTGAAATATCATAATCATAATACATATCATGTATCGGGAAAATGTCTTGAACTATCGTGATGTTATATTTTTCCCATATCATCCTCCCTACCTTATAACTGATTCCAGAGGGGTATAACGCCACCCAGCGCTGGGCTGTGGAGCGGTGAAACTGGGAGTGATGGTGCTCCATCCAGTACCTTTAGGATGAGTTGGAGTGGTGTTTGTGATCCAGAACAGACCTAATAATAATATCATCCAACATCAGTAATCACTAATGCTTTTGTGCCAGAAAGCAATCAAATCCTCACTGCAATGTTCTAACATTTGGTGTAAAGCCTTCCCAGAACAGTAGAGGCTCTTACTGCATAAAAATCATTGTATTTTTAGTTTTTGATAGTATTTTATGAAATGTGACACTGCTATAGTGCTTTCTTGGCTGTTTCAACATATGAAGTCTATAAAAACGACATATTGTGATACATATTCTTTAGTGTGAAAAGGTCGAGTGTTGTGGTGTTATATTTTTGCTACCTCGCCCACCTCATTAGTATGGCTGCAGATTTGTTTGTGTTTCCAAGATGCTTAATTTCTATTAGCGTCAAAAGCAAAGGTCACCTCATTGCACAGCATTTTAGACAGGAATTCAACATTACAACAAATCTAAAACCTAAATTCATTAGATTAAATGGATTTTACGCCTATGTTTTGTAAAATGTGTCCAACTCTGAAACAGTTGGTACAAAAGAAAGCATTTGTGGGTGGAATGTGGATTGATCAGTTAGTTATGAGCAGTTAGCATTCAGTATGTTTACCACTATCAGACAGCAGAGCCAGTAGCTTTCAGTCCAGTGTCTTTTTCTCCTCATGTAGCCTAATGCTGCTGTTCTTAATGCAGTTTTCCCCAAGCACTGTTTTCCCCCCGTAATGATGCACTGTGCACGTTCTTCCCCCACCCTATTGTTCTCCCCTATGCCGTTTGTTGACACACTCTATCAGGCAATGTCCCAGTCAGCGCTTTAGAGTACAGACGCACATTAAGTTCATTGCTGCCACGCTGCCTTTTATTTATCACCGTTCACTGCAGGGGCACTGAATGTTTCTCTCTCTCTCTCTCTCTCTCTCTCTACCGCTCACCTTCGAACACATATACTCTCCAGCTCTTTTGTTCATTCTAGTCATACGACCCTTTCATTTCTTTAAGCTTTACATTTTCCAGCTCTATAGCACCATGAAAACAATCTGTGTAGCTGCTGCTTACCACTGCAAAGGCAGCTGTGGAAAAGGAGCAACCTGGTGCTGCTGGAGTCAGGAAGTGTGTTAGATCAGCGCTATGATGCCTTTTTTAGGCATAGTGAAGTTCTGCATAGACTTTATTTGATTCTCTTTTATTGTATGATATATGAGAGAGAAAACTGCAGCACTTTCAGAACTAAACAGCATTCATTTTGTACACTGGCATATTTGTTTGTTTGTTTTCTGCATTCAGCGTTTGATCTCAGTTCGCTGATTAGATCAACAGTGCGAGCGTGTGTTAATGACTGATATGAAATGATCTGAGCGTGTACAATTAGCCCTGCGAGCAGCAGATGTAATCATTTTATAAATATAATAATTTATTAAAATGAACATTGGAACTTTGAAACTGTGTTGAGGATACACCACCCAGTGTCTTCAGAGGGCCTCCAGTTTTCCATCTTTCATGGAAACCACTGCAAATGACAAAAGCTAGGCATCTAAGTGCATCCTTAAGAAGTAGTGTGGGAAAGGAAAGAGGGTTACCCAGGCTAAATACTGTTGTTGGTGCCTATATATATATATATATATATATATATATATATATATATATATATATACATATATGTATCCCTGACTATCCCTGCCTAAACATTCTGATGTTTAGATCAGAGCCTTCTCAAAATCATGTATCTATATCACTGCTGTCAGAACAAAACCTTGCATCTCCAAAAAGGTAACTTTACAGGAGAAGCGAAAAACATACTTTACTTTTAATGTAAGTTAATAGAACCAGACTTTTTTGGGCCGTTTCCATTGGTCTATTCATCATGAAATTTTCGCACAATGTAAAGATCAACAGGCATTTTCAAATTATGTCAAAAACCGAAAAGGAGATGTGAAGTTTTGTTCCGACAGCAACGATATATATCATGCTGTATATTCATAAACATTTCATGAAAACAACTTAGAGGCATTAAAAGGCTTCAGACATAATCTCCTTTGACATCAAACCACTCTGAATGACTTTATTGACAAATTAATGAGTTATTTATTCATATATTTACATTATTTACCATTTACCCAACAATAATTAAATATAATCTAAAAGCACAGGCCTGGAAAATGGATATTTAAAAAGAAAAGAAATAAAGAGAGAAAGATAGCACTATAAAAAAAAAGAAAGCAAGAAAAAAATAGAATCTAAAGCACATAATAGTTACTGTTTAGCACTGATGTTGAGTGGTGCGAGCTGAGCCTGGTGGTCAGAGAACTCCAGTGGGATTGGTACCATCAGTGTGTATAACAGCACCATGGGATATGTGTGTATGTGCGTGTGTGTATTAGTTCAGTCCGGAATCATTTCACACTCTGCTGGAGCGGTAGCATCACGCAGTGAGAGTGCGGACTACATTTGATCTGCAAAGTGATAGCAGCCATTGCAGGCTATCAGAGGCCAATGAGCCGCAGCCTTGAGAAGCTTTCAGTTCATCAGTGTGCCCCTCAATCAGCCAGCCTGTGAGGAGACTACATCTGTGAGCAGAGTGTGTATGTGAGTGTGTGTGTGACAGAGAGATTATCTTAAAAACAATGTTGGTGTTTGGCCATTTCTGTTATTAGAATGCAATTATTCTATTATTAGTGCAATTAGCCTACTGTATATTTATGTTTGTATCTGTTTACACAGGGTTAGGGTTCTGAAAATATACAGTACTGTGCAGAAGTCAGAGACCACACCTCATTTGTTTAATTTCCAATCAAAAAAATAATTGTCATTCGTTTTTCAGCATCAGGAAAAATGCAGAAAACATGTATTTAACAGAAAATTACACAGAAGCCTCAACAATTGCTCTCACTTTTTCAAAAAAAAAAATCTGCAGGAATATTTTTCCACACCTCCACGCTATCAGTGATGTTAAGACCTGAACACTAGATTGGACAGTCAATTGTTCTGAGAACAAATTTTCATCCTTTCTTGTCTATTTCCTTTTTCATAATGCCTTCTTGGCAGCTACACATCCTTTCAGACTCATAGTGTTGACTTGTCTTCTCACAGCGGAACGATGGACAGAAACACCTGTGGATTTTTTCAGATCTTAAGCTTTAAGTGCTGTTTATCTGAAGGTGACGGTTTTGTTGGTCTATCACAGTTGTTTGGAGTCTCATTTCTCTATATCTTTTAATAACTTTTTTAACTTGAAAACTTTTTTAACTTGAAAACAAGTGGATTGTTTTCTATCTAATCTCATCAAATAATAAGAAATATGAAAATTACAAAACAAAAAATCTCCCAAAGAATGAACTGTATTTCTGTGCAGGCCTGAACTGTATGGATAGTTTTGTTCACATTTACAGTTAAAAGAAAAGAAAAATCTCTCTTGGGCTCCCGAGTGGCACAGCCGTCCGAGCATTGGCCCTATTGTCAGGGGAGTGTAAATCCACACCGATGGCACGGCCACTGGGGCCAGGAGACAAAGACAGCGTAATTGGCCTTGCTCCCTCTGGATGAGGAGGATGGCCTTCTTCCTCCACAGTGGCAGCCAACATGGATGTGTTGTGAGCCATCATGTGTATTTGTTAGCTGACATATCAGAAGTAGAAGTTAGTGTTCTCCTCCAAGCATGTTGAGCTGTTTAGTGATGATGCATTAGATCGAACAGATGTGGTTGCTGGTTTCACATGACACAGAGGAAGCACATGCTGGCCAACTACCCAGCTTGATATCATCATGGAATAGAGGGAAATTTAGCTAGTGAGTGGAATTGGCCTTGCCTATACTGGGGAGAAAATTGGGTAAAAATCCAACAAAAAAATATAAAAATGATTTTAGACATGAACATTACACATTAATGCTATTGCACACATACATACAATCCTTTATATTGTTATTATTGTATTGTTATTATATTATGTTGTTATGACCTACCTGCTAGTCAGAGAGTTGGAAGAAGAGACAATATAGTGTCCAACTTACTGTATATGATAATTTGCTACTATGAAACACAAGTTAACCGAGCACTGCTATTGGGTCTGTCCTTGGTGTCAGCAGATTCCCTGAATTCAGAAATCTAATTTTGTTTTAAAAGCCTCTATATCTGAATGAGGAACTGTTACCTTCCTGCCACATCAAGCTGACCTGAGCATCTTCCTTTCTTCTCTCAGGTGCTGAAGGGCAACAAGAAGCTGTCCATGTCTGTGCGCTCTGTTGGGCGCATACCGGGCGGATATGTCACAAATCACGTCTACACCTGGGTGGACCCCCAGGGCCGCAGCGTGTCTCCTCCTCCAGACCTGATGGAGCACCGTAGTGCCACTCTGCGACGGAGCGACAGCCAGCGCCGCAGCCACATGCAGCTGCTGCAGGAGGGTGACGAGAAGAAGGTGAGGCAAGGGCAGCATTTCAGCATAGACTTAAAAGGCCCATGTCATCTTGCTTATTTAAATAAATGAGTCTGATATGCTATGTAAATATCTCTGATCCCTGGTCCATACAAGAGCCAGACTAATATATCAGTTAATATTGGCTGATGGTGATGACCCATGTTTTTATCAGGACCATCTGCGATAATTAAGGACTTTTTTGGTAGCGATGGTAGGGCTAATTAATTGTGCCACTTGGGAGCGCTACAGTATTTATATTAAGACTCTGAATTTCTCCTGTTTATTTGAGTTTAAGAAAGGTGACCATTGAGAACATGACAGTTATATTTTACAGTACACAGTTGACAAATAACAATCAAAGCAGTGAGTAAATCACTGTTATAAAAACACTAAAGCTGCAAAACCAGCCTATTTTGAATTCAACTCATTTACATATGGCTGCCTGTTTAGCTACAGCAGTTTAGCCTGCCCATAAACAGTTACTGCAGACAGTCTGCTCAAGAGTTATTGGAGAGGAAGATGTCAGGGAAACAATCAAGGATGTTGCTGTTTGGGGCTGTTGGGAAGCAATTGTATGCTTGCAGCCTTCTAAAGGATTCACCTCTCTGATTCTTCTTCTAAAGCTGATTTTTCTCTGAAGGTTTTTGTTCAGATTTAACAGTTTTTTCTGTGCATTTCAGCCCAGACTGTATTTGAACATGTTGTGCTTCATTTCACTTGTGAAGTGACCTATGGTCAACCAATTCGAACAGAGGTTATTTTTCATATAGCAGCCTTAAAAGGCATTCTGGCCTAAAACTTAAGATTAATATGTTGTTTGCCATTCAATTCTGCAGTGCAGCATTGCATCCCTCAGCAGTCTTGGTTTGATTTTATATCTTTGTCATGATTTTGTTCAGCAGTGTTCTCTCACTACAATACCCAGCATGCATTATGCAAATATGTCACACAACCATTGGGAATACCCTGGTGTCAACCAATCCTGACTGCTAGCCTAGCCACTATCCAATACAGTACAACCAAGCCAGCTGTAACTCTTGCTTCGGCTGTCAAATAAATTTCTAAAGAAAACAGTTTTTACCCCTTTTAGCCAATGAAAAGGAGCCAAGCTGAGGTAAGGTATCCAGACAGCCAGTTAGCTACCTTGTTAACTTTAACCTTCAAGAGACATCATCAGAAAGAGGGTTCCCTAGTCTTTAAACTGGAAAATCCCACTCTAGGGATTACTGCAGAACCACTGTACGAGGCGAGTAAGCATATTTACAGCAGATGTAGCCATAGTTACGTTTTTCATTTTAGCCAGAATGTCCCTTTAAAGCCGCTTAACATGGGAGAAAAAATAAAATACAGGAAATTGTCAAATATGGGCTCTATAAAGAGGTGGTGTCTATGTAACTATGTACATTTGTTCATTTTCATTTGATTGTTGTTTAGTTATTGTTTTAATAATATTTTAAATTGGGTACAATCATTAAATTAGCTTCTGTAGCCTGTGTATGTCTGTAGGACCGTCTGGCTGTTTGTAAATAGTTTTTATTCTTGCCCAGCTTTGATGCCTCATAGGTTAACATCTATCTATTCAGCCAGTGATTTGCATTACAAAAGACACCAAAGCCAGACCAAACAGTAAAGAATTCAGAATTATGCAGATTCAAACATTGTAATTAGAGTCGGCATTAATTGCAGACCATTTATTAGTCAGTCCATTATTTTTAACAGTGCATGACAGACATTCTGTACTCCTCACTTAACTCTGTGTAAACGTTTACTTCTCTATTATTGTGCTATTTTAACCAGGAGCCATTCAAAAACTTCAGCAGAGATCAATATGACCAGTATGTAATTACAGTATGTAATTATGTAGATGGGTAGCGCTCGTCTAGTCGAGCTGTAAATGACGAATGAGGCCTGTCTCTTATTTAAAGTAGTCATTACTGTTATCTCTCCATAGCAAGCCTCCACTGTGCCAACCTCTGATGCGTCTGTCTCCAGCAGCCAGTTGATCACAGTCTCTCTGACATGAGGGAACCACTGGCCCATTCACTCTCCTTTAGTTCATCCTTTATCCACTGTATGAAACAGGAATTTCTGTACTGAACTCTATCTGCGATGATCAGCAGTGATGAATGGACGGCGCTTCTTTCTAGGCCTAAAATAAATGAACTCGAGGGAGTGAGCTATCTGTTAGCAGCCAGAGCGAGTTAAGCTGTCTGTGTTACAATGACAAAAACGTGTGGTAGTTTTCAGTGTAATGATGTAATGGCATGTCCCCTTGCTCTGTTTTTGTTCCGAACATATCGAGGGGAGGATTACTGAGTTGGGATTATTGTGTTGAGGCTTAAATGTTTGTGAACTAATACAAAGCCTCCAACTCTTGTACCTGCTCCGCAATTACTGAGCCTTCAGCAGACTGGAACAAAGCAGTACTGTGTGCAATCACTTTTTATTCTGTTGAGGTGAATTTTACAAGAGACCAGGCTTTAGTGTCCTACACTGATACTGGAGAATCCCTACTGAGAGTGCCATGCAGTCCAGTATTAAAGGGGGAGTGAAGGGCACCACTTAATTTAGTTTTTTGCCGAATTATTTTAAAAATGTGAACAAAATTGATATGTAACTGTATGTAAACAAATAATGAATTGTTTGTTTTAAGCATCTACAGTTACAGAGCAATTCAGCCAAAAGTGACCTGAGTGCAGATGTTCAAACTTCAATCATAGGCAGGGTTAATTGTAACAGACTGAGGGGCTGGTTTTAACAGTCGCTGGAGTGTCTAGTAAAATGATGCAATTAATTCAATACAGTTGTTTGAAACACATGAGCTTTCCACCCTGAATACATAATAAAATTATAATAAAAATATTTGCATCAAAATAAATAGTAAGTAAAAAAAAGAGGCATAATGTGTAATACGTACAGTCAGGTTCCTAAATTATTTTAGCTGACTACAACAGCATATTGGAGTTAAATTAATTAATTAATAATAAGTGCAGCTAAAAGTGCAGACTTTAATTGCAGAGCTTTAATATAATAAAAGCAGGGTATTGACATCCAAATAAGGTGAACGGTGTAGGAATTTCATACATTTCATACATTTTCATACATTTCCAGACATAGAAAAGAAAAAACGGAAGGAACTGCTCCTGATCCAAAGCAAACCACCTCATCTGTGAAACATGGTGGAGGTAGTGTTATGGCATGGCCTGTAAGGATTTGTAAGCAAGTATTGAAAATTTAAGTTAGAGTGATTATATTAGTCCAATTACTTTTGAGCCCCTGTTGTTTACTTTTATTTAATTTTATTTCATTCAACCTCAATATACTGTGGTAGACAGCTATAACGACAGTAACTTTGTTGACCTCCAGATATGTATGGACTTGACTATATTTAATGAATCCATAAATAAAAATTGGAAATTTTATTGTTTTTGAATTTATATGAGGAGGATTTAGATTGTTTTCATTGTTTTCTTTTGGAGGCTTAGTTGTAGGCTGGAATTTAGCCTAGCTAGTGCTCACTGTGAGTTGGTTTTGTGCTTCAAAATTATCAAGGAGGTGATTGGAGATGAATTTTGTGACACAAAGAACTCAATGACTGAAAAACATGCCAGTTGCAAAAGTTTCTTTCATGGTACAAAAATGGTCTTCATGGTGAATCGCAAAAAATATCTGATTTTTGTAAAAATTTGCTCATGACTTTATATAATTATATATATTATAGTTATAATATTATAGTATTATATTAATCTTATAGTTATAATTATATCCTAAAACCCAAGTCATTTACTACAGTGTATGAACAACATGCTGGTCACTTTCACAGCTTTTGCTTTATATCACTAAATTTGTTGACATTTTTTGATTCATGGTGCTTTGATGTGTGATGTTTCTGCATCATTGCACTGGTTTCCTCTTTCTTCTGGAATTGGTTTTAAAGTCATTCTGTTATTTTTCAAAGCTCCAAACATTTGGCACCTTCATATGTTTGCAGTTTCTGATAGATTGTGTTCCAAACTGGACCATAGAGTCATCAAACCCTTGCTGGAATTCCATGAGTAAAGCTCAAGCAAAGTGATGGAACAGCTTTCTGTTTTTATGCTTTAAAGATTTTCTTGCCCACTGAAGAGTTCTTTGCCTACTCATATCTAGAAGACACCTTCTGTTGACTGAAAAAAACTCTCAAAACTCCTTTATTCACTTTAGCCTTCAGTTAGTTTTTGCCTTTTTCTTTTCTATTGTTCTTTTATTAGTGCTTGTTCTGTTCGCTTCAGTTGTGCTTTATTTGTGAAGCAATTTGAGCTTCATTTCTATGTATAAAAGGTGCTATATAAACACATTTTATTCTCATTTTATATTCTGTAAACACAGACCCTGCCAGGAAGTGCAGTGAAACCCTCTCCAGGTTTACTAACACACTAATACATTTCCAAAGGAAACATGCAGTGATTTCATATTGCAGCTTTAACCTTTAGGTTAGACTAGGACTAAGAATTATTGGAAACTCCATCCTACCCTATTACCCCCACCACTTTCTTTCCCATTTCATAGCCTCAGCTCCTGTCTTGGCTCACTATTTATTCATCTGTCTTCTAAATCTGACATTCAGCTGTTTATCATCTCACCCTGTTTTGCCTCCGTCTCCGTTTGAGTGCCAGAATCTGCTAAATATGATTATAGGGAGAGTTTTATGACTCGCTCATCCAGATGTAAATCTGTCAGTGGCTGGAGAGCGCCCACACAGCCCAGTGGAACGTCGATGCGTTAGAGGGCAGGACTAGAGCCCAGTGTAGCTGTCTGGCTCCAGTAGGACTGTGTAGCACAGCGAAAAAACGCCCAGTTTCCCCTCTGATTTACCGTTCCGTTTGCTCACCTACATGTCTGAGAAAAGCCATTTGTAAGGTAAATCTGACAAATTCCCAGATATGCAACGACAGTTCCAGTAAACGCCGAGAGCACCGCTGGATGTTGAAATCCATTTAGCTAATACCTCCTTCCTCAGAAATCCCAAACCATAATTCACAGTGGAGACTTTTATAAATGTATGGCATTACAAACGATGACACACCACATAATGCAGTTTGGCTTCTTCCAAACTGACCTTTCAGGGATGGCTAGCGCTAACCTTTAGCAGAGAGCTAGCGGGTGTTAGGCTCACTGCTCAGTTTGCTGGTGCTTGATGGTGAAAGCTATAGGCTTCAGGCAGTGCACTGGATTGCATCGATCCATGAACCTCCGTTCCAGTGACCCCACATTGAAGAGAAGAGGGCAGACATCAGTGATTGGCTCTGAGTGGATGCTTTGGTGGGCTGGCAGTGCTGAGTCTTGTTAACTTTTCTATAGAGGGAATGAAGGAGGTCATTGGTTGTCTTCCCACTGTGCCCTGTATATTGGGGCTGTCACTATCAATTATATTACTAATCAGTTATAATCAACATGGATCTCCGAAATGGTAGCTGTTCAGGAGAAGGCAAAAACATACTGAAGTTGTAATGTAAGTTAATGTAAAATTGTTTATTCAGTAGTTTTGGAACGTTTCTATTGGTCCATTCATCGTACATTTTCACACGCTGTAAATGACAAATGTTGCTGTGTTCAAATGATGTTCAAAAATAATTTGGAGATGCTTTTTTTGTTTGTTTGTTTGTTTGTTTTTTTTTGGACAGCATCGATAAAAAAGTCTGGCAGAAATTGCATGAAAAATTGTCCATCAGTGTCTGTTTCTTACCTAAAGAAAGAGAGCAGTTGTGGAAAAATAAGTAATCTTCATGCATACTACTGATTTTATTTTTACTTTAAAAAGTTAATCAAGTAATTGAGTGCAGTCAAGAAGAGGAGAGGTAGACACAGCCTAACACATTAATCATTTAAAATCATTTTTATACAAACAACCCACACATCTTTACTACAACTAAACATGTTAGTTTGTTTCAGCGCTATGAACTATTCAGCTGAAAGCAGCGCAAATGCAAATGTTACAGCTTACTCCAAAAGCAGGGTTCGTTGAAGCAGTCTGTTTGCTCCTAAAATGTCTGGTGAATTGATGCAAAACACATTTAATCCAGTACAATTCTGTGTTGTTTGAACCAGACAAACTTTCCAACATGAATACATATAATTTTTGTGCATCTTAATTAATATATAATTAGTGGAAAGAGGCTGTGTGAAACACTGCCAAATTTATTTTTGACTACAAACTCCAAATTCAAAAATGAAAATGAATTTAATATATTTTACCTAAATGACATCTATAGTGTGTTTTTGATAACATTTACACACACACACACACACACACACACACACACACACAGCTGCTGGAGTTTTTAAACACTGTGTCCACTCACTGTCCACTCTATTAGACACTCCTACCTTGTCAGTCCACCTTGTAGATGTAAAGTCAGAGACGATAGCTCATCTGCTGCTGCACAGTTTGTGTTGGTCATCCTCTAGTCCTTTATCAGTGGTCACAGGAAGCTGCCCACAGGATGCTGTTGGTTGGATATTTTTGGTTAGTGGACTATTCTCAGTCCAGCACCGACACTGAGGTGTTTAAAAACTCCAGCAGCACTGCTGTGTCTGATCCACTCAGACCAGTGCAACACACACTAACACACCACCACCACATCAGTGTTACTGCAGTGCTGAGAATGATCCACCACCCAAATAGTACCTGCTCTGTGAGGATCCACTGGGGACCACTGAAGAACAGTGTAAAAGGGAGCTAACAAAGTATGCAGAGAAACAGATGGACTACAGTCTGTAACTGTAGAACTACAAAGTGCACCTATATAGTAAGTGGAGCTGATAAAATGGACAATGAGTGTAGAAACAAGGAGGTGGTCATAATGTTATGCCTGATCGGTGTGTGTATATATTTATATATTTCATTGCATAATTTTTCAGTTTTTGATGTAATTTGAAAATGTCGTCCTTTACATTGTATGTTTTTTGTTTTTATTTTTTTTTACTATTTATATGGGAGTAAATGGAAGTCTCTCATTATTTTCTTTAGGGGTCTTATTTGTTCTTAATGTTTAAACCAACCATGCTATATGGAGGCTGTAGCATGGGTAACTCTGTCTGTGAGTTTATATGCTTCAAAACTGCTTTATTATAGCCAGCAAGAGGGTGATGAAAAGTACATAGAGGTGAAGTCTGTAGCTTACACAACTCAGTAATTTAAAAATACTAAGTTATGTTTTTGGTGCTAAAATAGTCTTCAGGGTGAAATCTAAAGAAATATCTGTCTGAATGTTGTTGAAATTTTCACGTTGTGTTGTTATGGAAGTACAAGACAACACCCAAAGCACTACTTCTTAAACTGTAAAACTTTGAAACTATATAAAATATCCATGCTGTAATTTACCCTGCATTACGTTGTGCCCTACTTATCCCTAATAGTGGCAAGCCTACAGTCTGTAGGTCTGAACACATTAAAAAAACAGGGATTTTTTCATTTAATCCTGCAAATGAAGAACAGAAAGTTTCAGAATTTTGACAAAGAGAAGTCATGACATGAAATAAAGAAGAGATATTTAAAATTCTGCACTTGCCACTGAAATTTCTGTAAATTTGTGAGACTGACCATGTTGAGGCCTTTGTTAGAAAAGGTCAGATTCTTCCAGTGAAGCCCATTTTCAGACGACTCTCAGGTTGAATTGATCTACTCATCAAAGACTTTTGTCACTGTTATTGATCAGAGTCAAACTGTTATTAAATCAATACCAAGAAATTCTGACATTTGTGTGAAATTTCAAAGATTCAGCTTTTCACACTACTTGTTCTGCTGATAATATAATTTGTAATAATGTTAAATTGATGTTAAATTAGAAAGGAATGCAAAATAAAAGCATTTTCACTAGTGTCCATCTCTCTTTATTCAGTATACAGTATTTATGGGGACTTTAAATGTTATTACCTTGCTCACTTGAAGCAGCTATAACAGTGATTGTTCCTCACAATTCACGTTCAAAATACATGTAGCAGGCAGGCCTGGGGTTGTTTTTTCTCTGAATGCTAAACCAGCTCGCTGACAGAACTGTGCAGCGCAGTGAGGCTACCCTGTTTTTACACTGCTTTCCCATTCTGTTTGCTCAGAAACTGACAATCTAGAAACCAATTCAGTAATGGCTGTAACAGCTGAGGTCTCGGCTGCAAGTTGACAGTTTATTTGTGTTTTTTCGCTGAATGTTCAGTAAGGGGGTCATTGTGCTTGTTGGTGAGTGGTTTGTTGAATATGACTGAGCAAGACCTGAAGCCTTTTCTTACACCACAACCTTTTCAAGGCTTTTCATGCAGCTCTATCAGAATAATAACTCAGGTAGTGTTCCCTAAAAGTACACCCTTCACAAGCAAGTTTACCTGACCATCTGTGTATGTGTGAGACAGAGAGAGATAAACTTTACCATTCAGAGGTTTGGAATCACTGTTTTCTCTATCATAAAATCAGGATTGTTGTATAAAATGTATAAAATGATTGTAACATGATGGTAGTACTCTACAATGTCATTTAATTTGTAGGAAGCTGTAATAATATTCAGTAATTAATTGCCAAGATTACTGTGAGGTTGATGCTGAGCTTTCACCATACAGCATTATGTGATATGACAGCAACTGAGCAGAACATTTCTTTACATTTTAAGTGTTTTTCATCTGATGATTCAGGTTTTGATGTTTAAAACACATTTAAAGTTGTGTATTTGCATTTTAAAAATGCTCATTAGAGATATTCTATGAATTTACATTGTAAAACATAAACATTTTCATTGAGATTGGTCTTCAAACAGTAAATTACTGGCTACTGAGTTGCATTTCTGCCCTGCGATGGACTGGCGATCTGTCCAGGGTGTTTCCTGCATTCTGCCCAGTGACTGCTGAGATAGGCTCAAGCTCCCCCCCACAACCCAGAAGGATAAGCAGCTTAGAAAATGTGTGTGTATGTGTGTGTGAGTTGCATTACTTTTACGGTTGTTATGTAAAAATACAGAACATTACTGTATTTAATTACAGCTTACAGCCATTACTGTATTTAATAATTAGCTTATTACTGTAAGTGTACTGCAGAGTACAGTTGCATCACAGTAATCTTGCAGTCTAGATGACTGTGGAGTCTGTTTCACATGTTGCTGTTTAATGAGTATTTATTATTTACTTGTTTCATGATTGTTTACTAAAATGGTTCAGTAAATGACTGTGAAAGTAATGCAACAAGCCAGTAATTTACTGTAAGTTTTTTCCCCAGTTTTCTCCCCCATTTGGATATATCCATTCCACCCACTAGTTAGGATTCCCCAATCACATGATACCACTGTGGGAGCCCCAAGTTACTGTAATTTTACAGTGTAGTTTTTATTTCTAGCTACACACACACACATTCTCTAAACCGCTTATCCTGCTGGGTCACGGGGGGTGCTGGAGCCTATCTCAGCAGTCGTCGGGCGAAAGGCAAGATACACCCTGGACAAGTAGCCAATCCATTGCAGTCAATCTACACTGTACAAGTTATTATTGAATAAAATAGCAACAATTAGGGTATTAATATGATGAGCGATGAACTTTTGAATGGTATTGCAGATTGAAACACAGAGAGAAAATGATTGTGTATATAACACAACAGTGTCGTGTTGTGTTGCAGGTGAATCTGGTTCTGGATGATGGACGTTCTCTGGGTTTGATGATCCGGGGCGGGGCTGAGTATGCCCTGGGGATTTACATTACTGGAGTGGACCGAGGCTCTGCAGCCGAGTCTGGAGGACTGAAGGTACAGTTTCTCTCAACATCCCTCTTCCTAAAAACCCTCATTTCTTCTTTTCGCCTCTCTTTGTTTTCTCTCTTCCCATGCTGAGTCCCATGCTAATGTCCATGTTCCACCCACAAATATGTTCATTCATAGTAACTGTTGCACAGTGGGACAAACCTTTAAGAGTGTTGGCAAAGATCCTTTTCAGCCTACTGAAAAACAGGCTTTACATAGTAAGGATGTGCAACGGTTGCCTGGAAATAAACAATGCACTTGTGGGTAAAGCATGGATAGATCAGTTCTCTCAATGCCAGAGTCCACTACCTCACTGTTAAGAATGTTTTTGATGTTTCTGATGTGTCTCAGCTCTATATTTTGCTGCCGTCCCCTATAAACTCTCATTTCCTCTACACTATCACTGGCTACAGCCCTCTCTCTCAGTCACTCCAAAACCCCTCTACCCAAAAAAAAAACAATTTTTCTCCACAGTTTTTGGATACGAGAAATCTAGTCTAATACAATTTTGCCTACACGCTTTGGACAATAAACATTAGATACTTTAGTTACGTCAGATTTGTTTTTCCACTGTTCTTTTTAGTACACTTACTAAGTGATGTGCTTAGACTGTGTGTGGTGATGTATTGATTCATGTGAAATTTTGTTGTCATGTGCACACTGTACACAGACAAAATAACACAGATAGGACCACTTGTGAGAAATGAGCCAAGCCATCAGAGCGTCACTCTCACTTAGTTGACGCGAACATGCTTTAGCCGTGATTCATGTACTCCTTGATCTCATCTTGGAGATTATGCTACAGGAGACTTTTTGTTCTGTCAGCTCATCACAGAACTCAACCTGACTGCGCTCTGAGTGTCTCTCTGACTGCTTCACTTTTTCGAATAAAAGAAAGGTCAAATGTGGGTATCAGTGAATTTATAAAGTTAGAAGCTGAGAATTTGAGGGGTTTCTGTCAGGGATCGGCAACATACGTCTCTTTACTGCCCTGTTGCGGCTCCACAGCAGAGTTAGATGTTTAGGTAAAAAATAAAATATATTCCTTTGCAGTAAAATAAAGCTCTGCTGATCGTTCAACACAGTTTTAACAGTAAATGGTCTTGAATGCTGGAGTAAATGTATAACTGCTAATTCACCAACCTCTAACCCTGAAGCTTGGCGCACAGACTGCTGCTCACCATAGCAACGCATATAACAATCTCGCCTATCTAGTAGCCAATGAAAAGGCAAAGAGAAAGATTTAGGACTAACATCAATAATTTGGAGACAAATGGACTTATTTGCATTTATAATCACTCCAGCTGGTTTCCTGATTTCCTCATTTAATCTGCAGCGAGAAACTGTCACACTAAAAAGTCGCAAAGCTGTAGTCAGCTTCTCGTTTGCCAGCTTCTCATTCAAATTTTCCTGTTCCACCTTAAGTGGTGCAGTGGTACATTCTGCCGACACCTGTCCTAACTTTAAAGAGTCTTAGGTTAGCTTATCGTTTTTTCATTGGGATCACCTCCTCTATGTCTCTCTCTCTACCGCTGTCACCTAGATAAAGCTTGGGGCAATATGCCATGCTTTCTGTTTTTATTGTAATGTTGGACCATACGGCAAGTAAGACTGAGAACATTTTGCCTGCAAATTTTCTAGAGTAACTTAGGTGATGCTAAATTGGATAGTGGTGTAGGCAACGGCTAGCTAGCAGCATTAAAACAGCTGAGGCTGATGAACTTTCTGCTTAGGCTGTCAGTCAGATTTATCCCTAAAAAAATTGTTCTGTGCCTCATCATGGTATGCGACTGATGGCAGTAGGCAGCCATGGAAACGTTGCCAAGGTGACAGCATCACGAGCAAAAATGGATGATTATGAGAAGAGAGCTTCAGCAGTGTTGATTGTTTATTTAAGGCAGGAGGATGATCTGTACGTTCTGTGTTGTATAATACTGAGCACTCCTGGACTTCGACAAGTCATTTGGCCTCAATGGCTCCCCAAAAACCTATCTGGTTTATTCCACCTGGTTGATGAGAAAAGTTGGGAAAATTGAACTCAGTATTCCACTGACCACTGCAGTACACTACCAATGACACTGCAATTGCAGAATTTCTGTCACAGCTATATTGAAAACAATGGAATATCCAGTTTGCCGTTGGCCACCAAGCATCATAATGTAGTGTACTATCATAATGTAGTACGTATGTAGTGTACTAACTGTATTAACTTTTCACATTCATATTAAATGAATATCATTTGAAATTAACAACCCACTCTAAATGTGGGTATTTGGACAAAAATTGTGCGCCACAATATGGGAATTGTGGGCCATTTGCAATATCTGATATTTTTTATAGACATATCTGATGAATCTGATACATACGCATTTATAAACTCTAGAAATTAGACTACATCTACCTGAGTAAGCATAGGATTACAAATGCAGTAAAGTTTTTTTTTTTTTCCCCATTTTTCTCCCTATTTAGTCGTTTCCAATTCCACCCACTAGTTAGGACTCCCCCAATCACATGATACCACCAGCGCTAGGAGGGAGAACGCTAGCACAGGCTTCCTCCGAGACCTGCAAAGCCAGGCACCGCGTCTTTTCGAGCTGCCGCTGACGCAACATCAGTGAACAGCTGAACACGCTTGGGGTAAAGTGCCAACCGCAAGTTCTGTTATATCAGCTAACAGACGCCTGTGCTGACTAGCATTGCGCTGAGAGATGGGAGAAGACGATGACTGTAGCATCACCAGGGATCGAACTGGCGATCTTCTGATGATAGGGCCAAGGCTTAGACGGTTGCAAATATCGGTCTGAAATATCAAATATTGACATTTGTCTGATGTTTATATTTTTTAAGCAATATTGAAAATGATTCCAATATAAGTCCATTGTCATTAAGTCTCCCTAGACCCAGCACATTTGTGGGCGGAGCATGGATAGATCATTTCTCTCAATGCTGAAGTCGACAGCCTCACTGTTGTGAATGTTTCTGATGTTTCTGATGTGTCTCAGCTATATATTTCACTACAGTCTCCAAAAAATTCTCATTTCCTCCACACTGTCACTGGCTCCAGCTCTTCCTCTGTCATTCCACCACCATCTCTGCTTTCAGTCTCCCTCTCTTTCTCACTTGTGGCACCCTCATCTCTCCTCGCTGTTTGATATCATCTTCTGTTGATGTCTGTGTCTCTGTCAGACTGCTGTGATGAAGGTGCTGTATTGTGCAGTTAGAGGCTGCTGCTGTACTGTGCGCTGTATATGTGTAGGTGGAGAAGAGCATGTACACACACATCCTGCTGGTGTCACACTCACATCAATCTGCTTAGATATGCCTATTAGCCCCCCACAGACTCAGCAGGCAGCTCCAGATGGGCCCTGGCACTGCGAGGCCTGCCCGGCCTCTGTGAGCTGCCTGCCTCACATGGCTCCCCCACAGTGACACTGTTCGTCAGGATTAGCTGCTCTTTGGTTTTGTCTGCCACATCAATCTGTTTTAAATAAATTTCCTCCTGATATTTTTGGTGATCTTTTGATGTGTGTGTCTGCGGATGTGTCAGTCTGCAGTGAGTGTGCGCCTAAGAACGTCTGGCTGTTTCAGCCGCCGCCTCTATGCGCCCACCGCTGAGTAATTTACTCAGACAACCTGCCTTTATTCCATTTTCACACCGCATTGACTCTCCATTTGGTGCTTTGATTTTAGGCGAATATCATCATTACACAGGGTCATGGAAATTTCTGGGCTCATGGAGTCATGTCTGTTTTCCTTGGAGCGTGACGTTTAGATTTATGCAATCAGCAGATCAAAAGAGGTTATGTGTTTTCAGCTGGGCTGGATCTATATAAAGTCCAGAGATGGAGGGGTGTGAGGGAGGAAGATAGCTATGGGCATGTGAATGTCTTTTGGCAACAGGCTTTTGTTGTCAGAAAAAATGAGCAACGCATCACTGCTCACTTGTTCGCCAGCCAGATTAAACTGACGGAGTTTTCAAATAACTGCCGTTGTGTTTGGGTCCACACGAGTGCACAAACATGCAGGCACAATCGCTCATTTATATAAGCACATATACAGCATGTGTAGACACCATCCAAACAAAACAAATGCATTACATTAGCATTGCACATGCACACATTCAACCAAATACCAACAGGTTTACAGGACCACTGCCCATCAGAAGTTTGGAGACATCTTACCTTCCTTCGCTCTTTAAGTAAGAAAAGGTTTTGTTCACATAAAACATTTGTTTGTTAATGATTTGATGATATATAACAACACTCAGCTTCATGTTCGTCATGTTCTACTCGGTATGAAAGTTTTTTCTGAGTAATGCCTTGACAGTTATCTTTTTCAAGCAGTTAAAGGCACATATTGAAAATCTTTAGGGCCAAAGATGGATTAAATGCCTGAAAGCATTGCTGACACAAAAAGGGGGTTAAATGTGTGGGTTATTAAATTATTTCTAAGGTATAGAAATAAACTTTGTCCAGTTATTTTCCTATTTAGTCATGGTCAGTTCGCACCTGCTAGATAGGACTCTCCTTATTGCAAAGTGCTACAGATCTGAGCAGCACACTGAACAGTACATGTCTAAAAACACCCATTGAGTAGCACACTGAACAGTACATGTCTAAAAACACCCATAGAGCAGCACACTGAACAGTACATATCTAAAAACACCCATAGAGCAGCACACTGAACAGTACATGTCTAAAAACACCCATAGAGCAGCACACTGAACAGTACATATCTAAAAACACCCAGAGAGCAGCACACTGAACAGTACATGTCTAAAAACACCCATAGAGCAGCACACTGAACAGTACATGTCTAAAAACACCCATAGAGCAGCACACTGAACAGTACATGTCTAAAAACACCCATAGAGCAGCACACTGAACAGTACATGTCTAAAAACACCCATAGAGCAGCACACTGAACAGTACATGTCTAAAAACACCCAGAGAGCAGCACACTGAACAGTACATGTCTAAAAACACCCATAGAGCAGCACACTGAACAGTACATACCTAAAAAACACCCATAGAGCAGCACACTGAACAGTACATGTCTAAAAACACCCAGAGAGCAGCACACTGAACAGTACATGTCTAAAAACACCCAGAGAGCAGCACACTGAACAGTACATGTCTAAAAACACCCAGAGAGCAGCACACTGAATAATACAGGTCGAAAAACACTCAGAATGCAGCACACTGCATGACAGAGGGACAAAAACACCCAGAGAGCAGCACACTGAACGATAGAGGGGAAACAAAAACTCCCAGGGGCAGCATTAAACGATACAGTGATGAAAAAACACCCAGAGAGCAGCACACTGAATGACAGAGGGACAAAAAGCACCCAGAAAGCAATGCACTGTACAGTAGAGCTCCAGTGCCCAGTAGCTGTATGAAATTGGGATTATATATGATGCATTTAATTGGAGCAATAATGCTAATGAGTCATTAGTAGCGATCTGGCTGTGAGCATGATGTAGCTCTACAGACTTGCCCACACTGGGGAAAGAGTAGAGAGAGAGGGAGAGATACAAGACAGTGGCAAGCTCAGCCCCCTGAGCGTGATCCACAGAAAGAAGCAAGCCAGCCTCTGAAGCATGCCACCAGACACCTTGAGTGATCGTGTTATTACAGCAGGAGCAGACAAGCCACACACACACACACACTGATCGGCGGCCTGGCTAGAGGGTCTATCCATTTCACAAGGCCACTCACAAGCCTAGGGGTTTGGTATATGGAGGCTGCCTCAGTAATGCCCAGAGCCATGTGAGTTATCCAGTGAGATGATATGCTCATCTATGAAAGGAGGGATATTTGTGGAAATGGCAACCCATTACTCATTTTTATGCCCATAGAGGCATTGCTGTCTAGCAGCGGTCGGATCAGATCAAATCTGGTCATATGGAGCAAACAGATGTGTCTGCAGTAATACATTTGATTTGAATAGCCTTTTGGAATTTCCAAAAATACTAAACAAGGAAGCATTTAAAAGGACATCAGTGAAGTAGAAAATGCATATAAATGGGTGTGTCCATCAGGCTCTGTTTAGTACTGTAAGAAAGACCAGTAGGAGGAGGCCATGTGGAAACTGAAAAATAGAATTACTATACTACTTTAAGTAAAAGAATTTGGTGTAGTATGTAAATATCAGTTTCAAAACAGTTCAAACAGTTCATATATGGTAACTGTGCTGCAAAAAAAAAAAATAATAATAAAACGTTGCATGCAAATGTTTGGGCACCTGATTTTTTGGTGATTTATTTATTTTTTTTGAGGGTAAATAAGTACACATCCTCTATAGAGAACACATTTTAATGCACACTTACTGTTTATTTACTAAAATTAACATAATAAAAAAAATAAAACATGAAATGTTATGGCTCATTTTATATTTTCCCAGTATGTTTAACTTACATAGCAAATAAATGGAAATTGTGCTCAGTTGCAGAAAAAGTTTTTTTACCCATAGAGGATGTGCTCACTTGTTTTCTCATAGAAAATCAACAAAATGTAATTTGATGAGGGGCGAATGACTGTATATTCATCAAGCCCTTAGCCCCACCCATCCACGCTGAAGTTATAAGAAGTGTTTCAGCCCAGACTGCTTTTTGATTAAGGTACAATACAGGGTAGCCAGTAAGAATGGAGATCGTTTACATACATCAGCCTTAAAAGCAGAATAACAAGAATGTGCATTGTCATGATGTAATCTGTTAATTAATTACTGCTGATTCATTGAGATAAATTTTAATCACTGATATTTTTAAACCAAGTAGTCAAGTTTAATTGAGTAATTAGAGAATTAGATAATTAAGACAAACACTGAACGTGTTGACATAAAATGAGGAAAAAGGCCAAACAGTGATTGTTTATACTGCATCAGAGTACCTCCCTCAAGGGACATGAGGAAGATGATGATGATGATGATGATGATGATGCAGAAGTGCTGTTAAAAGTTGTTAAAATAAGCATGGCTTTTTTGTTTTACTCATCGGGGACGGCTATGATGGATGGGTTCAATCCCATCTCCTCGATAAAGATTATGACCATGAATTCTCTGCTGGCAACAGTGATGCTTGTTTGCAAACATTCCGTGTGCCGTTCTCCTCTCTTGTCTTCATCCCCTGTTCCTTGAGGACAGGACAGGGAATGTGTGGCTGTAAAATTCTGCAACTCTTTATGGCCGATGCGGCCCATAGACTCCTAATTGGATAGAATAATGAGGTCTCGCATGGGGAGGTCTACTGTCTCGCTGGTGCTGAGATGCAGATGCTGTCTTGTCTGCTGCTGGACCAGCACCTCTGCTGACCTGCTGCAATGGCTTTATCAATATGGCTCCACTGGAGGATGTCTCTTTTCCTCATTACACTCTTTCACTTACACTTTAGACGATTATACACTCTTACATTCTCTCTTTAGACAATTATACCCTCCTCTCTCACACACACAAGAACTGGATGAAGTTCAAACACATAGTTAGAGTAGTCCTAGGTGTAGATGTCTAATTTTGTTAAGCATGCACACTAGGGCTCGCCCATTCAACTAGTCAGTTGTAGCATTCTTGGCTAATTAAGATTGTGTCAGTAGACTAATAGCATTTATTTATTACTTTATTTATGCACTTGTTTTATTTTTTTTTTTTACACTAAAACTGTAGCAAATTGAAAATAGCTAATCTCTGTGTATGCTGAAGCATCATTCTATTTTACAGATTGTATTGTTCATTTGTATCAATCATGCATTGTACTGAGTATTTAAAAAAAACACCTGCAAAATGAAAAAAAATGCTGAAAAATCCATGTAGGTTCACTTTGAAATTCGTAAGAAGGTTGAATGTAAACCATGTCATCAGAATCCCCCCAACACTCACACACAGCACACCCAATCCCACCCTACATAGCAACATAGCACTGTCTGCTTTAGTTAAATATATATATATATATGTATATATATACATATATAGATATAGATAGATAGATAGATAGATAGATATGTATAGTTATATATGGTTATATATATGTATATAATAAACTATTTATATATAACCATATATAACTATACATATCTATCTATCTATCTATCTATCTATATATATATATATATATATATATATATATATATATATATATGTATTAAACTAAAACAGACAGTGCTATTTTGCTATGTAGGGTGGGATTGGGTGTGTTGTGTGTGAGTATTGGGGGGATTCTGATGACATGGTTTACATTCAACCTTCTTGATTTCTGTCCTTTAATTCATGCGCACAATAGCAACTTACGAATATCCCCCTCTTGTGGAGAATCTTTACCCTGCTAAACATGTGCAAGTGAGTTATAAAGCTAGGTCCACAGACTTCATTTATATTTAAAAATGAATAAATAAATAGCATATGAAATAGCACTTTATTGGTTTAACAGTTATTGGTCATTAACAATAAAGCATAATATGACATGAATATTATTTAAGGTTACTGTCAATCATAGTCAAAATCCAAACATAAAAAAAGATAAATAGTAATGCATTCACAACGAAAAATCAATCAAATCACAACTTAAGTAAGCTGTAGTTGTAGTTTGTAAGCTGTAGTTTTACCTGAAGCGTCAACTCATCTGAAGGGGCAGCCTTTGTCACTCAGGCATCCTCCTGATCTGATGCAGAAACCTATTGCTTTAATCCACCTTGGCTGAAAGACTTCTTTGGTTTAATGTTAACATGGATTCCAGAATCTGTTTTTTTTCTTTAAATTGGACTATGTTCATATTTCCTCATGACACTCCTCTATTTGCTTCCAAAATTTTCTTTCTTTGTTCTACATTCTACGACCTGTAGAAGTAAGTATTACCCTGTTCCGTTTAGGTTCTGTAGTCCAAAGCTTTTGGAAAGTCTAGGATCAGGGCTTTTGGTTGACTAACAGTATTCTTGGTGAGAGATATCCCTAAGGTACACATGAATTCACATCGTTCACTGAAGATAAGGATATTGTTGAATACAGATATTATCACCTTTATTTGAAGTTTGTACATTTGTGCCATTAGGCTTCCTCTGAAATGACTGACCAGCTTCAGTGTGTCGAGAGAGAAGGACTAGGAATAACCCACTTTACAGCTGGAGAACACTTTTATTGAGCAACTTGTTAAGCACATAAAAATCAGTTCACCCAGAGCAGGTTGTACTGAAGTATCACACACTTGTGGCTCTTTGGCTGGAGGGAGGCAGAAAAAGAGCAGTTAGTATGGTGCTCGTGCTTTATGACTGTAAGCCACCCTGTTGCACATTTGGGCCACTGCTCGAACCAAACCCTATAACTTTGCTAAATGAAGCATGGATGATACACTCGCGCACTTTCGGCTGCAAGACTGTAAAACATTTTAATGGAAGAGGCTCGTAATTCATAATGGTCAAATTACTAAAGCGGTCAAAAAGGAAAAACAAGCCTTTTGAGGGCTTCATATATTCCACGGAGATAGATTAGATTACATTGGAGCTCAGCTTTTCCAAGATAAGATCATTTTTAGATGAGTCTGTGATCTGCATACTAAATTTGTCTGTGTGTGCCTGTTTATTTATAATCCTACAGTTCAGACATGTTTTCAAAGTAGGGTGGGCGACAGAGATGTTCGCAAGTCGCTTCATGCAAGTCTGAGTTGAGTCTTGAGTTTCTGAGATGCGAGTGCGAGTCTCAGTTCTCTAAAGTGGAGTCTCAAGTCTCTGAGGTGCAAGTCTGAGTCAGGCCTGTAGTTCCTGAGGTGGGAGTCCTAGTCGAGTCTCTGAGGTGTGAGTCAAGTCCTAAGTCTCTGAGGTGCAAGTCAAGTCTTGAGTCTCTAAGGTGCGAGTCTGAGTCTTGTCTTTGAGGTGTGAGTCTGAGCCAAGTCTTGAGTCTCTGAGGTGTGAGTCTGAGTGGAGTCTTGAGTTTCTGAGGTGCATGGCCAAGTCAAGTCTCGAGTCTCTGAAGTGTGAGTCTGAGTCAAGTTTTGAGTCTCTAAAGCCTGAGTCTGAGTCGAGTCTCTGAGATATGAGTCTGAGTCGAGATGCGAATATGCGGTGAGTCTCAAGTCTCTGAGGTATGAGTCTGAGATAGGTCTTGAGTCTCTGGGGTACGAGTTCGATGTGAGTCTGAGTTGAATCTTGCAACTCTGAGGTATGAGTCAGAGCTGAGGTGCGAATATGAGTTGAGTCTTGAGTCTCTGGGGTACAAGTCCGAGTTAAGTCTCGAGTCTTGGTAGAGAACCTATCAGGTTCAACGCAGCTTTAAATCGTGAGCCTTTCATTACAGAAAAAACTGAAGTCTAATAGACAGAACTGAAGCGCTACACACGGTAAATACAGTGCTTAGAATAAAGGAGCAAAACAGTTGGAAACCACTGCTTAGTCTGTGGTATGTAAGTATGCTTGCTGGCTGTCATAATAGCTAGTACGTTTTCAAGGAATGTGATCTATAATTTGCAAAAAACTTCAGCTAGATTAGCTAAGAACATAGGGATGAAGATAGGGATGTTACGTAACCTAACAGATGCCTCTATTGGCTAGTTTCAGGGAGGTCCGTCCTACCCACCCAGAGAGAGCGAGGCCAACTATTCTCTCATGGACTCCCAGCCACGGATGACTGTGGTATCGCCTGGTAGAACACTTGCGATCAAACTTGCTTACTGTGCCACTCAGGAGTCCCTACAATAACACATTTTCATCCCTATTTTCAACCCCTCATGTCCACTTTGCGATGTGTGGAGCGAGTGATATACAGGTGCTATCCTACTGCAGTTTTGGAGCATTTGTTTAGAGCTCTGGTGAGAGCACACTATAAAAGTGTAGCTTTCTCACGCAAGATGTTTGTTACTACTGTTTCTCTTTTTGAGCCCAAAGCAGCCCCCAGCATCCCCTCAAGCTCACCTCAGCGGGAAAGAGTGAAGAGTCGATATCTCATCTTCCCCCCCTCCTCCGTCCATCACAGAGGAGAAGAAAGAATGGAAATGCCAGAGGTGCTGCGGTTCAGAGAGGGAGGGTGCAAATGCCAGACACCTCCCATCACTCCCTCTCTCCATATTTCCTTTAAGATAGAAACTGAGGGACTGAGAGAGGGGAAGGGAAAGAGAGATACAGAGAGAGAGGGTGAGAGAAAGCAGGGAAAGAGAAAGTGAACAGAAGAGACAGAGTTAATGTGAGGATAATGACTATTGACCTCCATGCTGTTGTGTCAGAGTCCCGCTGACAGCCTGTCCCTCCCCACCCCTAATCCTGCTCGCCTTCACCTGACTGTCTGAGTGTAATATCACTGGGCCCCATGCTGGGGATCAAGGTCAGGTGCATTCTGGGAACAGGGCACAGTTCAGTGAAGATTAAGTGGTGACGAGCAGGCCTGGCTTTTATATGTTGCTGTTATAGCCGGCGCATCCCTGGTTGGAATTGCAATCTTCACGCTGAAGGTCAGCATGAACCTGGAAAAGCTTGCAAGTTAAAAGCCACGTCAGAACAGTCATGCTAATGCTTTTGTAGGCTTTTTATTTAAAAAAGGCTACTTCTTATAAGGCTCTTTTGAAAGACCTTTTGACTCTTTGGACTTCAGGCAATTCTTATCATCTATAGTTCATTGCTATTCATGAGTCTTTTCATTTGCTCAGCAGATAGCGACTACACATTTTTGGAAAAGTTCAATTTTCTAAAGTGTGAACATTTCTGCGGTCTGAATTAAAGTCTAAAAACATTCTAAAAACATAATCATACCTTAAGCTCTTCTATTCACCCCTCCTGTACATTCACAAGAAGTGACTACTGCTCCTGTTATCTTCTAATTGCCCCTTTGGCTCATTGCTGGTGCAGACATTTGCTTTCTTTTGGGACAGTGCTGTTGTATTAATCCAAAATTAATTAAACCTCCATTCAGTTCTAATGAAGCCGGGTCTGTATTCCTTTTAAAGACTCCATCTTTGGCTCAGTTCCTCGAGGTTCCCAATTGAGGATGCTCTGTTTCCTCTAATAAGCATATCCGTTATCTGATAAGATGGATAAAGGCCTGCGCTCCTTCGTGCTTTGTGCATCGGGAGCCAAACACGGAGCAGAGCGATATGGACGGATAAAAATCCATGAGCCGCAGATGCTGGGAGTGGAAGAGTAGTGAGGAGAACGGCCGCTCCTGTGCTTCCCCATCGATTGCTCCGTGGTCTCTGGAGTTCACATGGAAAACAAAGCATTATTATTCATGTCCATATTGATCAGCTCCACATTTATTAATATCATCATCACTGGAGAGGTAGCTTAATTACCCTGGAGCTTGTCTGGTGGGCCAGAGGGGCAGGGAGGGCATCGATCCGGAGAGAGAGAGTGCTTGCAGTTGGTTAATCCACCAGTAGATACAGACAAACTGAATTATCTTACACAGGGTTGGACAGGTGAAGGAAGAATGGATTGCAGTGGAGGGAGGCTACCCGCTCCATATAGCCTAATGGATAGAAACCAGGGCACTGTGAGGGGACGAAAGTGAGAAAGAGAGAGAGAGGGAAAGGGAAAATGACCAAGAGACAGAGGGAATGTGAGGATGATGACTCAGGATAAATAGACGGACAAGATGAGATTAGTGGTGATATGATACACTCGGCTCACTATTCCATTCGATTCACAATGCTGAGTTCACGATTCTTACAATGTTAGAATGTCAGCAGCTCAAAATGCGTGACGGTTTATTCTGTCTTCATGTGCTTTTAGAATGATCATAAATACATTCCCGACCTAAAAGTTGCACATGACCAGCTTTTCTTCCAAGTTGTCATTGGGTCGATGACAAAGACCTTCAAAATGATCACGAAAAAATTCTAAAATTAAAATTTATTAAAATATATATTTAAAAATGATGAAAAAGGATATGATTTGTGTATCTGCAAGAATCTATTCAAGCTTTCATAATGGTAGAAATTAATTTTTAAATAGTATCATCAGTTTTACCACCTGGAAAATGTCTATTGGCACAATTTAATTAATTAAAAATATTATTTAAATACAGCACACACGCTCTCAATCTGTCTGTGTGGGTAGGAATTCCCTCCCACTCCCCCCATCACTCAGCAGATCACTCAGTTATTTACAGCTACTAAAAAAGTATGAACTAGACTTTGTACTTAGACACCCATATAAACCTTTGTCCTTAAACTCAAGGTTAATCATTTTTATCATCAAATAAATAATTGTTATTATAATAATAACACATATTTGTCATTTTGGTGGGGTTACACCTTCTGACTTGGTAAACTGAAATAGCCCATGACTCAAAAATTAAAATTTTCTCAACAATTGTGAAAAGGCTACTGACCATGAAGGTCATTTGGGGCCTACTCTTTCCTAAAAGCATGTCACAGTAAAAGTCCTTTGTAGTCAGTTGTGCCACGTGACAGTTGAGGAAATCAGAACAATAGGACAAAAGTTTTACAATTAGTTGAATATTTTTAAAGTTGCCTATTTTGTCTGCATTTTAAACAGTTTCAAACATAAAATCTTGCCAAAATATTTTATTAAGAAGGGTAACTAAATTCCCCTTTTTAACCTGCATATATATATATATATATATATATATATATATATATATATATGTATGTATTTGTTAAATTGTTGGACACAAAAACTGTGAAGACTTATGTTTTTAAAACCAGTACAATACTTTTAATGTACTAAAATGATAAAAATCCATATTGCAGAACATTAATAGTTAAATCAGTAAAGAATAGGGAAAAGTTGCACCCCCAATCTTTTTACAATATGGAATGTGTTGGAAAGATACCGAAATAGTTAAGGAGTTAAATAGTTGACAACAAAACACTTGCAAATGCAAAGAAGGTGTTTATCATTAGGGTTTTGCAAGGAAAATAGGACATGAAGAGTGTGTGTGTGTGTGCGTGCGTGTGTGTGTGTGTGTGTGTGTGTGTGTGTGCGTGTGTGTGTGTGTGTGTGTGTGTGTGTGTGTGTGTGTGTTTGCGCATTCGTTTGTTCAAGAACATTCGTGTGCCGACACATCTGTGGTCACCATCATCCTCTTCTAAAGAAAAACACTGTTCTGATCATCCTTGATGACTGATGCTCTTCTGTCACTCTGAAACCTTTCAAATCCCTTCACCACTCGATCATTGTTGAACCTCTGGCTCTCCAGTCTGGCCCCTCTGCTTCTACCGCTGACTCCACTGCCCCCTGTCCAGCCCACCCACCCTATCCTCTCTGTGGCCTTCCCTCTCCACAGGTGGGTGATCAGATCCTGGAGGTGAATGGGCGGAACTTCCTGAGCATTCCTCACGACGAGGCCGTGCGCGTGCTCAAGTCCTCCCGACACCTGATGATGACCGTGAAGGACGTGGGCCGGTTGCCGCACGCTCGCACTGTGGTGGGAGAGACCAAGTGGATCGCCAGCTCCCAGATCACTGAGAGCTCGTCCAGCAGCAGCGTGGCAGGGTGAGAGAGGGAGGGAGAAAGAGGGTAGAGGGCAGTGCACTCTGAAAAATGAAGGTGGTTCTTGGTTTGGATGCACAATTCTAGGAAAAACCTTTACTTTACGCAGAGGTTCTTCAAACCCTAAAAAGGTTTTTACCTCATTCACAAAAATGGTTCTTTAAGGAACCGTCCATTGAAAGTGGTTCTTCTGAGGCATCACTCCAACATACCCTTTTTGGAAGCTTTATTTTTAGGACTGTAGAGGTACAATATGACGATATGTATCATTATCATAATAAATTATATCATAACACTGTCCTAAGCATGATGCAGATTTCGTCAGGATTTCTAGAACATTGGCAAACTGCTCAGAAAATAAAGATCCTGGTTTTGGTCCTAGAGATACACCACGATTCAGAGCTCAGCTCCAACCATAATCTAACTCACCTGATCCAGGTGCTGAAGGCTTTCAGAAGGATCTGAATATTATAGCCAGGTGTGATGGATCTGAATTCTCAAGGGTGGGAGATCTCTAAGACCAGGATTGGGCACCCCTGATTTAGAACATTCCTAGAGATTATGTACACAACAACCGGTGGTGTCACACTATCATATTGAAACTGTATAGTATCAAGGATCTGATTGAATGTTTAGTCCATGATGCCACTATATTTATTTTTCCAGGTTTAATTTTACATTTTAATAAAAATAAACAATCCTTGGCTTACATTTGTGAAGCTTCTCAGAGTAGGAGCACTGATCTAAGATCAGGTCACATCAGATCATGGAGTTTTATTCAGTGTTATATAAAAAATGTAAGCTGATCCTCAGTCAGTATTATTGTCAGTATTATTACTCTTAAGAGGTTTGATAAATAAGGCATGTTGTACTTATACTTTCTTTTTTTTACTCTTTAAAAAGGCTACCACAAAGGGTAGTGTAATGTAGGGGCTGAGGCAGGTCGCAAATGTGAAGTGACTTTATTAAGAACATTCTGATACTCATTGTCGTGGCTGGCAGGGGTCAACACACTGGCAGGCAGGAAAAGATGCAGATCAATATTCAGAAATAACAAAGACTCTCATGGGTCAAAACTAGTGAAAACTAAACACAGTAAACAGGCTCAGAGCTCAAGTGACAAACACAGACACTTTGCAAACACATGGTGGAAACAAAGGAGGATACAAAGCAGTCCAAAAGGAGCTGCAGGTGTATGGGAGAGGAGGAGGGTGGGTGGAGCCTGGGAGAGTCCAAGTTGAGTCTCCCTGGGGGGGAGACGTGACAGATACAGGGTGATTCAAAAAGATTCATCCAATTTCAAAGCGCCATATTTTTACAACCGTGAGGCGCCTAAGAACCAATCACATGCCAATTGAAAGAGGGGGTCATAGAGTTTCTGACCGTCACCGGAAGATGGCTCCCTTCAGTCTGCGAGGAGATGGCGACCCCTGAGCAGAAAGCGCTTTGCCTTCTCCACTTCAATAAGAGTGAATTCATCGTAACTGTGCAGCATGATTTTCGTCGGCAGTGAACCTCCAACAGCTCAGAGCGTTCGTCATTGGTTCCACAACACTGGATGATTTCCGAATTCGCATTAAAAGAGCTGTGAGTACAGTGACACCCGACATGCTTAATCGAGTATGGGATGAATTCGACTCCTCCTTGATGCTGTCCATACAGCTGGAGGAGGTTCATATTGAGCACTTGTAAAATTTCATAATGAACTTTATGCTCAGTTAAACCATTTACAATTTACTGCATTGTTCTGTAATGATTTACAAGTGAAATAAATCATTTTAAAATCGGATGAATCTTTTTGAATCACCCTGTAGCTTGAGCAATGCCATAGAAGAACCACTTTTGGTTACCTAAAGAATCATGTTTAAAAAAGATATTGTGAAGAGAAAAAAAAAAAGTGTGTAGAACCATCTAAAGCTTTAAAGAACCTTCGCATAATCAAAATGCCCTGTACTAATTTAAAGGTTCTTCCTGGAACTGTTACAATGTGTGGAGGCTCTTTAAACTTTAAAAGGTTCTTCACACTCACACATCTCATTTACAAAAATGCTTGTCTTGAGAACCATCCACTGAAAGTTTTTTAGGGAAACAAAAGTGCAACAACCATTTCTAACACTTTTATTTTTAAGACTGTACTGTTTTGTTGGTGCATTGACCTTCATCCTTTCTGACTTTTTCAAAATGTCAAAAACTGAAGATCAGGATGATAAACATGTATTGTTTATCACGTCTTCAAGCACCGCACTATTATATTTGTCATATTTCCCGCCCTGAGACAGGTGTATGGATGCGTATAAATATATATTTTAAAAATGCTTAGTACATAGGGTAGGTTTTATGTGCTTAAGATGTTGTTTGTGTTTGGCTCATCTCAGCATCAGATGAGTCCATTTAATAAATAATAAGTTTGAGAACATTCTGACCTGTTTTCCAGCTCCTTACTGAAATGCGAGAAAGAGAAAGTATGGGTATCATTAGATGTGCCTACTGGCTTTTCATTCCTCCAGCACCACCAGACTAAATGAACGTAGAACTAACTTTCTTATCCGATCGTTATTTCATGAGAAGTTTGTTTGGAGACTCATTGGTGACATCAGCATCATCTGTTTTGGTGCCAGAAATGTCTTATTTTTGCTTCTGTCTCGGCCAGCATAAACAGCCTGTGGGCATTGAGACTGCATGTTCGTTTTTAATGAATTACCAATTTTGCGCTCAGACATGCTGATTTAATTTAAGGCCAGGAGCTGCTCGAAGGCTGAGTTTAATTCCCTGTTTTAAGAGCAGGCTGTGTGATAGCTGACTCTTTGATTTTTCCATCTCTCCACATCTTTTTATGACCCCCCGCAGCCGGCTAGCAGGAAGAGTTGTGAATGCTGCAGCTGGCTTTAGGCCTCACAGCTGTTTGCTGTAATCAGAGTTGAACACGTAACGCAAAACTTTGTATTTATTTCTAACGCATCCTGTATACTTACCTGACTGCGTGTGACCACAAGTGCTTTAATCTCAAAGTGAGGGAGTGTGTTTGTGTGTGTCAGGGTTGGGAAATGTAAAAGGTCAGTGTCCAGTGGTGTGAACTGGTGTGTGTGCCATATTCTGAATACTGTGTGACATACTGTGCCCAAAAATGGTGAACCAGCTAAAAACAAAAGTTGTAATGCTCTTATCAAGCCAATAACTGGTAATTAGCTGGCTTCTTATTACTGCATTATTAAGCAATATCTATAGTGAGTTAAGCATTTTCTAGAGCACTTTTATCCATTTATTACACACTATAATCTATCTTTTCTAGGTGTCCTTTTTTAGGTGTCCATTAAGCTTTTTATTGAGCTTTATGAAGTCAATAGCTTGCAACAAACTTATCAAGCCAATTAAGATGGGAACAAACTGGCTTTCCATTACCCTAGTTCACCATAGTTATTGCTTAATAAAGCAGTTTTGAGCAGTTATACTGTCAAAAAATGGTCCTGTTCAGGTAAATTATAGTCCCTAAATGGAATAAGGAATATGGTACTGCTGTGTTCCCTAATTAAAGGTACGGAAGATGTACATTTGTGAGCACCACCCCAGTGACAGTGTTTGTACCCAGAAAGGTCCAGTTTGTTCTGAGAGTAAAATTAACAGCTACTGGCTTGATAAGGATTATTTAACACATTAAATGTTTAATTCAGCGTAGTCATTGCCTAATAAAGTAGTAATTAGCAGCAACGTAAAGGTATGGGTCAATAAAAAAAATCAAATTTACACGTTTTCCCACCTTGATGTAGTTGAGCAGCTGAGACATGTTTGGTGTCCGTATTGTGCTGCTTTGATTTGGTGCTGGACCTGCAGGACCAACAATGCTAACAAACATAAGCAGTCAATAGTCACCAAAACTGTTTCCGTAAATACATTCCCAAAACTTCTCTCAACTCACCCAAACTGCGTCCAGCCCTTCATAAAGATCACAGACTTGTTGATGCGGTTTAGGGCAAAGTATGACTTCTGTAATCTGAAAAAGATGAAAAAATGATCACAGCATATTAAGCAGGTATTTTAGACAGGTGTTGTGCCAAATTCCTCCCCCTTACAGAATCAGTCTCCTCTTCATGTGCATGCATGTCATGCAGACATATGGCCACTAGATTATGTCCAATATTTTTGTCATTTCAACTTATTGACATAATTAACATATAGCTTCAGTTTATAAATGCACAATTAAACAATTATTCATGAAAACAAACAAGAGAAATCACAAATGTAATCTGTAGCATCCATATACCTGCATGGTACAGTGCATGCTAAGGAGAGGCAGAGTTCAGCACAACACCCGTTATCTAAAGCTGCAGCGTCCAGCTACACTAAGTGTTTACTTTCGTAGCTCACAGGAAGTCATACTGTGCACTAAACCATATCGACAAGTCGTAATGAATTCCTGGATGTGGTATTGAGCGAGTTGAGAGAAGTTTTTGGAATGTAGATTTGAGTGACTATTGACTTGTAATGTTTGTTAGCAATGTTAGCCGCATAGCTTCAGTTTTAAGCTAAAGTAGCAAAGTTTAAACACCAAACATGTCTTGGCTAATCGACTACATTTGGTGTAAGTGGACAGTTGTGTAAATTAGATTTTTTCACCAAACCATCCACTTAAATTACAGTCACATTATAATCACTGGCCTGATAAAGCTTAATGAGGGTGTTACAAAGGCATTATGTGTCCCCTGTACTGAAGTTGTCCTGTGTGTTTCATGAAAAGCAGAATGCACAATATAAACTTTCATTTATTGTCATATCGTTACCATATTGTGGAAAATATAAATTTGAGATTATCTAAGCATAAATACACATAAATCGTTGCTGTATTTGTTTATGCATACACACACACACACACACACACACACACATATATATGTACACACACACATATACATATGTGCATGTATGTGTGTATGTGTGTCTCCATGAGCGTCTGCATCTATGTGTGTGTGGCTCGCTAAAGCTCCTCTGCTGTGTCCAGTGCTATCACGCTTATCATTAGCTTTAATGGAAGTTGGCCGATGGAGGTCCAGCTGTAGCGCTGCACTCTCAGGCCAGCAGAAATGCAAGGTGGCATTTTATAAAAGGCTGTTTATCAGCTTATTGCTTGGCTCTGCTAGAGCAAAGTACACCTACACAGAAGAGGCCACAGGCCCACAGGACTACACCCACTCCTGCTAATGTTACTGTCTCATCACTGCTGCAGAGGGAAGCTCATTACAGAGCAGCCTATATAGACTGCTGGAAGAGTGTGGCATTCAGTGTATTGTATCTATATGTAGACCCATTAATCAAATGGATAGGTGCCAATTTGCCTCACACTCATGGGGAATCTGTGGCTAAGCCAAAGCCGGGAAACTCTGGAAATCGCTTACGATCAGTAGATGTTGTTTTATGTCACGGTCAAAAGATGAAATCTGCTCAATATAATTATAGCTTTATCAACACCACTATTTTTCATCCTACCTTGAAGGTTTGTTCCACCGGTGAAGGTATATTGACTGTTTTGAATGCAACGGTAGCTGCATTGATTTCTCGTTATGTCCTTCTCTCCTGCAGACTCTCTCTGGATCACGGGGCTTCAGCCTCAGGAAAGGTGAGTGCTGCGTTTCTGCATCTGAACACAATGTTCTCTTGTGTTTCACTTGTAAACACACTGATTCTCACAGCAAGGCTGCTGTGTGGAGGCAACCCGGCACTGGTAAATATATCCCTGCAACTGGCTTAACATAGGCTTGTTTTTTGTGTTTATTCTTTTATAACTTACTTTTCCTTTCCTACACTTGTTGGCCATTTTATTCGATACAGCTACCATGTATGTGCAATCTGTGGCCCAGTTGTTTCACAATTTAATTAGAAAGGGATCACCATAGGACCACAGCTGACCAGATATCAGCGCCGGCTCTAGCCTTTTGGTTACTCTAAGCAGGATTTTTTGCCTCCTCTGTCTTGCTAGCTGATGTACTGTAAAATTAGAGCCTAACTTATAACAATAGCTCCTACAAGCATGTGCATTCCAACAAATTTTGATATTCACGTTTACAAAAGAGTTCACAAATGGATATTTGGTTACTCGCAGAGATAAACAAATAAAAAAACAACAAAAAAAATATTTTGGCTGAAATTAATGTGGAGTTGTTGCTTACCTTTTTTAGGTAGCAGCACTGGTTTTGCACAAAATTAGCACCATGCTGAGGAATACATTTCAAATCATATTATATTATTCAAAAATAGCCAATGAAAATGGGTAGGTGATCATGTTGGATGAGTAACATACCAGACTGTCTTACAGTCAGTGAAGACTTCTAATCTTCTACTGGTCTGTTTTTCCTCCTCAGTTTATTGTGCTAACATATTATTTTGTAAGACAAATATACCTTAACCGTTTATGGATCTAGCTGGGATCAGCGTAGCCTATTCAGTGATAAAAGCTGCTCCGTCTCATTCGCGTCCTTAACAAGTCATCCTTGGCAACGCACTCATATGAAGGCATTCATGTTTCATAATAGCAAAACATAACATACATGCATTTTACAGTTCTATTACATCATAAATCGCTACTTGACTGAATTGCTAGTCTGTATTTTTTCTCTATCTTCCTGTGATGAAATGTTATGAATACCAGAAAAATGATCTCAGTATTCAAATACTGGCACGTAAAATGGTTAACCAAATTCTAGTAGAATTTGTGTGATTCATTAACGGGTGAAAGGCCCTTAAACATATGTGTGCCATAGGCGGGACTTGACTTAAAAAATATATCCAAAGTGTGCGCAAACTTTTGTGCCATTAATGTGGTGACTGACAAGACCTTATTCACAGTACAGTTAAAAACACATTGCAAAATCATAAATGCACTGCAAACACAGAAAACACTTTCATCAACATGACTACCCAGGAGCCACGTTTTATGCAAACGTTCAAACGTTCACTGCAAATAAAGAAAACACATTCAACTTCGGAAACGCTGCAAAGCCAGTCACAACACAAGGAAAGTGAGCCGCAATACAATGGAAATGTTTCTGGAAGACTCAAGGGGCTCAAAGGGGAATATCTATGATGGAAAAATCACTGAGAGACGTAGATAAGACCACAGACACTCGGACACTCTCATCCCAGGTTCATGGTTAACCTCACTGGCTAGTTTGCCACCTGACATGTCACAGCTGTACTGTGGTAGTTCTCTGGTGTTACTAGTTTAATGTTTACACTCTACTGCTAATTCCCATTACGATACAGTGTTTGTAGTAATCTGCTCAAATAAAAATCAACTCACCTTTACCAGTGAATGTTTGTGCTGCATAGAACGTCTGAATGGCCGTGTCCTCTCTGAGTGTCCTCCAGAAACACCTCCGTTGTGTTGTGACTGGCTTATCAGTGTTTCTGAAGTTGCATGTGTTTTCTGTGTTTGCAGTGCGTTTATGAAATGTAGCGTCGTCATTTTGATAACAGTGTTGTCTGAGTTTGCAGCTTGTTTTTTCTTTGCAGTTTGCTGGGTCTTCTCAGCCACCGTGCATTAATATAATGATGTCAAACTCCAAGAAATGTTATTATTTTATACTAGACATTGTTTTCTGACTATCACAGTTTTTTGGATTTTACACTTTACCTTCTTACATTAATTCCTTCTCAGAACTAACTTGCCCTGACCCAGAAAAATACCATAGGGGTCTATTGTGAGGGGTCTGATGGCAGCATGCAGCAATATACATGTCCATTGTCATAGCTGCCACCAAAAATTGGTGATGAGCTGAAGAGAGCTTTACTGGTCATTTTTATCTGTTTAAGGTGGGGAAAAAGACACAAAGCACCATTTGGGTTCATGCTGTATTATAAGAGCACAAAACAAATAACATTTTGTAACGTTGGCATTGGAGGGCTTTTTTTTCTTTTGAGCAGTCAGATATTTGGTGGCTTGGGCCCCCCCCAGACCTTCTTGTAGCTACATGCCTGGTGTGTATATATATAGGCCCCTGATTTGTTTTCCCTTGATTTGTGTTTTAAACTCTTGTTCTCTAGTCCAGCATTATTGATATTGCCTCAACAAAGATGAAGTAGAGGTGAAGTATATTCAATGCTCAGGCTACATAATGGATTACATTCTGTCTGTTTGCATTGCTTTGATGACTAAAACAATGCCTGTACAATAATGTTCTTGGCTAACTAATTAAAATGCGAATGGGGTCTCAATCACGGGTCATCGGGTGGCTTATTGCAGACAAAATGTACTCTGTATTGATGAATCATAGGGTGAATTGCTGAATAATGTGAAATATGGAGATATTCTAGCAGAAAGGGAACTGGAGTAGTTTTGTAGGCTCTGGATAGCTGCTGGTTGTGACTGTCTGGCGTTCTTATGCTTATTACTTATTAAATAAGAGGAGAGAGAGATGCACCTGGTAGAAGTGCTTGAGACAGGGCTGTAAAATATTATATATTGGATTTTAGATTTTGGGTTTAGCTAATTGATAATTAGCAGGGTTGAATCAGATATGTTGACTCCTAGCTACAACAAAACCCAGTGATAACAGAAGCATGTTGTAATACGATATTGCAAAATAGCCATGGTCCACACATTTATGGCACATTTCTATAACTTAAGAATAACTCAGCTACTTTTTTTTTTTCATTTTCCTAGTTTGACCTTTCAGACCATCTGTAATTCCACCCTGAAGCCCAGCTAAGTGCACACTGGTGCTATGACTCCATTTCTGTATCTCTCTGGTTCAAAGACAGCCATTGATGACTCTCTTGATAAAACCAAAGTTTTTTCTTTCTATTACTTCGGTCATATAGCACCAGAGGACACCTTTGGAAGACAACCCTGGATGGTGCTCACAAGAAAACTATGTATAAACCCATAAACAGAAAACGAATAAAAGCAAGAGCAAAGTGAAAATCTCCATTTCTCTTTAAAACAAGACAAAACATAGTTGTGCAATTGCAGATGATTTGGAACATGCATGAACATTGGAAACTGCATTCACCTTGTTTTCATGTTCTCCCTGCATTTACACAATGAAAATGTTATCAAATTATTGAATGGCTATGGCTTTAACTAAATGCACTGCTTTACAAGTGGAAACAAATCTTTCTGTAGGGTAAAACTTGAGCAATTATGCAGTTAACAAATGTGGTTAATCGTGATTAAATACACAAAATGATGCGATTAATCTTGATTCATTATTTTAAATGTTTGACAGCCCTAATTGTTTTCCATGGAATTACTGGGTCTGTAATAAGCCTGAGGCTTTAAAGGGTTGATTCATTCTCACTCGTAGCTCATTGAAACAAGCAGTGAAATTCTACAAGAAATACAGATTCTACTTTGTGGTCATGAGTAGAAGAGAATATGTGTTATTATGATTTGAGTTTGCTGAAAAGTTGTCTTGTTTTTCAAAAAGACAAAGCACTTTTTACATTATTGCCATGTTTTTATATGACATAAAAACTAAGAAAGTCGGAAGTGCAGACTCAAAGCGCTCTATACAGTATTTCAATTGAAAATAAATGTAATGTTAAATAACTCACTATGTAATTAAATATGTAAGTACATAATGATAACATTGCAAAACTAAAAAGTATTTTTTTGCATCTTTGCCATATTATCATTAGTGCAGTAGTGCAGACTCAAAAAATGTCCATACCCGATGTAAATCAAATGTAAATGTAATCTATTACATAACTCACTATGTAATTAAATATGTAATTACATAGTTATGACATAAAAATAAAGTACTTGGTAGTGCAGGATCAAAGTTGTTGATAAAGTTTGTATATAAAATGTAAATGTAGGCTATTGCATAACTTGCTAGGTAATTACATATGTAATTACATAATTATAACATAGCAAAACTAAAAAATATTTTTTACATCTTTGCCTTATTATCATTAGTGCAGTAGTGCAGACTCAAAAATGTCCATATGTAATTACATAGTTATGACATAAAAACAAAGAAGTTGGTAGTGCAGGATCAAAGCTATTGATAAAGTATGTAAATGAAATGTGAATGTATTCTACTGCTTAACTTGCTATGTAATTAAATATGTAATTACATAATTACAGCATAATGAAAGTAAAAACTCTCAACCACTGTGGGTTAAGATATGCCAAGAGCAACAGGAGACACAGTAAGAGCAGAGGAACTAAGAATGAGTGAGCAGAACATGGCTCTTCCTCCATTACAGTCTTAGACTGAGCAGCAGAGCATGACCTCGTGTGTGTTATGTGAGGTAACATGCTCTGATGCCTGTCTGCGTAAAAGGCTGTGTCGGGTTGTCAACGTAGGTGGGCTTTGATCCCTCAGAGATGTTACTCATGCTGATAAACCCTGACACATCAGCTTCCAAAGCAGCCACACACCCTTTGCATCCGCACCCTGATCAGTGTGTCAGTGTGTGTGGGGGGAGGAGGGAGCAATCAGGTTAAACACATGAGAATGAACAGAGGAGAGTTAGAGGGAAAGAGAGTGAGACAGAAAAGGAAAGTGGGAGGGGCGTGTTGGTAAGTGATAGGAAGAGAGAGAGACGGGAAAGAGAGCTTGTGGCAGAGCAGTGTAATACAAGGTGACCCACCTGATGAATAGTGTTTTACAAGGTTCCCTGCATTTGCATGAGGTTTGTGCAGAAAACAGCCTTTACCAATAAAACCAGTCCAGCGTGCATGTGAACCCTGAGTTATTGGGAGGGGCTGAATCCAGTGAATGACATGGGTAAGGACAAGGGGAAGTGGGCAGGCAGCATAAACTACAAAACCTTACGTCTCTGAAGGAGGGTAATAAATTGCATGCACAAATGTCATTGTAAACGGAGATTGGCTCCTAATATGAAGATGTAATTTGTCCTCTATTAGTATATCATTCCTGTGTGAGCCCATTACACTACAGAACCTGTTTAGCTTTGCTGTAATGTTCTATACCACCATTTATTTAATTTCCAGGTAAAACAGCCAGTAAGTACAAGTAATTCATTTTTCAGGAGATTTCTGAAGAGATTAGATAGAAAATAATCCCCTTGCATATAAAAGGGGAAAGTCAAAGGAAAATAAGAAAGAAAAAACTCACAGATATAGAGAAAATGGGATTCCTAACGTGCAAGACCTGATAGACCACCCACTGTTACCATCAGATAAACAGCACTTAGAGCTTTCATCTTTGAGAGAGAGGAGAAAATCAAGCTCCACTCTTGCTTCAGATCTGAAAAAATCCACAGGTGTTTCTGTCCATCCTTCTGCTGTGAGAAGACAACTCAACACTAAGAGTCTGAAAGGATGTGTAGCTGTCAAGAAGTTGTTACTGAGAAAAGAAAATAGACAAAAATAAGAAAATTTACCAAAAAAAAAAGAAGAAGCTACTGAGAACAATAGATTGATCATCCCAGAGTCCAGACCTCAGCATCAGTGAATGTGTTTGGTATTGCTTGGATTTTGAAGTGCAAAATATGCAGCCAAACTTCAAAGACTGAACTTTGGAGGTGTGAAAAATATCCCTGCAGATTTATTTGAAAAACTGAAAACCTGCTTCCTTAAAAGAATGGAAGCTGTAATACAGACATAGAGTGGCCATACCAAATACTGAGAAAATGAAGTTAGTTCATTTTCTCTTAAATATTTTTTTCTAGATGCTGAGAAATGAATAGCTTTTACTTTTTTGTAGAAATTAAATAAAGTACAGGTGATCTTTGACATTTTGCACAGTACTGTGTAATATTTAGTGTATTGTCTAGTATAATAGTATATTCTAAAACTATGACTCCAAAAAAACTCCCTTTTGTGTATTTAAGTTTATTTTGTCTTCTAAGGAAATGTTTGTGTTAATCACGCTTTCATCAGATCCTATGGACTTGTTTTGGAATTATTTTGGCAGTTGACCAAAAAAATTAATGTTGGCATTTCCTTTTTACTTCTGTTTGTTTAATTCTGTATGTTTTACAGCAGTGCAAGAAACAAAGTGCAGATCGTGTTGTGAAATTTGTATGTTGTTATACCCCTGGTAATGTACGGCGCTTCTTTACAATGGATGTGACAACCAGCAAAATAATGCTGTACAGTACCAAACTACAAAATTTCCACATCAAGCAGCAGCTCTTACATGTGTGATAAATGTTCATTTATTAAAATCCCAAGCTTATTACATCCTAAAGGCTTTGCACACTGAGCATGATAATGAGTGTGTAGTGTACAACTGTTGTGTTCTGATGATGATCTTACACACCAAACACTCATTTTCTGATGGTGAAAATGTAAGATTTTTTTTGCGTTGACATGGATTGGCTGAAACTAGAACTTTTTTGGCAAACGTCAGAAGGATTGGTTTGTCTTCGTTGTCACTTGTGGAGCTGCATTCAAACTGGGTTACGGACATCAGAGCTCTGTGTGAAATCACTCACAAAGTTCCAGCTCCCGAATGTGACAGTGAAACTCCATATTCCAAAATGGAAAGTAGTCTGCCTATTGCCACTTTTGCCCATTTTGTGAAGAGCAAAGATTGTTTGTCACTTGTAGGCATTCTGTTTATTTGTTTGTATTAAAAGTCACATCTGGTGAGTACAGTTTTGATGTGAAAAAGCCATGTGAGGAGCGATGTATTCCGTGTGCAATGGCCTTAAAGTGGAATTTATTCAGAGCAGTCTGATGTGAAGTGCTCTGTGCCAGAGAAACAGTTTGGATAGTGTAACGTGGTTGGAGATGAAAGAGACAATGTAGAAGATGCAGGTGCGAGCAGGGAGTTTCATTAGTGTGCACAATGAAGAGGGCAAGAAAAAAACAGAAAAAAAGAAAAACTTGACAAGAAAACTAACTAAGAAACTAAAAGAACTGCTACACAAAGTACAATGAAACAGAACAGAACAGGGTACAAAAAAATCCGAGTTTGAACCCACACTACAGCAAACAACGCCAAGCAGAGAACAAGACAAACACAAGGGGTATAAATACTGGAGGAAACAAACAAAAACACCTGGGAACAATTACTTTGTGAAATGCGAGTCATGAAGGAAGGTAAACAAGAAGGTAAACAGACAAAGACAAGGGCAGGGCAAGACAGGATGTTAAAGATAGTAAAATATCTGTATTATTATCTGTAATATCTGTACCATTGTAAAGAAATCAGTAATTTTCTCTAAAACTCTGAACGAATTTTCATCTAAACGATTAAATTATGCAAAATTTTTGAAAAATGGTTGGAGTTTCCATTTTAAGCCTTATTCAGTAAAGCAAAACCAACTGAGTTATTCTTACATTATAGAAGTGTGTACCTGGCTTAAAGTCAGACCTGGGTATTTAAACCTTTCCACTGACTGGGGGGGATTCTAACCATCATTTCAGTGCTTTAGTGTAGTAATAGCTTTACATAGCTTTAGATCGAGACGTGTGTAAACAGCTCATTAATTTTCTATAGGTGCACATTAAAGCCCTCTGGCAAACATTTTACGGAATAATTGGCTGAGTAATTGCTGACGGGCTTCCTGTTACCTTTTGATTAATTGTGGGTCAGTGCATGGTAATTTGAATTGCTGTGGGGGAAATGCAAGGGGATAATTGACGTGATCTTTAAAATAAGGATGTCCCTCTTGTGCGGATAGCTCTCTGACTCTAGCACTTTAAGGCCAATGTCATACACTCTATCCCCTCAGCAGTGCATTTAATTTAGCAGAAACTCATATTTCTTAATTCAAAGATTTAAGGGGAGATGCACACTCAGTGCCAGTGGAAGTATTTCACACTTTCTGGCCCCATTTTAAAGCTCCTACGAGGCATGAAATGAAGATGAGTGATGCAGCAGTGTGGTGTCAGGTCTGCCGTCACTGGCTGTGGATCTTTTTAAGCTGAAGCAGCCCCACCCACATTCTCTCAGCTTCTCACATTAAAATACTTTCACATCATTGCTTTTGTAACAAAACCTTGTGTCTCCTAAATGGTGACTTAATAGGAGGAAGAAAAACATACTTAACGTTAATGCACAGTTCTCTACAGAAGTCTGAGACCATCCATCATTTATTTAATGACCAGTCAAAATGGCAAATAAGTACAAGTTATTCATTTTCAGCATCAAGAAAAAAATATGTATTTAACAGAATATATACAATACAAGAATACACAGAAGCATCAGCAACTAAATATAATGACATTAGAGACTTGCTTTCAGTTTTTTAAAGAATTCTTCAGGGATATTTTTTCATATCTCCAAAGTTCAGTCTTAGAAGTTGTTTTTATTTTCTGCTTCTTGTAATGCAAGTAATCCCAAACGCATTCAGTGGTGTTGAGGTCTGGATTCTGGGGTGGTCAGCCCATTGTTCTGAGAAAACAAGCAGCTTCTTTGTTTGATTTCTTCTTTTATGTCTATTTTCCTTTCTCAGTAACATCTTGACCGCTGCACATCCTTTCAGGATCCCCAGGTGTTAAGTGGTCCACTCAAAGTGGAAGGATGGACAGAAACACCCGTGGATTTTTTCAGATCTGAAGCAAGAGTGGAGCTTGATTTTCTCCTCTCTCTCGAAGATGAGAGCTTTAAGTGCTGTTTGTCTGATGCTGACAGTTGTGGTGGTCTACCAGGTCTTTGCATAGTTGTTTGCAGTCCCATTTTCTCTGTATCTCAAGCCCTTAAATGGCCAGGGTTTAGCCAAAAGTTTTAGTACACACTTCTATAACCTGAGAATAGCTCAGCCAGTTTGCATTAAAGTACCCTGTAGTTACTGTAGTGGATTTTAAGGGGTTACTATATATTTTTTGAACACCAGCTTTGGAAACTCTTGTATTGCCACTTATTTACCTTTGACTTTCACTCCATCGACTTGATTATCTGTCTAAATCTCCTCAGAAACATCTCCTGAAAAATAAATTGCCTTTACCTAATGGCTGTTGTCCCTGGAAATAAATAAATAAGGGGTGGTTTCTGACTTTTGCACAGTACTGTACATTAATGTAATCAGGTTTTATTAGAAACAACCAGCAGCCATTGTTGTTGGTCCATTCATTGTGAAATGTTCACACGATAGTGTTGATATATTACTGAGGTTGCTTCCGATGCGAATTCCGTGCCTCGACCTTGATCAAAATTCCTCAAATCTGTCTTCATCAGAATTCTAGCTCCTCTTGCCAAACTTCTTTGGCTTTGTTCAGGCCGAAAATTTCCCTGCTGGGCGACCTTGTGGAATCTTTGCTGAGCCAGGCACTTAATGCAATAGACTGTGTTATGAAGTTGCTGCCTTGGTTAAAAAAGCCTCACTGTGTGGTCACCTTTGCCAGCTTTACTACAGCATGAGCCCTCAGCAGGGGTGCGCATTCTTCAGTTAATTGAAGTTGCCTTTTCACAACATCAATAAGCAGCTCTGTCCATCCAGACTGATCAGAAAATGAGTCAGAGTTGTGCATTAATGTGCAGCTTCAGCCTGCACCCTCATTGAGCTCTTAGCTCCATACTTACTTGGAGCCCTTGTGTTTTCTTTCATCAGGTGTGAAATCCAATACAAACGTGTCCTTGTTCAGGAAATAGACTCCAGCAGGTTTGCCTTCCCTGAGCCTCAGACACTTTCAAAACCGGCCTTCGGTTCTCCACATTTGCTGAAATAGAAATGTAGAAATAGATCTGCAGAGTGAGGAGAATGTCTCTTCTACGCAGGCTTTAATATAATGCAGCAGAGTGAAATGGGACTCCAATTTCTGGGCGCTCTGTGGTTTGTAGACTGGCCAGGAGAGCAGTAATGTGCTGTGTAATAGAGTAGTGCTGTTCAATAAAACCGGGGTTCGGACTCTTGAACTGCATCTGCCGGGCCCATGTCTTCATTCAGCACATTAGAAATTCATTTTGGACTGGTGATTATGAATGTGTAATCGACAATAACTCTTCAACCCAGACTCTCATATAATGTCATTTTAAATAATGCTAGGCAAGCTGTTAATGGTAGCATTAAAAGGCCAATACCAATTTGTTCATCTTCTTGAGGCCCACTTATGATATTAGAGTGGGTTGATATACCAAATAGTCATAATTCATTTTTACATTTTTGCATTTTACAGTTTCAAGTGCCTATTTTTCCGTTCAAATTAAACAGGCTGGTTTTGTTACTGTGCCTTTAAGACCTGTATACACTCAGAAATAAAGGTACGAAACTGTCATTGGGGCAGGACCCCTCTTGTCACTGGGGTGGTACTATCAGGGGTATACCTCAGTACCATTAGTCAGGGAACATAATTGTACCATAATCCATTGAAATTATATTTTCTAAGCTGTATTGTCTCCACACACCCCGTCTCGTCTCCAGGCTTTTTATTTTATTGTTGTTTTAAAACATTAGGTTATGAAAAGGTACAAATACGTATTTTTTACCTAGGGAAAAAAACTTATTTAAGGAACACAATTGGACCTTAAAGGCACTATTGTACTTTTGAGAGTACAATTACATTGCTTGTAGCTTGAAGAACAAAAAATGTACCTGCACAGAACCTTTATTTCTAACAGTGTATGTAAATGACATCTGTTCTGACTGTCTACCCTAAATTGTGCCTCATTCAAAGAGCAGACCTGGCTAAAACACCTCTTATAACATGTGTAGGAATGTTTTTTTTTTGTTTGTTTTTTTGTGATGTCACTCTTGGCATTTGTGACATCACAAAAAACAGATATATTCAAAACATGCTGTTTTTGCAGCATAATTCCCACAATGTGAATGGTACATTTTAAAAAGTTAACAGTATTTACATACTACAAGCAAGAAAAAATTTGTTTTCCATGATATCAGCCCTTTAAACTCAATCATGTGACTTGCTGATGACATTTGCCATTCTCATTTTGGTTTCACGTAGCAGGCACTGATTCTGAGCAAAGTGGCTATGCCAATAGATGCAGACTCACTAACGTAGCTTGAGAAAATGGTAGAGAGATAATGGAGAGAAAGAACAAGAGAGGGAGAGAGAGAAAGAGAGAGACTGAGTACGCAGGAGCTGAACAACAATGCCTTGCTCATTGATCACAGAATCACACATAATCATTGTCACCCGATGTCTCTGACTCACCAGCCCTGACTCACTCAAATCACCCCCGATCAATACCCTGCAGCAATGATTCAGTGTGTAGTGGCAGGATGTAAATGTGTTTTTAGCTATAGCATAAGTCTATCTCTGGAGCCACCCCTCTTTATTTCTCCATCATTGCACTTTATAGAGGCAAGTCATCTTGTTGTTCCTCATGCAGCTGAATCTATGGCTTAATTACTTCACCTTGGCTCATCCGAACTTCTGCAGAGTACAGGACACGGGGATGAAAGGTCCTGCTGTTTGAGACATCTTGGTTGTGGAACATCAGGCAAGACACTTGGCTTTGTTGTGATTAAGATATTGAGCTGCAATTATGCTTTCTCATGATTAAAGAGTATGTCAGTCGAATGGTGCCATTAGATAAAGATCATGGTGGATAATGTTATGTTACTGATGGCAGGGAATCAATCTGATCATAGCTACTGCCGTTCTTATGGGATTACAGAAGCACTGAGTTGCTGCCCTGTTTATTGATCATTTGCTGTAAGAAGTCCATTTGAGCTTCTTTCTGTGTAGTTATGCCCTAGGGCTTATACAGTATGTTTCTTGATGTCTTTTGGTGTCAGGACCTGTAGTTACTATAGTTGTTATTTCTAGACAGCTAAAAAAAATGTATTGCATTCAGCCCAGGCTATGTGCTGGATTAAGCTGTTTGAGTGACCTGTTTACATTTTGAGCCTGTCCAGTTATGTACTTTCCTCAGGAATGACTCACTGTTTTGTGAACACACCGTCTTGCAAGTCAGACGTCTGGCTGTCACAAGAGATTCAGGTACTTTCATCGCTCAGTATGGCCAAGAACAACCAACTTTGGCAGAAATTGGCCATTTGATTGATATATACGATGACCAGCTATGGACATATAATAACATGACCAGCAGGGGCAGTTGGTTGTTAAAATGATGTTACAGCAAAAACAGATGAACAGATGATGTTTGCAAACACTCAAGGATGCCTTGTTTTCTTGCTTCTAAATGCTTCATCATAAATAATTAAATTACTTTTAAAGATGGGATGCTATCTTTTTTCAATCTTGTCTTATTCCATCCATGGACATCCATGACATGTCTTATTCATGTCATGGATGTCAAATGAAAATGAAAATGCAGCAGACCTTCAGTGACCTCCAAATGCCTAGTGCATCACATCTGAAGTCGTCCACTTTGCTTTCAAAGCAGCGAACATAAAGGAATGGCCATTCTTTTGGGGCGGGGTCGGCAGCCCAAATGTTAAGAAGAGCTAGTTTGTCCATTCAGCCAAAAATCAAACCACCCTGGGAGCCACAACATTTTATGTCCATTTTACCATCTTGGCTGTAATTATGTCTCGGTATGTGCTAATGTACTAGTATAGGCTAACAAATTTAATATAAATGAAAATGCAGACTTGCGTTGCTCTGCTTTAAGCTTTAGCTCGGCTCTTGACGCTTTTCTCGTATCTCTGACAGGAAACTTTTCTGCAAAAGTAGAATAGTTTATTGCAAAATGTCTTAACAATCGATTTTTTACGAGGCTGAAGTCAGCTTCTCATTTGCCAGCTTTTTGTTTGAATTTTTCCGTTCCACCTTAAAAGGTGCCTGAGGCGCCAGATTGTAACTGCTGCGCCAGAAAGGGTGGAACGAGAAAATTTGAACTTCATTTGACTTCAGCCTCATGATTTTTTAGTGTTTGACAGTTTCTCATTGCAGATTAAACGTATCTGGCAACCAGCTGGATTGGAAGTCCATTCGTCTCCAAATTATCAGTGTTCATCTTAAATCTTTCTCTTTGTCTTTTCATTAGCTACTAGCCAGGCGAGACTGTTGTCTGCGTTGCTGTGAACAGCAGTCTGCATGCCAAGCTTCAGGGTTAAAGAGTGAATTAGCAGTTATACATTACCTCCAGTGTTTAAGACCATTTATTGTTAAAACTGTGTTAGAACGATCAGCAGAGCTTTATTTTAATACCTAGACTCCAAATCAACAGTTGTGATTCCGTTTCCTCTCATACCACCTGAGACTGCCTGACTCAGAAAGGTCCATCAGACAATCCCGTAGTCGTGGCCTTGTGGTGGCCCAGCTGGTACTGAAGCATGAATGACTGTAATATTTTCCAAATTTCAGCAGCATCTGACGGTCAGAGGAACAAGTCAGAAATTTGACAAAATTGGAGTTGGCTTCTTATTCTAATTACACTTTATTTATTTATTTACTTATTCTAATTTCATTTAAATATCTCTTTGTACCCCATGTTCATAAATGATTAAACCCTGGAGGATTCAAAGCATGTCTATGTTTCATATGTTGATAAGACATAAGTGTCCTTGTTCATGTTGGATGGAGATAGAATTAGTTCTGACAGGATTTGAAGGCATCAATACATCAGACAGTCCATGTACCTCTGTGGACGGAGCATTTGAGGCTGAGGCTCCAGTGCTCTGCTGTGTCTGTTCTTTTGTCCCAGAAGTTACCTCTCAGGGGCAGTACGCAAGGTCATGTCCGGTTTATAGCCAGCCATGAGGGGGGATTGATAGTGCCATCTCAACACCTGTCTCCTGTCTCACTGCATTGTCACTCACTTTTCCTCTTTTCCCCTGTTCACTCACCTTTGTGGCCTCTGTCTCTCTCTCTCCCTCTGTCTCATAGCCTTGAGTCATTTTGCTATTCTCTCAGAGATAATGCATTCTTTTTATTCCAGGAGCACAAGCACATACGTGTACGCTCACAAACATCTAAATTAGCTATTAATATGGTTTTTGGCTGCCACATAGTCATGCAACTGGAACGTCCAGTGATCATTAACTTGTTTACTTTTCATGCCGCATGTACAGAGCCTCTAATGCTCAAGGCCTACAGGGACCGAGTACCAGGGCCAAGATTGTTCAGCCAATACAGAGAAGCGCAGCACACACACAATCCTGCTGCTGTCCGTCTCTGTATTGATCGAGCTCAGATCAGGGGTCTCTGTGTCTTTTGTCTGTTTGATAAAGCAGGTGATCTTTTTGCCTGAATGCACCTGTACAAAGAAAGGCCAAAAACACAGAGCTTGACCGAAAATAGGAGCCAATTGTCCATTCGATTAGAGCACTGTTACAGTCGAGAGAGAGTGAGAGAGAGAGAGAGACAAAGACACAGAGAGACAGACAGAGATAGAGGCCAGAGATACAGGCACATCTCCAAAGCCTTTCTGTTATCAAGAGCAGAGAAGAACTGGAGATGCCCTGCAGGAGCTTTGAGTTACAGACTTTGTTCCACTGTGCTAAGCTACACAGACCCAAACAGTTCATGCTAAAAATAGTAAGAGAACTTGCAGTATTGACGCTCTTAAAAATAGGGATGTGCATTTTAACCATTTTTGCTGTTCAAATATCTGCAATTTTAAAGCAACAGTATTGAGATACCCCTATGAGAAAATTGTTACGAATAAATAAAAGAAAAACAAGTTTAGCATTTTTATTGCATGCAGCTAGCATAAAAGCCTCATAAAAGATGATCTGGTCCTGATTGATCAGTTGACTTTGGTTTGATTTATTTAGTAAATAAAGTAATTTCACAAATGTGCACAAATTAGACTTTAGCAAAAATATACACAATTTTCCACTTATGCCATATGCAGTCGATCAGCCAAGACATGTTTGGTGTCCAATTTTTTCTTCTTTAGTTTTAAACTGAAGCTTTGAGGCTAAAGAAGCTAACAAGCACGACAAGTCGATAGTCACCCAAAAGTTTCCCGTAAATGCGTCCCAAAAATTTCTCTCAACTTGCACAAACCACATCCAGTTCTTCATGTAAATGTGTTGATGTGGTTTAGGGCACAGTATGACTTACTATGGACCATACAAATAAGCAACACGTAGCTCCATGTAGCTGAATGCTAGAGGCAGCCATTTAGACTCTGTTGTGAGTCCTCATTGTGTGCATAAGAGGCATAACAGCACACAACAACTTTTAGCAAGAGACACAATGTAATCATTTTTCATAGAAAACTAGTGTAGTTTTAAGAGTTTTCACAGCAAAAACACAATATTCACAGCCCAAGATTAACAGTTATGTATTAATAGAAACAGCAGCTACTCTGTAGCACCCAAACGCCTGTGTGATGTGTGTGCACATTACGGAGAGAGTTGTAATTCACCACAGCAACTGTTGTTTAAATGGCTACTTCTAATATTTCGCTATACAGTGAAGTTTTGTTCATTTGTTCACCGTTAGTCATACTGTGCACTAAATCACATTAAGTCCTGGAAGACCTGGATACAGTTTAATCATATGGGGAGAAGCTTTGGGGATGTATTTACAGAAATGTTTTGGGTGACTATTGACTTCTAGTGTTTGTTAGCTATGTTAGCCTTGTAGCTCTAGTTCAAAACTAAAGAGGCAAATTTGGACACCAAACATGTCTGGCTGATTGACTACATCTGATGTCAGTGGAACACTGTACGTTTGTTATTTGCCAAACTGTTCCTTTAATATGAGATCAGCTGCCTGTGTTTTGAGTTTCTGTGCGGTTCTATGTCAGCTGCTCAGTCTCTTTAAAAATGACAAGATAATACCTGATTTCTTTTTATGCCAAACTGCACATGCACACATATTTGGATATATGATGAATTAAACAAATACTAAGATATCCACTTCCATCTCCACTTAGAAATATATCATCTATTGGTCATATCACTGGAACGGCACATGTAAAATCTGTAACACTAAAAAAGCTTTGATAAGTCTGAGCCACATTGTTATACAGATGCTTTTCCGTTCTAGCCCTGTGGCTAGCAACTTTAAAGTGCTGGGTTTGATTAAAGAGCTACAAAAAAAGCTGCTCCCAAGGAGACAGGCCACAGTGAGAGAATGACGGAGGAGAGGAGGAGAAAGAGAGCGGGGCAGGGGAGATGATATGTGCGTTTTGGTGAAATATAATCTACCAGTTTCTTCCCAGTTTAAGTCTGAGTGACATTTCAGTGAAGTGCTTGTAAATCACAAATATACTCTCTGAAAGCTGGGAGTGAGCTGATAGGTGATTCTGATGAAACAGGTTTCTTTCTGTTTTTTTTACTTTACTTTTATGATTTGTCTTGTTACAAGTGAAGGAAAAGAGTGCAATAAAGATTCATGAGAACATTTGATTCACATTTTGTGACTTTATATGTCAGAAATATGGGATAATGTTCGTTTTAGGACAGTGTTGCTGGGTTGCATGCTTGGTTACAGTTGAAAGTTATACCTCTGCCTTTACTCTCCATTGTATTTGATCCATTTCTCACATATTTTAGAAATATTTAAAGTCCTGTCATTTATATAAGTTCACTGCTATAAGTTTTGTTTACCATTAACAACTATTTGATCTTGTTGGAGGACCCTGCAATGACCACTTTTGAGTCTTTCTGCTAGCCATCTATAGATTTTAGCTGGTATCTCTTTCTAAATAGTACACATTCTGGTAATGGTTTCTTTTTTAAAGAGACTATAACATTCAGATCTGCCATTTAGGTCTCATTGTTTGGTCTGGACAGATGTGTATCCTGTTTAATTGGAGCTTTGACAGCCTCTACATGTGATGATCTCCCTTCTCTTCCACCAGTTTTCTTTCAGCTCCTTTATCTCTCTCTCTCCATCTGCAGGCGGGTTTTTATAAAGGAGTAGCAGGTTCTCAGGTGACTCTCTCCAGTCTGGTGAACCAGAGCAGGGCCATGCTGGAGGAACAGGCCAGACACCTGCTCACTGAGCCTGAGAGACAGACAATGAGCTACTACATCCAGGAGTATCGTGATGGACACATTGGAGTTGAACAGCTGGTCATGGCTCTGTTTGAGCTGCTAAATACACACGCCAAGGTTTGTGTCTGTGTGTCTGTGAGTTTTGATACTGATAGTCTTTGTGTCAGTGACTAATTGTTGCCAGTGGCGATGATTTGATTGGGCCCAGTGGGCCTATGCATGTCCTTTTTCATCATCAGCCCACCCAAAATGACTGCTCAAGTTCACTTTCAGTATTAAAATCTCGCCAATAAATAAATAAACTGAAACAAATAAAAACACACTCGCTAAATATATGACATATATGAAATTCCATTTTTGACACCAGTTGAAATTTCAGTTTAATCAGTAACCATAACTGTGAGATGTTTGCTAAGCACCGCTCTCCCCCGAGTCGCCAGCACTCTCGTAAAAACCCAGCCACAGTTTCAGTGCTAAATCTAGACACTTTTAGTTTATGATTATGAGCATTAGCAGTGATGCTGTCAGCGTTTTGGAGATGAATGCAGGACCATTATGTGGATTTGAGGATTGGAAGCATATGAACACGTCTTGTTTTAAGCATCACAAAACATTTGATAAACAGTAAGTATCCAAATCTGAACATGGCACAATCATCAGCCAGCTCATTAACACAGAAGGTGTAAATGGGAGAAATCACCAGCATATTAAGGTTATGCTGGTCATTATTGCTCCTGTGAGCAAAGCAAGATGTACAAAGCCAAAAGTTTCATTTTGTGTTATGAGCTCTGAGTTTTGTGTGATTTTGCTGATTAGCTGTCTGGGGTCACATGCAGTTAGCCATAACTGAGATGGTTGCACTGTTTAGCTTGAGTAGAGCTTTTATTGGACCTGAAATTTTGGTCCGAACCCAAAAACAGCCGGAGAATTTTCTATCTGAGCCTGATACTCATATTTTCTTCTATTACTGTTAAGCTTTCTTGCTTATCTGTAAAGCACTTTGAGATTTTTCACAAATATGAAGTATAATACCTGATAGCGCAGTTACTCTGTAGTGACAATAAAAGCTGTCAGTGTGGATAAATAGCCATCAGTGTGGAAAAATATAATAAACAGTAATATAAAATAGTATGCTTGAATTCTGCTTGAACAAATTTATTCATTAAATAGTGTTTTGAATAGCATCTCAGTGCTTTTTTTAGTTTGGATAAACTTTCTTTACTGTGCTGTTCTCATGCTGTGCAGTACTGATACAGCGAGATGTTAACTTCACCTGTTACTGAAACTCAAATTGTGCACATAGAACATGTTACCTAGGACATATATAACATGTAACATAAAATAAAATTTAGCCAAATGACTCAAACATTTTTTTGGCTGCACTAAAATGTACTTTCTTGAATCGCTTCACTATATATTACCCACTTTCTTATGAGTGCGGGCCTAATGACCTGCAATGCTGAGTGGGTGAGGGGGTGACTCAAAAAATATCTAACCTAGTAAAATTAGTGAAAAATAAAGTTAAGAGTTAAATTAAAGTAGTGAAATGCAGGTAAAATCTGTTAGAAGTAGAAGGCAGGATGTGAGAACACGAACATGAAATTTGAGTCTGGCCTGAGCCCTTTGTTCGTATGTTTTTAAGAAATGATGTCCAAACCTGATATGAGCAGACGGGTCCTGTAGATTTCGGACGAATATTTCAAGCTCCGTACTCAATTTGAGGAGAGATGCATGGGGATGCCATCCCCTTGATTAAAAAAAAACAGGCTTCTTGTAGATCTTCCCCTTTCCGTCCACTTTTGCATTAATGTAATGAGATATCACTAAAGATATCCACTACCGATATTTTAACTCCATCCATATTTTAGCCCCCTCCCACCCCTTTATTCGCTTGAACCCACTATCCTTTTTTTGCAGCTTTTCTCCCTGCCCACAGGAGTCAAATTCAAATTCAGGCTGCCAGTAAATTTGTCCACCCAGTGCAACAATCCTGGGACCACTACTAGTCATAACAAAACCTTTTATCTCTAAAATTTTAACTTTATAAGACAAGCAACTCTAACAACTGTAATTTATGTTGATGTAAAATATCAAAAATATTTTTGACCAGGGCGGCACGGTGGTGCTGTGGGTAGCACTGTCGCCTCACAGCTGGGTGACCTGTGTGGAGTCTGCATGTTCTCCCGGTGTCTGTGTGGGTTTCCTCCGGGTGCTCCAGTTTCCTCCCACAGGCATGCTATATTGCCCTTAGGTGTCTGTAAATGTATATGTCTGTGTGTCTGCCCTGCGATGGACTGGCGACCTGTCCAGGGTGTTTTGTGCCTTTCGCCCAATGACTGCTGGGATAGGCTCCAGCTCCGCCCATGACCCAGAAGGATAAGCAGTTTAGATAAATGTATGTATTTTTGACCATTTCTAGTGGCCCAGTGATCATAAATTGTCCACACAGTATAAGGGGCACCTGAAAAATATGATGTTATGAAATTTGAAATGACTGCAACATGGAATCACCACCTCTGTGTACTCTCTTGTACTGTCTTCCACCTTCTATCCACCCCTTTCCCATCGATTTGATTGCCTGACCGAGCAAGATTTATAATAGAGCTTTTCAGACTTCATTTTCATCTCAGCATATGCAAACAGTCTCTGTGTTGACTCACAGCCAGGTACACCCCATATCAGACTCAGATTTATAGATGGCATTAGAGCATCTGGTATTAAAACTTTGCTTCATCGTGCCAGTGCAAGCAGAGCCTCACTGCTGTGTGTGTGTATGTGTGCGTGTGTGTGTGTATGTGTGTGTGTGTGTGTGTGTGTGTGTGTGTGTTGGCTGCAGTTCTCATTGCTGTCAGAGGTGCGGGGGCTGGTGAGTCCACAGGATTTGGAGCGGTTTGATGCACTGGTGCTGAGGAGGGAGATTGAGGCGCTGAAGGCTCGGCAGGGAGCAGCAGGAGCGGCAGCACTTCACCCAGACTCCTTCTCCATGGTCTCCTACCCTGACACACTGGCCTCCTCAGCCAGCTACATGACCAACACTACGCTCAGCTCTGCACGGGTAAGTGCATGAGTGTTTTTAAATATGAAATGAGAAAGTTTTTTAAATTGTTTTCCCTCCTATTTTCAGTTTAACCCAGTTGAACTGAGCGTCTCGCTGGTGATTCATTGTGAGAATTTGCCAAGGCCCCCTAAACTCATTTAAAACTACTGCCAGAGGAGTTACAGCACATGCACATCCACATTGTCCACAGTGAAGTGCTTATTACTGATTGGGTTTATCAAGTAAAACCGGTGTGTGACTTATATTCCTGTTCATGCATGTGCTTAGTTAGCTTGAAACAAACTACATAAATATCTACAAATTTTCAGCCTTGTTGAATCATGTTCCCCACCCCCCCAACCAGAAATGCCAACACACTGGGCATGTAGCTAGAAAACACAGATTTTTTTTTTTTTATTTTTCCCCAATTTTCTCCCCAATTTAGTCGTTTCCAATTCCACCCCAAGTTAGGACTCCCCCAGTCACAGAATACCACCAGCGCTAGGAGGGAGAAGGCTAGCACAGGTTTGCTCCGAGGCCTGTCAAGCACCACCTCATCTTTTCAAACTACGTCATCTAACAGACGCCTGCGCTGACTAGCATCATGCTGAGTGATGGGGAGAAAGGGGGGCCATCCTACCCACCCAGAGAGCGAGATCAATTGTGCTCTCTTGGACTCCTGGCCACGGACGGCTGTAGCATCTCCAGGGATCGAGCTTGTGATCTCCTGATGATAGGGCCAACGTAGAAAACACAGGTTTAATGGGGCTATAACAAGATGGTATGGCTTGATATTATTTAAGTATTAAAACTAGTGTTTTACAGAAAGTAACATGTTGTTGATGTTAAAAAAAAAGTCTTCAAATTGGCAGCTTTACAGGAGAAGGCAAAAAACATTCTTTACTTTTAAGTTAATGTTTAAGTTTAAGTTAATGTAAGGAAATTCTACGCCAAGCAATTTTGGAACATTTCCATTGGCCCATTCCTCATTAAATTTTGATACAATGTTAAGCACAAATTATGTAGAAAATAAATAAAAAAGATACTTTTTTTGGCAGCAACAGTATGCAAAACAGAAAACTAAACTACAGCACATGAAATAATATCACTATAGTGTTTAAAAGGGTTAAATGATATCATCACTGTACAAAGAAAACCGTGTATCTCCATTTTTATTGATTATGGACCAATAGAAATGCTCCAAAATGGAATATGGAATACAATATCTTTACATTAACTTACATTAAAAGTTAAGAGAGTTTTTGCCTTCTCCTGTAAAGTTACTATTTTGGAAATACCTGTTTTTCTTTGGAGAGCAATGATGTGCTTGGTTAGTATCTTGGTTGTACATGTCAGGATGGGTGTGGTTCTTTGAATGTACAGATGTCCAATTTTGTTAATATAATCTGTATATATAGTTTAGAATAACAAAATCAAGTAAATTAAGTACTGACTCAGCATGTAAAACCTTCATGTTCCGCAAAATGGTAACATCTAAGCAGAGCTGAATTTGCAAATATTTCAAAGAAAAACGACATAAAAAAGATGAATCGCTATTTATGCTGGCTGCATGCAATAAACATAATTTTTCTTTTTTATTTACAGCACTACTTTACTCACTGTGATGCTTTTAAAATGTGGAAAATGGTTAAGATGCCTATCCGTAGACCACAGAGTGAGCATGGTGTGTGTGTAATAGTGTACTGCTGTGTGGGTGTAGTGGGGTAGGGTGATGGATGTCCAGAGGGTACCTCTGAGTGATAGGGCCCAGGCTGACTGCTACGTGGGTGAGTGAAGGGTTTTGGGAAAATAGCTGTCCTGCTTCAGTTTGGCCTCTTTACTGTTATGATTCAGTCTGTCTCTCTCAGTGAGCCGCAGTTTATGCTCCTGTCAGCTGGTCAAGCTCTCGCGGTAGGAAAAGAGCGATTCAGAATACAGCTTGTTAATCTTTTGGGTGCACGCTGTGTGTGTATAACAGATGGATAAGTGCTTTCCTGCTGAGTTTTATAGCCTGCACACCCCGGGCATAGATTTCAGACACTGTTTTAACACCCACTATTTCCTTCTTCATCCAATCAGGAGAGACTGCTGTGGTTGATTGATATGATGGAGGTAGGGCAGTTAAACACCCGTTTTACACATCTGATATTGTTTGTTTGCGGTGGTCTGTTCCTGACGCCTTTCTTTATTTCTTTCTTTCTTTCTTTCTTGCTTTCTTGCTTTCTTTCTTTTTCCTTTTCTCTTTCCTCACACACATATTGAGTGATTGTGCTGTGGCTCTAGGTTGATTCCGCTTCTTAATCTCTTTTACAGATGTAAACACACAATCTACACATACAGTACTGTGTAAAAGTCAGAGCCCATCCTTCATTTATTTAAAATGCAGTCAAAACAGCCAGTAAGTACACATTATCCATTTTCCAGGAGGTGTTTCTGAGGAGATTAGATATAAGTTAATTCATTTACATAAGGAAGGGGAAAGTCAAACGAATTTAAGTGGAAAAACAGAAGTTTCCATAACTGAAGAATCCAAACCTGCCAAACCAGGCAGCAGTGTTATGTCTGTGGAATTGATTTTTTTTTTTTCATTTCTTGCAAGCAGGTACCCAGACATTTAACCAGCCAATTAAACAATGGACGGTCACAATTATATAGGCTGCACTGATGCCAAGATTAGGCCCAGTCCGTACATGACGAGTGACAGGTGTAACAGACATGATCATGTAGGGATAGAGAAAAATAGGCAGAACAGAATGTTCTAGGTAAAGTCACTTCACATGCATGATACAGTACACAGCACTGAATATATTAGCATATAACACAGTACTTTAACCCATTACACAGCAGTACATTCCTTTAACAGATATAGAGAATAAGGGACTCTAAGCAAACATGTAAGACCTGGTAGACCACCAACTGTCCCCATCAAATAACAGTGCTTGAAGCTTTCATCTTTGAGAGAGGAGAAAATCAAGCTCTACTTGCTTCAGATCTGAAAAAATCCACAGGTGTTTCTGTCCATCCTTCCACTGTGAGAAAAAACTCTACGCTGTGGGTCTGAAAGGTTGTCAAGAAGCCCTTACTAAGAAAAGCAAATAGACAAAAAAGAAGACAATTTACAAATCAAACAAACTGGGGTATTTTCAGAATAAAGGATTGACCACTTTTAACTAAGGTCATGTGGTCTTCGTTGTCTGTGTTCAATATGACAACAAAATAGGATAGGAACCAAATGTTGCTCTCAGGCCTCTTGGTTGGAAGCGTACAATTGTCCAAAATGTCTTGGTCTGCTGAAGCATTAAGATTTCCTTTCACTGGAACTAAGGGGTCTAGGCCAACCCCTGCAAAACAACCTCATAGCATCATCCCTCCTCCACCAAACCTTACAGTTGGCACAGTGCAGTCAGGCAGGTAACGTTCTCCTGGCCAAACTCAGACTCATCCATCAGACTGCCAGATAGAGAAGCGTGATTCGTCCCTGAGCAGAATACATTTCCACTGCTCCAGAGTCCAGTGGTGGCATGCTTTACACCCCTGCCCCAACCCCCCCAACCCTTAGGCTTATCTTAATCTTAGGCTTGTATGTAGCTGCTCAGTGATGGAAACTCAATTTGTTAAGCTCATGATGCACAAGTCTTCTGCTGATGATGCTTCCAGAGGCAAATTGAAACTCGTTGGTGAGTGATTTAACAGAGGATGTGCTTCAGCACTCGGTGGTCCCACTCTGTGAGTTAGCGTGGTCTACTGCTTTGTGACTGAGCTGTTTTTGCTCCTACATGCTTTCATTTTACAATAATAGCACTTACAGTTGACTGGTGCAGATCTAGCATGACAGAAATTTCACAAACTGACTTACAGCAGAGGTGGTATCCTATGACAGTGCCATGTTTAAAGTCCCTGAGCTCATCAGTATGACCCATTGTACTGCCAGTGTTTGTCTATCAAGACTGCACGGCTGTGTGCTTAATTTTATCCACCAGTTAGCAGTTGGTGTAACTGAAACACCTGAACTCAGTAATTAGGTGGGGTGTCCCAGTACTTTTGTCTATATAGTGTATATATAGATGGGTATCAAAGTAGCATATTAAAGGAGGAGTGCAAACATGTTAGCGGTAAACTGTGTAGAACATTGGGGTAAAAGTGTCTCACATCAGCATTTAAAGAATTTCAAGTGCAGGTGTGCAGAAATGGCAAAAGGGTGCGTGGTCAGTCTACAGTGGATTGTCTAGATTAGGCCCAGTAGTTGCTGGGGAGGCATCAGTGCATAGAGTATGGTGATGGTGAAATGGCTGTGGTACTTCTTGTCAGATGCCAGGAGGGTGAAGAGGCCATAAGAGTGCTGGGTGGGGTTATCCACAGTGCTAGTGGACTTGTGGATGCAGCATTTGTGGAAGGAGGTGTTGATGGTGGGTATGGACACTCCAATGATCTTCTCAGCTGCCTTTACAATTTTCTGTAGGGTCCTGAGGTCTAAGGTGGTCCAGTTCCCATATCAGACAGTGAGACAGCTGGTCAGGATGCTCTACACTGTGCCCCTGTAGAAAGTTAGCTCAGAGCCCAGACTTTGGTGGGTTAAATATATTTTTCTGCTTTTTTCCTAAAGCTGAAAAGTGAATAAATTTGCTGTTTTGACTAAAAATGAAATAAATGAATGGTAGTCTCTGATTTTTTGCACAGTACTATGTGTGTGTATGTGTGTTTATTCATACCTATACATTCTTACTTGCACTCATTCTCCTATAGAAATAGCATGACTCCCTTGTGTGCTTTATTGCAGTGACTGACTTGAATATCCAGGTGTTTGTTTCATGAATGAAACATACATTAATCAGACATCAGTTTGAGGAGACTCAAAATGCAACGCTCTGTTGAGGTCCTTCTATAAGTGTGGGTGTTTTATATGCATAAAAAACTTTTGTTCCCTCCAAATGTTGGTGAGTATGTTTATATGCATGTAACCCCTCCACTCTTCAGTATCTGCATGAAGTCAGGCTACTGCAGAAGCTGCCAGTCTAAACAGCATTAGCAGCAGTGAACATCAGGCTTGGCGGAGCACAGACCAGCTCGGCTCTGCTGGTGATCCGCTCCCTCTGGGACTCACACAGAGCCCTCATATTGGCACGGTGCTCACAGCTCTGTGGCCCCTGTACCATAAGCAGAGCACGCAGCTCTGTCACTGCCGATAAGGCTTCCTGACAAAAAGAGAGTTTGGAGGGAGGGCTTCTAGCTCTCTGCTTCACTGGAGCTCAGCAGGGGATTGTGGGCAGGTGGAGGACCCGAGCTGACTTTCTGATCCACGGTTTCAGGCAGAGACTGAAGGGAAGGTGAGAGGAGGTAGATAGTCAGCAGGGTGGATGGATGGATGGATGGGAGGTGGAGATGACTATGATGCATGAGGTTTGTAAATCTTAGTTAAATAAAGGACATGTAGAAACATGCCCAAACTTCGCAGGTGGAGGTTGGGGGTCCGAGGGGGCTGCAGCACCCCCAAATTTGCAACTGCTAAAAGTTATTCTGCGTATAATAAAGTCGTATGTGTTTGTTGTGGGGTGAAGTTTGTATTTTTATTTATTTATATATTTATATTTTTGTCATGTTTATATATTTTTAAAACTTTCACTAGCCATGCACTGATATGAGTAAATGCTGCATAACATTACAGTGAACCAGCAAGTTGTAAGCTAGTTCTGTGACTCCAAGTGGCTTAGTTTGTTTTTGAAGCCTACAAAATTCAGCTAATGTTATAACAGCCTAGATTTTGGATGCATTTGTTTTTTTCCAATCATTAAATCTCCAATTCAGAGTGCGTCCAAGTATTGAATCTTCAGGGTGTAGCTTGGCTATGGGTGTGACACACCAGATATCAGCAATCTGGTTGGCCACCGCTCAACTGATTTGCATAAAGTTCACACAGAAGAATGAGGAGAGTGAGCAGGGTGTCAAAAACACTTTACGTTAAGGGTCACAAATTAATTTATAATTATGTGCTAATAATCAATTACTCATTATTTCTATATTAATTAACTGCTCATTAAGCAGTGGTTACTGATTAAGGATTAGTAATTGTCATTAATTCACAGCTTATTTACTCATTAACTGTGTACTAATGGTGGCTTATTACACTGCTAGTGAACTGATAAGTATGTTTACTCATATAAATAAGTAACATGAGAACTACCAAGTCCTTATTTGTTAATCACGTTGATTATCTGTTAATTAATCTACTGATTTATTGTTATTAAGGTGAGCATTTTTATCTAATTATGGTATAAACTCTTGATTAAGACTTGAGTAGTTACTCATATCCTAATTTGTCTCTACTTGTTTTGTGTCCCCTTAATGATAGAGAAAATATACATACATAATTAATTATTGTTTATTCCAAATTATTCTACACAATAAACTGAACAATCATTCGTATTTAAACATCTCATCCAATGACAGGTTCTTTAGGGATCCATGGTACCTTTTCAAAAAGAACCCTCTTGGCACCCTAAAATATGCCAAGATATAAAATAAGATATTAAGATAATAGTATGACAGATATTGTCACTATGTACATATTTCATTCCTATGCTTTTAAAGGGAACTGTCTACATACGTCTTTGAATAAGCAGCTTGTGTTTAGGCCTAACCTGCGTGTCCTCTGTGATTCACAGTGATATAATGCCCTGTATAAGCTGCTCTAGTACAGTAGATCACTTTACTTGAACGGATACATAAAAGTAGTAATTAATGGTCAATATGATGTAAAGAGGTAATTAATGGTGAAAGACAGCTCTGACAACAGTGAAGCAGCTGAATATGTGGAGGTGAAGAACAGTGTTCAGTCAAGCCCAATGACTATGTCCCCTATGACACTGCACAGGAGAGGAAAATGTAATAATAAATAAGTAGGCTAATTTTACTTATTTATATGAGTAAACACACTTATCAGTTCACTAAGCAGCATTTAGTACAGAGTTAAAGAGTAAATAAGCTGTAAATTAATGACAAACTGAACTTTCAGTTAACAGTGTTCTCCATTACTAATCACTAAGTACTTAATCAGTAACCAATGCTTAATGAGCAGTTAATTCATATATAAATAATGAGTATGTAATTACTTATTAGCTTATTATTATCAATTAATTTTTGATCCTTAATGTAAAGTGTTCCCAGTTCCATTTTAAAAGAGTACATCACTGTGTGCATCGTGTATATTCTGCTTAGAATTTCTACACTCCCAACTCCCTCATCCGTAGTTTCTGCATGATTTATCAGCCACCCCCTACCCTTTAAATCAGGATCAGGGGACCAGCGTAGGACCACCGCTGACCAGATATTATTTCACTGGTGGGTTGTCCTTAGCACAGTCCTGACACCAACTTTAGCAGCATTACTACAGATGGGCTACAGTCAGTAACTGCAGTAGTAATTACCTAATGAAATGACTGAAGAGTGTAGGTACAAACTGGGCATTCCTAATAAGATACCAGTGGTATACCACAGTGCTGTATTAACACTGTAATGTATTGATGTTAGCAATACATTTTTTTCCTCTATGAATCTGTCCTGCCAACTGACACATTTCAGGCCTATAGACAGAGTGATAGAGCCTGCGCTCTCCCTGTGAAACGATTCCAAATGAGACCATCTATTTGTGACGCTGGAAGGGTGCCTGTGACCCTCTATCAGCATTTTTTTGGTGAAGTATTGCAGCTGTGATGTCTGATGTCACAGGCGTTTATCTTCCAGCATCCAATCTCACTTTCTCTTAAACAACACCGCTGAAGTATAGTAGGCTGCTTTGACTGCTTTTTAACTGAACTTTCACTCATTTTTTTAAATTCAGTCATTGAGATGTAAACAGAGTTATTCTGAGTGGTTTAATATGAAATGGTGCGTTGTAAAGAAACTCAGATTTCTTTACAGTGGTGGTGATAGGAACAAAGGGCAACATCTACAACACAAATATAGCCATTTTATTTACTATACAAACTAACAGTGAACCTACACCTGTCTTCTGAGTTTGTATATCGCTGTTGTCAGAACAAAAATCTCCAAAATGATAACTTTACAGGAGAAGGAAAAAACCTACTTTACTTTTAATGTAAGTCAATGAAACTTCATTTTGCGCCGTTTCTTTTGGTCCATTCTTCATGAAATTTACACACAATATAAAGGTCAGCAGGCATTTTTAAATTATGTCAAAAACTGAAACATGACAAAAATAGAGATGCACAGTTTTCTTCCGACAGCAGCGATATGTTGATTATTTAAAAATAGTGAAAAAAAGGTTTTCTTTGGGGTTATGTATTTAAAAACACTGTTTAGACAAAAACCTTATTTCAAAAACAATTATAAAACAACGTCTCAGGTATCAGGTAGCATATTGCTGGGGAAAAAAACATATATCTCCATTTTTGCCAATTTTTATTTATCTAGGTCATAGGAGCTAGGTCATAGCTTTAGATGCCTGATCAAACCACTCTGAATGATTGCTTACATATTAATGACTAAGTTATGTTGATTTTTTTTTAAATCCATGGAATGCACACACCATTTAACTTACTTATTATTGAATGGTCCTCTGCTCAACTTTAAGAAGCCATCAGAGCACTTAAGTTCAAATTGTTCACTATACTACGGGCAGTGAGTTCCACTGTATAATGAAAACTCTTTCTTAGCACCGCTGATAAGGAGAGGAAGAAATGCAGACATACAGTATAATGCAAATGAACAAAATGCAAAATTACCAAATAAAAATGGAAAAGTGTGAAAAAGTGCAAGTTTTATTGCAGCAGTTGTGGACATTGTAGTGCTTCAACAATAAAGTACCATATGCATAATGTGTACAAATTAGATAACAGCAGTTCTGATTAGCACTTCTGAAGGATATCTTCCCAGCATAAGTGGGTTACTGTAACACCCAGTGTCATGTATATGACTTTATTATTTAAAATGTTCCCAAGAAGCCATTAAAACAAGCAAAACACCCACCTACACACGCAGACAGGTTCGTGAATCTGACCGCAAATGAATGAGCCATAAGTGCTTTCTGTGCTTGCGGTGAGCAAGCAATTAGAGTTAATTGATGGGGCTTTTGTTTTGCTAGGGGAGTGCTTTAATGAGGAGCAGCGCAGGACTGAACCCACCGGGCTGTGAAGAGCACACCGCAAAACCTCCCTACCATTCATACTGCACACACACTCCTTAATCAGGACCTGTGTGTGTGAGTTTTCATATATTTTGAGGATAAAAAGGCCTTGAGTTTGTAAGAAAGAACTGGATTAACCTACAACGTCAGGACCAACAAAACACTCCAGACTGTATTAAATGAAATATAAGTGAGATCGTTTTTTTTTTAATCCAAGAGCAAAACCATTTCATTTTTGGACCTCGTATCTCCATTTTAGGCATTTTTCAGTTTTTTGGAAATAATTCGAAAATATCTTTTGCTCTTTTCATTATGCGTGAGTAAGGACCAAAAGAAATTAGTTGGAAAAATGTCTGGCTCCATTGAGTAACATTAAAAGTGAAGTAGTTTTTCCTTCTCCAGTAAAGTTATCATTTTGGAGATACAAGGTTTTCTTCCGACAGCAGCGATATATATATATATATATTATTACATATATATATACTTACTTATATAATACATAATAGTATGTATATAATATGTGTATAATACATAACATATTAATATTTATATTGTTGCTATCGGGACAAAACATACCTTGTATCTCCATTTTTGCCGTTTTTCAGTTTTTGACATAATTTGAAAATACCTGTTGCCCTTTACATTATATATAAATTTCATGATGAACGGATCAAAAGAAATTTCACTGAAAGTAAAGAATGTTTTTTCCATCCCCTGTAAAGTTATCATTTTGTTCCAAAAACAGCAAGATATATATATATATATGTATGTTATTTTTGATCCTCGCTCTGAGAGATGCCAACTCAGCTAAGTTTGGAGTGAACATTTGTTTCATAAATAAACACATAGTTGTGTTCGGCTCTTTTGGACTTTTGCATGTTTATGCTTATACTTATGCTTATGCTTTCCCCTTTTTTCTCCCATCTCCCCCCACTCTCTCTCTCTCTTTCTCTCTCCTTCTCTCTCTCAGAATGACAGTGTGGTGGAGAGTAATGGGGAGGATGTTCAGGACGGTGGGAACGCCTTGCCGGACGTCTCTCTGGTGAGCCTTGTGGTCAGCCACAGCACAGAAACACACACAGGAGGAGAGTGGGCTCAACTGGAGAAACCGCGATGGCTAGAGTCCTCAGTAATTATACATCTAAGCAATGTGGTGCAGAGTTTGAGGCATGGAACGGAATCTGGAAGCTTCTTTGTGTAACTGTACAGTGCCAGTGGTTCTTGTGTGCTGCAGGGGAAATTAACTGAGGCAACAAGAAGGCTTTAGTAAGTTTGAGGTTGAGGCCCATGGAGAGGCAGGACGAAGCAGATAGAGAGAGGTTTTGGTAAGTTAATGACATGGTATGTGTGGTTCTCTGTTGGCTTCCTGTTGGGTGAGGGCTGAGTAGGAAAGACAGGTGCTCTTTTGTCGAAGTAGCTAAGTTCTGTGTTAGACCGCTGATGAAAACCCATCAACCTGTCATGGCTCTATCAGACGTTTCCACGGCAACAGACACCATCACACCGGGGTTCGTGCGCACGAGCGGAGTTTCCCCGCGATTTCTGAGAGGCAGGAAAAACCACTCAGACAGCTCCTGCTCACCCTTACAGCCTCTGATTGTTTTCTCTCTCCAGCCACTCCAGCTGCACCATCCATCCAATTTCTGCTCATGTTTCTGATTTGCTTTCCTTTTTTTCTTTTGTTTGTTTTAGTTTGTTTTGTTCCACTTCTTCTTCTACTTGCCCTCTGGTTGAATGAGCAAATCGATTACTTAGCGCAAGGACGTCTAAATAATTCTATGCTGTGACACAATTTGCGTGTGGAGTGTTTTAGAATGTGAACTTGTGGTTAGTGTGCAACACTTTCAGTGTGTGTATGTGTATTTGTGTCTATACGTCAGTATGTATGTATGTGTGTATATGCGCTGTAAAACACTTTTAAAAGAATTTACCTGATGCTTATTAATTACACCTACCTTGTACTTACACCTGTTGGCCATTTTATCAGATACATCTACCATTTAGATGCACTAGGTTTACAGTTACTGACTGTAGCCCTTCTGTTGAGGCACAGTTTTGACTAGCCATCCTCTAACTCATGCATCAATGAAAAGGGACCACCACAGGACCACTGCTAACTAGGTATTGCGTAATGGACCATTCTTAATGCAGCAATGACCCCAACATGGTATGTTAGTGTGTGTTGTAACGGACCGGCATTGTTGGAGTTTTTAAAAGTCTCACTGTCACTGCAGGGTTGAGAATAGTCCAATAACCAGATGTATACAACCAACAGTGGCCCTGTGGTCAGAAACTGATCACCAATGAAGGGTAAGAGGGTGGCCGATGCAAATTATGCATAGAGAAATACAGTGGTGAACCATGACTATTAGAGCTAGGCCTGTGGTTCAGTCCATAAATGTCAAAAAGCTGTCAAAAACAAGAACAACAGCAAAAAAAAACTCTACACTAAAGCTAATTTCTGCTAGCGACTCTATGGGTTTCATTCTGTAATCTATTTGAAACTTGTAACAGACATATTGACATATATTTTACCTTGTATTATCATTTTTACAAGGGCCTTTTTCAGTAAAGAGCCCTGACATACAGCTGCCATAATTTCTTTCCATTTCAAACTAAGAGATAGCTTGCTTGGCTGTATCTACCTAGATACCACAGGAAAAAATGCTGATTGGATAATTTTCAAGTATTTAATTCTTTTGTTTCCCAGTAAGTGTTAGTTTTTCAACAATACTTGCAAATGTTAAATTTAACAAGCATGATGATTATATTAAATAAAAAAGAAAAAAATATTACAGTTGTTTTTTTTTATTATTACAGAAATTATTAGGTCTTTTGTGAAAACATTGAAGGCTCTGAGGGTTCCTCACTGGAAAAAGATCTACACAAGAGCTGTAATTATAACAGTCTACATAATGTACAAAGTCACATGTCTAAGGTGTGTCTGGTACAGTGGCCAGTCAGTATTCACTGTCTAAAAAAAACCCTGCTGTGTTTCTATGGCTAGTACACCCATACCAGGACAAAACATACTTACATGTCACTACCATTGTCAACCACTCAAATAATATCTGGTCAATGGTTGTCCTGTGGTGATCCCTTTCTATTGATGCATGGGTAGAGGGTGGCTCTCAAATTGTGCAGCAACACATGGGCCACAGTCCGTAACTGTAAACCTACAAACGTGCATCTCTTTGTTAGATGTACCTAATCAAATGGACATTCAGTGTGCCAACAAGGAAAGTGTTTCTAATAAACTGGCAACTCTTGTGCAAAACATCTTCCTAAACCATTCTGAATGCCTCACTTCACTGTCTCCTGAAGTGCAACCTGTTTAATTTAACATCTGATGCCTGTGCTTTCATCCTAGGATGATATGGGGTCAACATCAGACTCCCCTCCCTCTTTCAAACCCCCTCCTCCCCCTGCCGTTCAGCGCCGCCCCAGCCGCAAGTCCGGTCCCAGCAAACGCCCCTCTTCCGGGTCCTCCCAGTCCGGCCTGTACTTTACCGCTCCCTCTCACACACCCACCAAAGACACCAAACACTCCAAACACCCCACCTCGCCCCCCGATGCCCCAAAGAAGGAGGTCCCTGTGGCCCAGCTTTCTATGGTCAGTCAGCACTCTATTGGCCCTTTCCCCCGAGTTCAGTCCCCCAACAGGACCAAATCTGCAGCTGTGCCCCCAAATCCCCCTCCAGCCCCAGCAGTCCCAGCTCCCTCTGGCCCCCCTCCACTCTCTAGCCCTGAAAAACCCACCCCCTCCTCTCCAGCCTCCAACCAGCACTTTGTCATGGTGGAGGTGCACAGGCCCAATGCAGAGCCTGACGTGAACGAAGTCCGCCCGCTGCCCCAGGCCAGAGGTGAGGAACATAAGCCCCGGGGTAGTTCATGAGGAAAGCTTTACAGATTTAATGGTGCTTTACCTCAAACCATCAGGAGTTATTACTGCTGTTTTCCAATACATTTGATTGTAAACCTGTAATCCCATAATTAATTATATTATTAATTCAGTGTACATTCGATTTACACTATGTAACAAAAGGTTTGAGTCTGCACTAATGCCTTTTTCCCATTTATTTCAATATCAAGAAATGACAAAACATTAAAATAGATGGTATTTGTTTCTGCAAAACAAGACTACACTCTTGAAAAAGATGGTTCTTCAAGGGTTGTTTAGTAAAGAAAATGGTTCTATATAGAACCACAAACACTCAACACTTACCCTTTTTGATTAAAGAGTTCTTTGCATCATGAAAGTGTTCTTCAGATTGATGGAGAATGTGCTGTAGATGGTTCTATATAGAACCTTTTTAAAAAGGGTTCTATATAGCACCCAAAAGGTTATGGGTGCAATATAGAACCCTTTTCAAAAAGGTTCTATATAGAACCATCTACAGCGCATTTTGAAGAACAATGCATGAAGCCTTTAATCGTGTAAAGGGTTCTTTGAGTGTTCATGGTTCTTTATAAAAAAAAGCCTCAAAGAACCATCTTTTTTAAAAGTGTGCACAACATTAGGTTTTCGTAAAATTCAAAAATAATAATGCATATCTTTTCCTGCTTAAAAACACAAATATGGTATTAAATGAAAGTTTACAAAACACACTTGTGACATAATTTCTCATCATGTTTCAATGAGCTACAAGTGAGAACTAAATTATATCAAATGACATCATGCTTTATTTCTTGCTCCTGATAACTACTAGTTAAAGCTGCACTATGTAAGATTTTTTGGTTAAAATTGAAAAAAGTAGCATTACTGAGCCAGGAGTGAAAAACACGCTAAAATATGATGTGCATGTGCTGCTGCACGTCACCCTGTAAAGCCTGAAAAAATCATTTAAAAGTCAGAGGCGTCGAGCGGATTTCAGGAGACGTCATACGTGTTTATGTATTAACGTTACATTCACAGACTCAAAAAGCAGGTCTAGCTCAATGTTTAGGCCTCAAATCCAAAATCAACTTTATTCTGATGAAGATATGATGACAACAGTAGACACGTCTTTTACCAAGTCCTGCGTTCTCTTTGAATACTCTTTCAATGCACTCACAATCAATAGATTTATCTGCTCGGGTGAAGAGGGCTGAAGCACAAATGACATTACAGTATGTTCATTCGTATGTTGCGTGCAATTACACTTTTCCACCAGAGAGGTCTCCAGATCCCCAAATCGTACATAGTGTAGCTTTAACATGAACGGTCATGGGTGGTACACTGATCTCTCTCTAGCTCCAGTTTAGTTCTGCATTAACACATTAGTAGCTCTAACTCTTCATTGCAGTGCAGTTTGTCTGTTTTATTACGTTGCTCTGTATTGCCTGGATCATGCATTTCACTAGCTGAATATTATCAGTGAATGTAACATGAGAATACAGATTTCTCACAGCACACAAGGACACATCTCATTAGTATGTATGTGACAGCTTATGTGTGTGTGTGCTGCAGGAGCCGCTCTGTCCCAGTTGTCTGACAGCGGACAGACGCTGAGCGAGGACAGCGGAGTGGACATTGCAGAGTCTGGACGCCTCAGCAAGGAGAGCAGCCCTCGTCCTGCCCGAACACGACCTCCGAGAGAGAGTGCAGGGGGAGGGGAGGGGAGCGCTGTGAAACCGGTGAGACCGAAAGAGAGAGAGAGAGTGAAAAGATGTGAAAAATACCGAAAGAGTCAAAAGTCAAATTAGGCTGGCTTTACACTGTGAGTCTTTCACGCAGCCTTAGTTGCTTGAAACCTTTAGGAAACTAAATCTCAATTGTGTTGTATAACGTAAAGTCTCCTGCAACTTAAAACGTTTCATGAAACGGTTAATCAAAATCTAGATAAGGTACCATGTGATCACGTTAAACAATATAATTTTGGACACCTTGTGTGCTTAAAATTGAGGTTCTGTTTGACATTTTTGGTGAAATGAAGTTCTGTACATAACAGTTAGTGCTAATTATTGTTGCTGTATTGAAATTATTTGAAAACATGTATCGCGTCTTTTTTGTATTTTTAAAAAGCAAAAGTTTCCTCATGGAAAATTGCATCCATTGCATCCATGGTTTTATCTGCAGTCCAATCAGTATGAGTGTGGGATCAAATCAATCAAAATACATGGTTTACCAATGTACCCAAGTTCTTCTATATAGAGGGCTAAGTAGCTTGGCTGTGATTAAGGTTACACTAAAGCAAAAATAGTATTTAGTTTTTTCAAACAATTCAAAAAATAACAGTGGTAGAGGGTAAGTTGAAAGTATAGGTAATACTGATGACTGACAAACTAATGTAAAATACATTTTTTCTCAAGTTAGAACCAGCTAGTGATACCCATTGTTAATGTTAGTTAAAGTTAAGCAGCTCAGTAGCCAACTAGAAAAGTTATCACTACAAAGTGAAGAACTAACTAAAAGCTGAGCTCAAGAAATACAGTTTATTCAGCTAATATGGTCATTTTCAAAGGTTTGCTAAGAAATAAAATGCTAAAGTTTGCCACCTTAACTATGTATTTTTACACAACTTGCAACTAGCTGCAAGGATGTTTTGCCATGTAAAGCCAGCCTTGGAGAAAAGGTCTGAGAGATGTATGTGTGAACTGAGGAATTGTGTGAGCAGTGTATGTGCTTGTTTATGCGTCTTCGTTCTTGGTAAGGTAGAGTGTTTGGATTCAGAGCACAGGAGGTGAATCGAGTGAAACAGTGGATTGAGTGAATCAGTGGATCGAGTGAAACAGTGGATCGAGTGAAACAGTGGATCGAGTGAAACAGTGCTTGACTTAATTATGATTTGTTCTATAATCTTTTAGCACATATATTTTGTTATTTCCTTTTTGTTTTCACTGTAAGTTGAATCATCCCGCTTTATATTTGTTTCTCATTCACGAGTTTCCATTCTCATTTCACCTCTCATTGTAGAATAGTCTCTTTCCTCCCAGAGCGAGCTGAGCTATGTGTGTGCATGTAGAGACACTATTGCTCTTTAGATGAATTGTGCTTGGCAGTGGTAGACGATTGTGAAATTGTTCTCCTGGTTCAAGCAGGGCTGTTTAGAATGATCAGAGATGGGACGCTTTGTTCTGCTGTCAGATCCCCACAGAAAGCCAAGTCTGTTATCAAAGCCAAACGTGTGCGTCTTTGTATCGCTCTTTCGCTCCCATTTCTCTCTGCTATTCATCGCTCTTACTTGCTGTTCTCTGCTCTCTCCTTCCGGCGGTGTATATTTGTTCATGGCTACGGCAGCCCGGTCTTCTGGAGCCCACGTCCACTCTGGTGAGGGTGCCGAAGAGTTCCAGCACACTGGGTATCGCCATAGAGGGAGGGGCCAATACACGGCAACCCTTGCCACGCATCGTCACCATCCAGGTGAGTTTAACACACGTTCACACATTCTGCCGTGGCCTTAGTGACGAAGATCTTGCTTTTCATTTTGCCATGTCAACAAGTTAGGGTGTTCACACATGTTGCACGAGCAATGTATTCCAGACAGTCATATAAACTATAAAAAGCAATGATAACAAAATAACCAATAAAAACACCAAATGCACATTCTACCTGTTAAATAGTTTGTATAGTTCTGTGCAAAAATCACAGACCGCCCTTTTGTTTATTTAATTTCCAGACAAAACAGCCAATAAGTACAAGTTGTTCATTTTTTAGTGGCTGCGTTTACTTGCAAAGACTTTTGCCAGTTTGATTAAATACATTCCGATTATAGATTAAGACTGAGGTGTTTATATGCTCACTCTACTCAACAATCCGATGGAAAATCTCCAATCTTCTGTTTACATTCACACTACAAGCAATCCGATCCAAAATTGTGCATATGCATAGAGCACTACTTAGTGTAGATGTTGCCATGACAATGAGCATCACGTGAGTCCAGTCAAAGTGAAACGAGCAGCAGTGTGTTTGCAGCTGGTGCACTTGTGTTTTTAATTACTTTAAAATGATGGCAGACTCAGTAAAACAGACTTCAAATGTACTTCTTAAAGACGTGCAAGAGGAAGACGTCATGCTCTGAGACACATGAGCTGGACACCCTTCCCACTGCCGTCTTTTAAAGTTCACAGCATAAACTTTGTCGTCTCTTCTGCAGACCAGTTTCTGCTCCCGCCATGTTGAACGTTATAAACTTCCGCTATGACGTGAAACGTGCAGAACATACTTAAACTTTCCGATTGGGAATGTAATCAGATACAGTTGTTTACATGGTTATTATTCTTCTGTTAAACGGATTTTTTACAGGATTACCCACCTCATAGAAATTGTATTCCGAATGGCCTTAGTCGGACTAGCCTATTCCAATTGAGGTGTTTACATGAACGTATTCTATTCTGATTAAGCTATTGGTCGGATTATTAATGGATTATTAGGCTGCATATAAATGTGGCTGCTGTCAGAAAAAAGTGAGAAACATATGTAACAGAAAATTACACAAAAGCCCCAAATGTTAAGCATAATATCAAATCAGGTCTGCACCCGACTGCCACTTTAACTCTTCCATCCTTCCCATTTTGAACCCAACAAGGTTCAACAGTGTCCTCCCAACAAAAGCTGCTCCCAAAGATGTCAGTGACATTATACTCCCCTTCAAAAAGACACCAACATTCAGAAAAGAAACTACCCAAACTCACCTTAGCTGCCTCAGAATTTCTTTCTCTGTGCATATAAAATAATTAAAAGAGATACTGCCAAAACCGGATCCCAAAAAATTATTAAAACATAAGACAATGGGACCCCTAACAACCGTGCAAGACCTGGTAAACCACCATCAGATAAACAATACTTAAAGCTTTCATCTTTGAGAGGGAGGAGAAAATTAAGCTCCACTCTTGCTTCAGATCTGGAAAAATCCACAGGTGTTTCTGTCCATCCTTCCACTGTGGGAAGACAACTCAACACTATGAGTGTGAAAGGAGGTGTAACTGTCAAGAAGCCGTTACTGAGAAAAGAAAATACACAAAAAGAGCATTTGCTCTAGAACACCAAACTGGACTTCTGATGTGTTTTATGGTCTGCATTTGTAATTGGGATTTCTTGGATCACGAGAAGTGGAAAGTACAACCAACAGCTAAGACTGAACTTTGCAGGTGTTTATAAGAAGCATGCAAATAATCCTTGCAGATTTCTTAACATTGATATATTAAATACTGAAACTTGTGATATTAGGTTTAGTTGTTGAGGATCCTGTGTGATTTTCTGTTTTGTGCTATTTTTCCTGATGTTAAAATGAATAACTTGTTCTAAATGGCTGATTTGTCTAGAACTGAAATAAATGAATTGTGGTCTCTGACTTTTGCCCAGTACACTCTCAGAAATAAAGGTGCGAAACTGTCACTGGGGCAGGACCCCTTTGTCACTGGGTTGCTACCCTCAAGGGTACATCTCAGTACCTTTAGTCAGGAAACATAATTGTACCATAATCCATTGAAATTATATTTTCTACGTTTTATAGACTCCACACACCCCTGTCTCGACTCCAGGCTTTTTATTTTATTGTTCTGTTGTTCTGATCAGGTTATGAAAAGGTACAAATACGTACTTTTCACCTGGAAAAACCTATTTAAGGTGCACAATTGGATCTTAAAACCACTGTTCTACCTATGAGGGCACATTTACATTGTTTGTACCTTGATGAACGAAAAATGTACCTGCACAGACCCTTTATTTCTAACAGTGTACAAACTTAAAATGCTTGCTCAGTCACAAACTGCAGAGGTAAACTAATGCAACATGCTCTTTTATCTTTTTATTAAGCTTTATGTTTAATCTTAAGTTTGTACAATCTGTCAAGCTTGCTTATAAGCAGTGACAGTTTCTGGCATACCCGCCATACCGTTCCGCAGCAGAAGCGCTGCGTGTCAAGCTGCAGAATCAATCACTCACACAGTAGTATGTGTGAAACAGGCCTTACACTTCTCTTTCACTTAGACATTACAGTGGTTACATTGCCACATCCTTTGCAATTGAATGTGAAATGGAACAATGACTCTCTGGTTTTCCGGATTGGGCATCTGGTGGGTTTTTGCGGTTGATTATACCATTTACATAAAAAAAAACTGTCATGTCTCAAACTCCTAAAGAGTGTGGGACAATGCCAGGGAGAAAATAGAAGGCCAATTATGAGTTCCCTACAGTCCGTCACATAAAGGCCTAATGAGAGCAGGGGCAGCTTCACTGAATGAAATAGAGACAAAATAACCACATGGGGCACGGTTAGACAGCTAGACATAAATGACATGGAGCTCCAGTGGAGGGTTGCTATAGTGTAAGAGCCAGCTGATTGAGAGCTGTTTTTGGTTACAGTGACCTTTCACTTCTTGTCTCTCCCTGTTTTTGTTTTTTTTTTTCAGTGTAGCTGTAAAACAGCCTCCCTCAGTTGATGTTGGTTTGTTGTTCAGCTTTGCATCAACACAAATGGTCTTGGCTCTCATCCACACATGAATAACGTGCCTTAATTCCTTTAGGACTTACTCAATAGCATAAGGGATGGTTTAGAAATCAACGCTAGTGTCTTTTATATCATAATGCCGTGGAGGCTCTGTGCGGATTGGACTTAATTTCTAACACATCTTCTAGGCGCTTTGGTCTAAATGACTTTCCTGGGTGAGATGTGGCGCGTGCGAAGGGGCTAAAAGCAGAACCGCTGAGAGAGTGTGTCTGGAGGTCGGCAGCAGGACCTCTCGCTGCGAGGTGACTGCGTGTATTATGAGCAAGAGAGAAAGCTGCAGCTCTTAGAGGCTAATGCGCAATAAAAGAAGCGCTGATTAATGTTGGCTTGGCTACAAATGAACACGCTCTGAATAAAAGACTCAAAGAAAGAGACGGAAGGATGGAAATAGCTGTTTTAATGAAGAGAGAGGGAGAAAGAGAGAGAAGCTAGGGGAGACGAGAAATGGCCAGGCATGAGTAGGTTTTAATTCCCTGGCTATGGGCGGTTTATCAGTATTGTAATGGAAACCAAACAACAGCAGCAGCTGTGGAGCAGATAGCTTTTGTTTTTTCCCCATTTCTGTGCCATTTTTATTTATCTCTTAAGAACTCAAGGCATAGTATTCAAGCAGAAAAGACCACTGTGGAGATTTCCATTTTAATACTGTACCACTTCTGCTGGAATAGTTTCTTCCACCACGTGCCTTTTAGAGCTGAATATTTCCAAGCTGATGACCAGTACCTGCATCGTTCACCTGGGAAGCATTCAGTATAACTTAGGCAATGAAAATGTGATATATTAAGATTTGCTGATTAGAAGATTAAAATTGCTAAATTGGAAACGAGCAAAACCACAGACTCATAAAATGTG